>NW_024063415.1:600000-1137500 GCF_006381635.1 Hibiscus syriacus
TTTGATTGCACTTTATATTGTGCAAATTCTGATTTTTAGAATGTGATTTCTCTATCTTTATAGGATGCCCTCATTTTGTCTTTAGCTTTGGGTGATTTCTCTGTCTTTTGTGTATTTGTCTTTTGTGTATTTGGTTGACAAAGAATGACATATGCAAAGACCAAATGGAAGGCACACTGTGCTTCAATGCTTTAATATTTTGTCCCCCACCACTGTCCAGAAAGCAATATTTCGAGTGGTTGCTGCAATTTTGTATCTTGGCAATATTGAATTTACAAAAGGGAAATAAATGGACTCATCTATGCCCAAAGATGAAAAATCTTGGTTCCATCTACAAACGGTTGCTGAACTATTAATGTGAGCAAACTTCACAAGTTTGCATTTGTTAAAATATATATTCTCTTTGTAAGCTTCACAAGCTTGCATTTGTTAAAATATATATTTTCTTTGCTTTTTGTTATACATATGCTGCTTTTTTTTTGAAAAAAAATTAAGAATTATTTTAAAAAATTAGAATCCAAAAACCGCACAAATCCAAACCGAATCAAGCCGCACTTAATCGGATCGGATTTGATTTTTTTAGAAACATCCAAACCGATCCAAACCACAAACATTTATACTTTCGGATCGGATGAATTTTTAGCCAAAAATTGATTTAAACCGACTGCGAACACTTTTACACTAAATCATATACGATTTTAAATTACAATTCCTCGTTCATGAAAGGCGAAAGATAATTAACCTAAAAATGACCCAACCTGAAGTCAATCCATTTCAAATAAGATCCAGACTAAATTTTGTATGTCAATTATGTGACCCGATCTAAACGAGATCCGACCTGAAGTCCATCCAAACTTGAATTAACCTAGTATTTAATTGATTCATACCTGAACCGATTCAGACCTGAACTGACAGCGACCCGAAGTGAAATTTTGATTTCAAATCAACCTAAAAATGACCCAAATTAATTTGAAATAGACCTAACCTAATCCGAATGAAACCATTAAATTAACCAGGCACAATTTATATCCGAATTAACCTGACTTGACAAGATGGACTAAAACCTAAACAATTACTTGATTTCACACTCCTAAGGTTTATGGTATCAGTTTTTTTTTTAAATTTAGTTCTAGGGCTTTATAAGTTTTAATAATAGAATACTTATCAATGGAAGAGAATAAGAGTAGGTTTTTTTTAAATAAATGTGTGAATACAAGATATTATCTATTCAAAGACTCAATTATTCAACAAATGAATGTTCATACCACTACATACGCAATGCTTGAACCCGAGATAACAATAAATTCCTTAACTATATTTAAGGGTAGAGTAAAATATGAGTTTTCATTAAATTGAAATTGAAAATTTTCAGTAATAATTAACGGTAAACTACTTTGATTCTAACATTCAAACACTTAAATCCAACTTCCTTAATACCCAAAGCCACTGGAGAATACAACTTAAACGACAATGCCCTAACCAAATTTGTTTTTTTCCCCCTTCTTTTGAAACAAATCGGATATCTTACCCAAACAAAAACCCCGGATATCTTACAAGCACAAATATCTCATTAAACGCAAACCAAATTAACCGGAATGGCAAGGAAATGCAATGCAAACATTTCAACACATGTTTGAGCTTCTCTGGTGCCCCATTGAAGCACATCCAAACTCAAAATCATGTTATAGGCTGTATTTGCAAAGCGCAAAGTCAAAAAGCTGTCAGCCTACTTCAACACACATGCAAATCACAGATTCAAAGCCTTCTATGCAAACACTAAACACAGATCTCAAGCTACCTAAATGGGCATTGCCGGTCCATTCTTTACCCACTGTAAAACACAAAAAGTAACAGAAAATATGAACCTCCACTTCACCATCATTGAAACTACTTTGACCTATGAACTTATAGAACAGGAAATGACAAAAAAGCTAAGCTGTAATTGTGATAGATTCTCTGAAAAAATATAATAGTTCTAATATCCCGAAAAAGGATCTTGTAGCTCAATAAAATTTAGTACCTAATGCCGAGTTTGCACTTCTACTAGTGCACAGCACCAAATTCATAGGCAAACAAGCTTGAAATTCCAAATAAATACCAAAAAACAGGTGTACACTCACATGTTCTCCAGAAAAATACACATGAAGAAAAATTGCAGGTCTCTATGCATTTATATGACTAAATATAAATATTATGGGAAAATCAATACCTAATTTAACCACAGCATCAATCATCGACCTCTGCTCTAATCTCTCTTTGCAGCTCATCTTTGTAGTCTTCAAAAGTACCAGGAAAAGTGTTCACGGTCCCATTATCTACTACCCAAATTTGACTCTTCTCTTCATCCTCACAGACACGTGATATCAGCCTCGAGTCATGACTTACAAGGACAACTCCTCCAGTGAACTCATCTAATGCCTCAGCCAGGGCATCTATGCTTTGCATATCCAAATGGTTTGTAGGCTCATCCAATAGCAATATGTGAGGTTTAGACATGGAAATTGAAGTAAAAACAACTCGAGCTTTCTGCCCTCCAGATAATTTTGCAATTGGAGTGAGGTGGTTATGACTGGGAAGTCCAAACTTCCCAAGTTTGGCTCGAACAGCTTCCTGTTTGCTGAGTCCCTCTTGATCTGGATGAAGACGAAGAAGATACTGCACTGCTGTCTCCCCCATTGTTAGTAGATCTACGAAGTGTTGTGAATACCTACCAATCCTCAACTTCTGGCTCCTTCGTACTTCACCATCTGTTGGAACTAGATCACCAGCAATAAGGTTCAAGAGAGTAGATTTACCAGCTCCATTAGGCCCAACAATGGCAACTCGAGTTCCCATATCAATACCCAAATCAACATCTGAGAGTTTGAAGTCCTCCCGATTAGGATAACTGAAGCATACATTTATTATCTGCAAAAGAGGAGGTGTCAATTCAGTAGGCTCAGGGAAGTGGAATTCAACACTGTAATCTCTCCACTTCTTCGGGGCCTCAGCTGGATGTTCATCCTCGTCAACCTTGCCCTTTCCCTTGTTCTTTGCTGTTTCTTTTGCAGCTGCAAATTTGGCTCGATCTTTTACCTTCTCCTGCTGAACTCGATTCCCTGACCTTTTTGCAGCTTTTACCTGCTTCTCATAAATTTCAAACTTCTTATTCATCTCTTTACGACGCTGTTCATACCCTGATTCAAAATCATCGAAGTTCCCACGGTAGAATTGGAGCTTCATATCATGTAGGTGAATGATATCTGTGCAAACCGTATTAAGAAAATCTCGATCGTGGGAAACAACTACCAGCGTTTTCTTCCACCGGAATAAATATTCCTCCAACCAAAGAACAGCCCTAAGATCAAGGTGGTTAGTCGGCTCATCCAACAACAGAAGTGTTGGTTGCACAAAAAGTGCCCTGGCCAAAGATATCCTCATCCTCCAGCCACCACTAAATGACCGAGTTGGACGACCTTGCATTTCTTTGGTGAAACCCAACCCAGCAAGAATCTTTGATGCCTGAGCTTCAGCAGCATCCGAACCCAATATCTGCAACCTTTCATACAGTTCTGCAAGTCTTTCTCCTGTATCATCCCCATTGAGGTCACTTTCATCCTCTCCTCCATTGGAAGAATTTTGCAAAGCTGCAACTTCTTCTCGAAGCCTAACTAACTCTTCATTTGCAGAAACCACTGCCTGAATGGCAGTTCTATCGTCACCAACCACCTCCTGCTCAACCAAGAGCACATCAATATTTTTCGGGACTGGAATCTTCCTCCAAGCAAGAAGTTTTAACAAAGTAGACTTCCCCATCCCATTTGGTCCAACCAAACCATATCTTTTACCATGGGAAATCTTAACCGAGGTATTCTTTAGAAGCTCTTTCCCACGAGCCGACACTGAGAAATTGTCTACAGTAATATCTTTGACATTTGCATCTGCATCATCCTCACCATCAAGGACAGAAGCCCGACTACCAATAACCACAGTGAAAGCATCACGATCATCTTTAAGGGCCTCTTGTTTTGCCTGCTCGACAGCTTGGGTAGCAAGCACTTCCTTTTTTTCACGCTTCTTCAATTCCTTTTCACTTATGGAGGTATCAAGCGGCTTCAAGCTCTGCCTCTGGTGTCTGTTAGATTGAGTTTGCTCTTCCTCGGAGGGATACTCCTCCTCATCTGATGGTGGGAGATCAATTCCATCAGTATAAGATGAAACCTTAGGGCCCTTTGCCTTGGGTTTAGCAGAAGTAGGCTTCTTTGTTTTATCAGGTTTCTGATCCATGCTAGCAAGCATAGCTGAAACAGAAAGTTTCTCTTTTTTCACCTCTTTGCTGCTTCCCTTGACTTTTGCAGTAGAACCACTCTCCTCTTGCTTTTTCTTCCCCATTGCAACGATTACGCTGGTCAAATAACATGAACAAAAAGATCATCAATTAAGCTCCAGTAGTCTGATGCTTTGTTATTATTTCAAGCATATTACAGGTTTTCTGTCTCAAAAGTTAAGGAAAAGCAGCTAATAACAAATGAAATCATATTTGACTAGATTTGAATAAATGTGTATATATGAATCTAGCATGGTAAACTTATTTATTATTGTTGGGTCGCTTTTCTCCTTTTCTAGTATTCACCATGTACAATGGTAAAAAATGGATTTTCATCATTTAAACACTATGAAATTAATCTTACCATTTATAGTTTTTTTTTCAAGCAGGTCGATAATCGATTAAAAATACCCCTAAATCAGTATTGCATCATTCAGATACTATAACTGTAATCTTAGTAATATTATTATTTAACATTGAGCTGCAATAGAATTACAGGTCTTCAAAACTTACGGTAACAGTACTCTTCAATTTCAGGCAGGTTGATTAGAAATCCCTAAAATCTTTATAGCTGTAATAAGTATATGCATTAAGGTGATCTTTTCTAGGTTCCAGCGGTTCATTTAAAAAAAAATAAGTCCCTAAATCTTTCTACTTTTAATAATAATAAGTATACTTTAGGAAATTCCTAAATCCTAACTAGTATCAACAATTGCAAAACATCCTCATTAGTGCAACGAATAAAATTAGTCTTTCTTTTTTTAAGATGAAATTCGACAACCAGAAAACATTCATCTAAATGTTAAATCAAAGTGTCAAAAGTATTAGATCTCCCAAGTCCCAATACATAATAATCAATTTAGGGGGGCGGGGGGGGGGGGGAAGAAAAAAACTAAAGATCACAAGAATCTAACGAAAAATCAAAGTCGAAGTTGATTCAAATCTTTCATGATTAATCATTGATTTGGAAGTACTAGCAAGGATTAAATTAAATTAATCTCAAACTACAGTACTATTTTCTGAGCATCCAAACAACAGAAATTAAAAGAACAGATGCCCTAAATATTCCAATCAACATATTTAGAGAGAGAGCGAGAGAGAGAGAAACTGAATGGATCCAAGAAGATCAATTAGGAATTTAGAGCAAGGAAACACATAAATATGCAAACCTAAATATAAATTAATGGAAAGAGAGAGAAGCACCGGAATTAGCTGAACGGAAGAAGAGAAAGAGAAGGGCCAACTGGATCTTCAAAATCGGAAGAGGAAAAAAGTGGAATTAGAAACCAAACGGATGCAAATAGATCTTCAAAATTAATAAAAACGAAACCAGTGGGGGGAATAAAATGATACAGAGATAGGCTTTCTCGGTAGGAGAAAGACAACAGCCATTTTCCTTCTTACAATTTTATCTCCCCCTCTTATATAAAATTGTAGCCGACCTTCCAGCCAAAAAGAAAAAAATGAAAGAGGGTAATTATGTTTATATATAGCATTTTATTCGAATCAATGGACCTTTTGTACACCAAGTAAGGGTGAATATTCGATTGAATCGAGACAAAAAGAAAAAAAATGAAAGAGGCTAATTCTCTCTCTCTATATATATAATTTCATATTCTCTTCACATCATAATATTATTTATTGTATCAAATACAATCTAAAATTATAAAATATATTTTAAAGAATGTATATTGAGGGTAAAGTATTAATAAGAATATAAATGAGTAAAAGAATTTATGAGAAAAAAGAATTTACAATCAATTACGGTCAAAAGATCAAATTGAATAAAATATAAAGTTAATAGACTAAATTAAAAAGAGTACATATTTATTAAAAAAAATAAGAATTTAAGTTACATAGGTATTTTATAGTGATATAGGAGCATATGATTCAAATTTGGTCAAAATATACTTAAAATGAAGGATGAATTAAAGAAATAAAGAAATCATAAAAAAGTTGAATGATTAAATTGAAAAATAGAAAACTTGTTATCAAAAAGAGTAATTGAAAGTACATAGGTATTCTATGATGGTTTAGAAGCATGTAGTTCAAATGTGATAAAAAAAAATAGACTCAAAAATAAAGGCAAAATTGAATAAATAAGAAAATCATGGACTAAATCGTAAAATTGTCAAAACATTCATCCAAATTTTCAATTTTTTGAGTGATTCGAAATTCTCAAATTTTAACTTGACTCGAACTCAAAACTCGAATTGAAAATTCGAGTTGAATCGAATAACTCAAAATTGAAGAAAATCAATTTTTCGAGTTAAGTTGAGTTTTGCTCACCCTTAACAACTAAGAGTATTATGCTTAACCTTTTAAGTTAAATTAGGAATTCATTAACATGTAATATTTATAAAAATCAAATTTAATTTAGTATAAACTTTATTTAATTAATTTTTATTGTTGAATAGAATGAAAAATAATTTAATTTTAAGAAGGTGATAAATTTAAATTAAATATTAATTTTGATGATTTTTATATAGTATTGTTATCTTCACCTCTATGGTTCCCAATTTATATTAATCTATTAATAAATTGAATATCGATGGTTATATATATATATATATATGGCAACGGCTAATTACAAAAGAAAGATAGAAAAATAGAAAATAAAATGTAACATTAGTCCTGACTTATGATTTAGAAGAAAAAAAAATGATAAAATAGAACTATAAGAAAATGAGGTACCAGAATGAACTAACTTACCACGTTCATTGTTAAATGATTAAAAGTATTTAGAACAAATATTATTTTATACAATCATTGGTACTCGAACCCGTAACCTCTAAAATAATAACGATTTCTATAACCACCAAGATAAGTTTGCAAACAATATCCCCAACATAAATAGAAAACTGATGTCCAAACATCATATTGACTTCCCACCTGGCGTCTCATAATTCCTAAGAGGATTTGAGTTTTCCTATAGTTTATAGTTCAATGCACGCTAATGACCAACTGTAGTGTACCTATTTAAATAATTTATTAATGATGAGTGAATAAAATACCTGGTTTGAGTTTTACTGTAGTATATTTTTTTATCCATATATTAAAACTGTCGTACCTTAGATATTCTCTGATCTTCTCTTTGGTAATCTCGTAGACTTGTCACTTTTTTCTCTTTTAAGTTTTTTTTTTAAATTGTTGTTAAAGCTTTGGATTTTAGATTCCTTTTGGAATGGAGGAAAGAAAATGGCTTAGAACGAAAGCTATGTTGTTTTCTTTTTTATTTTAATTTTCTTGTCCTGTAGTGCTTGTGTTGGGGGACCGATCATGCAATTTCTTTTCATTCTTCTCTACCTATTGTCTCTCATTCTTTTTTCTTTTATTTTTTTATATAGAATTTTGGGTTAAGTTATAAATTTCATCACTCTACTTTCATTCTTATTTTTATCATAAAAAGTTTAAACTTTTTTAATTTAATCACCTAATCTTTAATTGCTCTCATTTTAGTCACTTTATCCTTAAATAGTTAACGACACTATGACATGACAAACATCACCAAAGCTTCATCATTTTGAAGAAAAAAATTAAATTCATACCAAAACGACGTTTTAGATCCATATAAAACTCAAAATTTCCTCAAATTTCTTCTGTTTTCCCTTTTTTCCTTCTTCCTCTTAGTTTTCTCCATCTTTCTAAATTTTGATCATCATTTGTCACAATCGAACACTATTGATTGTCGTTGACAGCGACTGATGAATTATATACACTTTTTTACAAAATTTGCTTTACACTCTTGAACGTGAATTTGATATTTGTTTAATCGAAAACACTAAAAAAAACTTTGTGAATATAGAGTTTAATTAATGCTTTTGTTTCCTCCTTACACTTTTAAGAATAGACCTAAGTATATCCTCAACATATCAAACCCAAATCCATCGTAAATCAAACGTAAACGAAAGAGGAATCAAAAGAAGCAAGCAATAAAACAGGCTTCATGTTTCGCAATTTTAGAATAGTTCAATTTCTTCTTTTTTTAATTTTAGTTATTGTTATTTTCTTCTTACCATCGTCACTCTTTAATCTCTCTTAAACATAACAAATCTCATTAAATGAGAGTCAGCAAAGTCTCTTTCCATCTTTATAATCTATCGGCATAAAATTTGACTCAAAATCTTTTTCGCCCCATCGAATTCGTCTGTAAGTATCCTTCAATATTTTATAAATCCCTTCTTTTGACGGAATCAAAATACATTCCCACGAACATCCTCGATAAACTAAAATGAGATATGGATCTTCTTGAAATTTATTCGAAAAGTCTCATCTCAGAATTTTTATATTCCCTATGTCCCACTAAATGTGTCCATTATTAACTTTCAAAAGTAAAAAATTTTAAACTTTGACCATGCTTATTTTAAATATTTTAAACAATTAAATTTTATAAAATATATATTTAAAAACTACTTGATTTAAGATTTTTAATATATATATCAATAATAATTTTTAAATAATGATGAGTCAATGTTAAAAAAAGTCAACCAAAAAGTCAACAGTAGAAGACAGAAGGAGTATTATTTTTGAGTTGTCAGATCGGATGAATCACGCCAATTGGAGTTTGTTGGTTAGCTTGATGAATCAAATGGTTCTACTCTTAAAAAGGAGGCCATGAAAGGAAGGTCTAGGTATTCAAAGGGATGCCTTCAGCATTTCAAGTAAAGTGGATAACCATACAATGATAATTATTAAGAGTATCATTCGGTCATTTTTGAGAGAGTTAAACCATAATAAACTGATGCGGTAAATAGTATTTTGGTCATCTCAATCACGCCGTGAGGGTGAGGACAATGTCGATAGAAGATTTTAATTTTGTTCACTTTAAATTAGGGATGGACATGGGTTGGGTCGGGTCGGGTCGGGTTTTTGGTCCATCCGACTCGACCCGATCAAAATAAAATTTCACCCGACCCGAATTAGACCTGACATATAACTTAGAAACTCGACCCGACCCGACCTGAAATAATAATAAAAATATTATTTTTATTCAATAAAAATAGTGATTTAATTGAAAAAAAATTATATATAGAGGGATATTATTGTAATTATTCCTAAATTATAAGATAAACTTATATTTTTTCTGATCGGGTCGGGTAAGATATTTTTCACCCTAAACCTGACCCGAACAATAATATTTTTTAAAAAACCCAACCCGATCGGGTTGGGTTTGGGTCCCGTGCCCAACCCTACTTCAAATATTATAACATAAATATTTTTTGGAAAAATTAATTTAGATACCACTTAACTTTTTCGTTAAATCAGTTATACTACTAAACTTTCACTTTTATCAATTATAACACTAAATTTTAGTTTTATATTCAGTTGTGTCATTTCGTTGTTAAGTTACTAACAAAACGATGACATAACTAATGGTTGTTGATGTGACATATCACATTAAAAGGGCGTTGTTTTGGTACAATTATTATGATGCCTAAAATAACGTCATTTTAGACATGGAACTTTAAAGGTGTATAGATTTTGCCACAGAATGTTTAAACAATTTACTTTTTGGTACTACATTTTTGCTTGTCGCTAGCAGTCAATCAGTACCCCTCATCGATCGTCTTTCGTGAAAAAATTAGTACCAAAATATTCACATTTCACTCCACATTCTTCTCATATAATTAGTTTTTCATGAAACCCACTCAAAATTGACTAAATTAAACAAAACAAATCTATCATTTTTAGATGATTATAGGTTTTCTTAGATTTACTTGATTTGAGCTGATTGTTTGAAAATTTGAACAATGAAAAATATTATTTCGCGAAGACGAACAACATACCTCAAATTAACCTCATCAGAAGGTCCTTGGAAGAGATCATAATATTAATATATTGAATTTTTAAGTAGATTTTTGTCGACTTTGAGTGGGTTTCATAGAAAATTAATCCTAGGAGACGAAAGAGTGGTGAAATACGAACGTTTTGATACCAATTTTAAAGCAAAATATAACCAATGATGAGCAGTGTTTGGCTACCGACGACAATCAAAAAGTGTAGTACTAAAAAAGAAAATTGTTTAAAAGTTCAATGAAAAACAATCAACACACTCCTAAAGTTCAATGTATAAAACGACATCATTTTAGGTATTAGAACAATCATACCAAAATGTCGTCATTTTGGTGTGACGTGTCACGTCAGCAATAGTTAGCATATCATTGTTATATTATTAATTTAACGGCAGAATGCTACAATTGAATTTAAAGCTAAAATTTACTACTACAATTGTCAAAACTAAAAATTTATTGACTTAAACAAGTCAACGGACAAAGTTCAATGATATTGAAAGTAATTTTTCCATATTTTTGTTAAACGACTATGATGAGTTGATCTCAACTCAATTTATTTAATGACTCTTATTTATTTTATTTACTTTTCCCCAAATTTTTTTAATAAGTTTTTATTTTTCACTTAAATATTTTGAATTTTAATTTGAGAATAAATTATATATATATATATAGACACACATAAGGTTGACATTTTCCACGTAAGATTTCGAGAGTTGAGCATTTAAAGGAGCCACGTCGTCATGTAGTAATGTAGGCCAAGTTTTGATTATTGTTTTGAAAATTGGACCGGCCGGTTCAATCAGTTCAACTGAGAATTGTTGTCTAGTCCGGTTCAATTTACACCAGTTGAATCGCTATTAGTGAATCGGTCGGAACCGTTGAACCGTTCGAACCGGACCGGCTAAAAACCGGAAAAAACCGCTAATTTTTTTTTTTAAATTAAACCAAACAACGTTGTTTGTTAAACGAGCCAAGTCGAACTCGAGTATTGATGAGCTCGACTCGAACTTGAAAACTTTAAAAGTAAGCTCAACTCGACTCAAACTCACAAGCTAAAAATTATCAAGTTCAACTCGAATTCGAAATATAATATTGAAACTTGAACTCGAAAAGACTTGAACTAAAAAAAATTTAGAAGCTCGATTGAAGCCTAAAATTCGAGCTTGATTGAAGTGAAATAATAGTTCACTCAATGCTCACCAAAAGGCTCTATGATTTTGAATGTCAAATTACCTCTATTATTTATAGAAGTTAGTTGGGATGCTCTTCTATGTTTTTTAGCCATGTGAGATTGTTTTGTTCTCATATTTTTATTCTTTAGACTTTTGGGATGTCCTTATATGTTTCTTAGTCATGTGAGATTGTATTTAAAAAAAGAGAAAATCGCCTCAGTGACCAAAAATGCCTTATAATATACGATTTTAACCAACTTTTTTTTGATTTGCCAAAATGACCAACAAAATCGCAACGCGATATCAAAACCGCAACGCGATTTAGAAAAGCGCAACGTTGAAAAGAAGATCGCAACACGATCTTCCAAGAATCGCAATGCGATTCATAAAATCGCAACGCGATCTTCCAAGAATCGCAACGCGATTCAGAAAATCGCAACGCGATTCAGAAAATCGCAACGCGATTCAGAAAATCGCAACGCGATCTTCCAAGAATCGCAACGCGATTAAGAAAATCGCAACGCGATTAAGAAAATCGCAACGCGATCTTCCAAGAATCGCAACGCGATTCAGAAAATCGCAACGCGATTCCAAGAATCGCAACGCGATTAAGAAAATCGCAACGCGATTAAGAGAATCGCAACGCGATCTTCCAAGAATCGCAACGCGATTAAGAAAATCGCAACGCGATTAAGAAAATCGCAACGCGATCTTCCAAGAATCGCAACGCGATTAAGAAAATGAGTAAATTCTTTCAAAAGTTGTTGCATTTGTTTCTTTCTTAAGAATTTTCTCTAAAAAGATAGTATCCGCGCGGACGTGTCGAAGACACGTATTACCACGACCACGACCACGACCACGACCACGACCACGACCACGACCCGACCCGACCCGACCCGACCCGACCCGAGACGAGACGGCGGCGGCGGCGGCGCGCGAGAGTCCCCCTTGTTCTCTTTCACTCAACAAGGAAATGGGAAATCCAAGCCTTAAATACACTTCCCAATAGTGTTTCCAATACTATGTGGGATTGAGCATTACTCAACACTTCAAAGAAAATATAGCAATTTTTGTAGTATTTTCCCACTTAATCCATATCTAAAAATATTAAAACATTTTATCAAGAGAATTAAAAGAGTTGTAGATATCTACATTTCAATTCAAACTTATACATATAGTTTTAATATGATAAAATGTTTTAATATCATATTAAAACTATATGTATAAGTTTGAATTGAAATGTAGATATCTACAACTCTTTTAATTCTCTTGATAAAATGTTTTAATATTTTTAGATATGGATTAAGTGGGAAAATACTACAAAAATTGCTATATTTTCTTTGAAGTGTTGAGTAATGCTCAATCCCACATAGTATTGGAAACACTATTGGGAAGTGTATTTAAGGCTTGGATTTCCCATTTCCTTGTTGAGTGAAAGAGAACAAGGGGGACTCTCGCGCGCCGCCGCCGCCGCCGTCTCGTCTCGGGTCGGGTCGGGTCGGGTCGGGTCGGGTCGTGGTCGTGGTCGTGGTCGTGGTAATACGTGTCTTCGACACGTCCGCGCGGATACTATCTTGCACCGACTACATGTCGATCTCTTCTTCTCTTCACCCTTAGATGGTATACGATCGTGACTTTTTGGTCGGCCAGGTAGCCTTCTGTCCATGGCTGGTGGCAAAACTGTTTGTAAGTCATCTGGTATGTCCCACTCAGAAGGATGTGGAATAGGGTAGACAATCTCGGCATAAGTCTGTCGATAAACTTCTGTAGTGTAGCAATCCATAGCGTATGCGCTTGAATCATCTTGGTTTAAATGAAGAGCAACTTTTATAACATGGCCACACGGATAACCAGATGTTTGCCATTTCATACAACTACACGTCTTTGCATTTAGATCGACTAGCCCATTTAAGTTATTATCCAGTACTTGAAACAAAGTGTTTGAACATGGTTCAACTCTCCATGACGTTGACTTCACAACACGTTTCGTTATCTTTTTTTCAGTCCATGGTGTAACACGATGTTCCAATGTTCCTGTAAATTTAAATAAACAATACTTAGTAAAATATATAAATATGATAAGTTACGAATTCAAAGAAATAATACCTGCATGGTTTCTTTTCTTGTAGTACCACTGTTGAATAGAGGCTCGAAAAAACTCCATTAACATAGTAATGGGTAATTTCCGGGAATGACGACTTAGAGCGTTGATTGATTCTGCACTATTAGACGTCATGAAACCATATCTTGCTCCAAGTTGATGTACTCTTGACCATCTTTCAAACCCGACATCTTCTAGTGTTTGAGCACACTGAGGCAAAACACGTCTTAAACAATTTATATGCTTATTGAAATCCACTTCCCGATAAGCTTTTACAGCCTTCCAGTATGTCCATTTGTGCTTTTTTATACCAGCAGACCTTGATTTTAGATTTCTATACAAATGAACACCACAAAGTCCATGAAAAGCATCTGGGAAACACCTTCTAACAGCGTTGTCAATTGAGTTTGCCCTATCGGATATGATTGTCAGATTGCTAATAGGACCTATGCAATCCCTAAGATGCCCCATAAACCATGTCCATGAATCAGAGGTTTCAGATTTGCCAACCCCGTAAGCTATTGGCAATATCCCATTGTTAGCATCCATGGCTACTGCTAATAAGTTTACTCCAAGGTATCGACCTTTCAAATGTGCTCCGTCAACTATAATAACTGGGCGCATGCAAGTAATAAACGAACGAATCTACAAAATAATATACACAAGAAATATAATCATTTAAATGTGAAATGCATGTAACTAACAAAAATGAGTCAACAAAATTATATTGATTTACTAACCGTAGCACCAATGGCGATAAACAGCAACTCAAAGCGTCCATCTCTATCTGTTTTGATATGAGTTACCGACCCAGGATTTTTCAGCTTTAAATTGTGACAATAAGCCGGCAGTTGGGCAAACGATGCTTCTGGCGACCCCCTCAACAATTCCAAGGCATAACATTTGGCTCTCCAAGCTTGAGAATATGATATACTAATCTTGAACCGAGCATTCATGTCAGTCATAATTTCATGTCCCCGATATACCCTGCCATTCAAAAACATTAACTCAGCCAGAAAACCACCCAACACCTTTTTGTTTGCCTGTCTATGGTGAGGAAAAACTTGGGTTCTTGAACATGTATGTTTATCAATAAAAGTCCTAACTTGAAACATTTTGCAATCTTTTATTCTCTTTGCAATCATACGCCACGTACAGTTTTTGTCAATCATACACCTTGTTTCGAAACGATCTTTGCTTGATTTGTTAACTTTTAGTTGATAGCCATCTTCCACACATTTCGTATACAAAGCTATCTTCAAGTCTTCCTTTGTATCAAAACAATCATCTTTCTTGACACGAATAACTTTTGTGTAACAATCAACTGCTTTCTTTGCCAACTCTTCTTCCGGTAACTGAAGTAATTCTGGCATATTCCAGTTATACTCCCGTGGCATTTTCTTTTCTTCGGGGACTTTTTCTTCTTCTTTTTCTTCTTCAGGATTATATGAATTACAGAATGGATGTTCAACATGTTCATTCACAGTCGTAACTTCCTCCTCATTATCATCAACAACATCTTCCTCGGCAACGGGTGTTTCATCATCAAAATTCGGGTATTGACCAATATGAAAATCATTACACACATGGTCTGTTTCTTCTTCTGAAACATCATCAAAATCCGTGTATTGACCAATATCAAAGTCCGGATATTGACCAAGACCAAATTTCGAATACTGACTAGTACTCACAATTTTTTCTGTTGGCTCATCATCGTCTAACTGGTCAATACGAAAACCGGAATTTGGTGCTGAAAGTTGATTGGGATTTGGATTAGAGAAAGGTTGTGGGTTTTGAGAAAAACTTAGTTGATTACTACCCGCTACTGACCCAACAATACTACTTCTAGGTTCAACAACATACAATGTAACATCATCTTGTGAAACACTAATGTAAGCAATGAATCGTTCAACATCTTCATTGTCGGTTAACAAATAAACTTTACCATTTCTCTGATAAGATAGCCTAAATCCACTTAGGGGCTCTAAATTCAATTTATTTGAAACACGTAGCATTAGAGTTTCATAAGTTAACTTTTGTAAAGACAATTTTAGTTGAAGATTCATGGGTAAAGGCATATATTGTAAAACACCATGAACATTATCCCATGACCCTCCAAAACACAAATCTATCCAAACATGATCAACATTAGATGATTTCATGGTTGTAAATTAATTTACTAAACAGACGAGCTGCGAAACTAAAACCTGTTGCCGGATTGGGAAGGATGTCGTTGGATATAGGAACGGATGTCGCCGGAGAGAGTGATAGATGGAGATGGAATGAGTTGCGATTTAGGGATTTAGTTTATGATTTCAGTGTTATATACCCAAAATTTCAGTGTTGTGATTTACAGATTCTCGTTGCGATTTACGGATTATCATTGCGATTTACAGATTCTCGTTGTGATTTACGGATTATCGTTGCGATTTACAGATTCTCATTGCGATTTACGGATACGCGTTGCGATATACGGATACGCATTGCGATTTACCCATATGCGTTGCGATTTACGGATACGCGTTGCGATTTACGGATACGCGTTGCGATTTATGTGTTCGCGTTGCGATTTTCATATTCGCGTTGCGATTTTGGAAAATCGCAATGCGAATTTGTACTATCGCATTGTGATTTTCAAGAATCGCGTTGCGATTTTGGAAACTGATTTGCGATTCTGGGGATCGCGTTGCGATTTTTATTTCGCGTTGCGATTTTGTTGGTCATTTTGGCAAATCCAAAAAAAAGTTGGTTAAAATCGTATATTATAACTTTTTTTTGGTCACTGAGGCGATTTTCTCTATATAAAATTGTAGCCGACCTTCCAGCCAAAAAGAAAAAAAATGAAAGAGGGTAATTATGTTTATATATAGCATTTTATTCGAATCAATGGACCTTTTGTACACCCATCAAGGGTGAATATTCGATTGAATCGAGACAAAAAGAAAAAAAATGAAAGAGGCTAATTCTCTCTCTATATATATAATTTCATATTCTCTTTACATTATAATATTATTTATTGTATCAAATACAATCTAAAATTATAAAATATATTTTAAAGAATGTATATTGAGGGTAAAGTATTAATAAGAATATAAATGAGTAAAAGAATTTATGAGAAAAAAGAATTTGCAATCAATTACGGTTAAAAGATCAAATTGAATAAAATATAAAGTTGATAGACTAAATTAAAAAGAGTACATATTTATTAAAAAAAATAAGAATTTAAGTTACATAGGTATTTTATAGTGATATAGGAGCATATGATTCAAATTTGGTCAAAATAGACTTAAAATGAAGGATGAATTAAAGAAATAAAAAAATCATAAAAAAATTGAATGATTAAATTGAAAAATAGAAAACTTGTTATCAAAAAGAGTAATTGAAAGTACATAGGTATTCTATGATGGTTTAGAAGCATGTAGTTCAAATGTGATAAAAAAAATAGACTCAAAAATGAAGGCAAAATTGAATAAATAAGAAAATCATGGACTAAATCGCAAAATTGTCAAAACATTCATCCAAATTTTCAATTTTTTGAGTGATTCGAAATTCTCAAATTTTAACTTGACTCGAACTCAAAACTCGAATTGAAAATTCGAGTTGAATCGAATAACTCAAAATTGAAGAAAATCAATTTTTCGAGTTAAGTTGAGTTTTGCTCACCCTTAACAACTAAGAGTATTATGCTTAACCTTTTAAGTTAAATTAGGAATTCATTAACATGTAATATTTATAAAAATCAAATTTAATTTAGTATAAATTTAATTAATTTTTATTGTTGAATAGAATGAAAAATAATTTAATTTTAAGAAGGTGATAAATTTAAATTAAATATTAATTTTGATGATTTTTATATAGTATTGTTATCTTCACCTCTATGGTTCCCAATTTATATTAATCTATTAATAAATTGAATATCGATGGTTATATATATATATATATGGCAACTGCTAATTACAAAAGAAAGATAGAAAAATAGAAAATAAAATGTAACATTAGTCCTGACTTATGATTTAGAAGAAAAAAAATGATAAAATAAAACTATAGGAAAATGAGGTACCAGAATGAACTAACTTACCACGTTCATTGTTAAATGGTTAAAAGTATTTAGAACAAATATTATTTTATACAATCATTGGTACTCGAACCCGTAACCTCTAAAATAATAACGATTTCTATAACCACCAAGATAAGTTTGCAAACAATATCTCCAACATAAATAGAAAACTGATGTCCAAACATCATATTGACTTCCCACCTGGCGTCTCATAATTCCTAAGAGGATTTGAGTTTTCCTATAGTTTATAGTTCAATGCACGCTAATGACCAACTGTAGTGTACCTATTTAAATAATTTATTAATGATGAGTGAATAAAAGTACCTGGTTTGAGTTTTACTGTAGTATATTTTTTTATCCATATATTAAAACTGTCGTACCTTAGATATTCTCTGATCTTCTCTTTGGTAATCTCGTAGACTTGTCACTTTTTTCTCTTTTAAGTTTTTTTTTTTAAATTGTTGTTAAAGCTTTGGATTTTAGATTCCTTTTGGAATGGAGGAAAGAAAATGGCTTAGAACGAAAGCTATGTTGTTTTCTTTTTTATTTTAATTTTCTTGTCCTGTAGTGCTTGTGTTGGGGGACCGATCATGCAATTTCTTTTCATTCTTCTCTACCTATTGTCTCTCATTCTTTTTTCTTTTCTTTTTTTATATAGAATTTTGGGTTAAGTTATAAATTTCATCACTCTACTTTCATTCTTATTTTTATCTTAAAAAGTTTAAACTTTTTTAATTTAATCACCTAATCTTTAATTGCTCTCATTTTAGTCACTTTATCCTTAAATAGTTTACGATACTATGACATGACAAACATCACCAAAGTTTTATCATTTTGAAGAAAAAAAATCAAATTCATACCAAAACGACGTTTTAGATCCATATAAAACTCAAAATTTCCTCAAATTTCTTCTGTTTTCCCATTTTTCCTTCTTCCTCTTATTTTTCTCCATCTTTCTAAATTTTGATCATCATTTGTCACAACCGAATACTATTGATTGTCGTTGACGGCGACTGATGAATTATAAACACTTTTTACAAAATTCGCTTTACACTCTTGAATGTGAATTTGATATTTGTTTAATCGAAAACACTAAAAAAAAACTTTGTGAATATAGAGTTTAATTAATGCTTTTGTTTCCTCCTTACACTTTTAAGAATAGACCTAAGTATATCCTCAACATATCAAACCCAAATCCATTGTAAATCAAACGTAAACGAAAGATGAATCAAAAGAAGCAAGCAATAAAACAGGCTTCATGTTTTGCAATTTTAGAATAGTTCAATTTCTTATTTTTCTAATTTTAGTTATTGTTATTTTCTTCTTACCATCGTCACTGTTTAATCTCTCTTAAACATAACAAATCTCATTAAATGAGAGTCAGCAAAGTCTCTTTCCATCTTTATAATTTCTCGGCATAAAATTTCACTCAAAATCTTTTTCGCCCCATCGAATTCGTCTGTAAGTATCCTTCAATATTTTATAAATCCCTTCTTTTGACGGAATCAAAATACATTCCCACGAACATCCTCGATAAACTAAAATGAGATATGGATCTTCTTGAAATTTATTCGAAAAGTCTCATCTCAGAATTTTTATATTCCCTATGTCCCACTAAATGTGTCCATTATTAACTTTCAAAAGTAAAAAATTTTAAACTTTGACCATGCTTATTTTAAATATTTTAAACAATTAAATTTTATAAAATATATATTTAAAAACTACTTGATTTAAGATTTTTAATATATATATCAATAATAATTTTTAAATAATGATGAGTCAATGTTAAAAAAAGTCAACCAAAAAGTCAACAGTAGAAGACAGAAGGAGTATTATTTTTGAGTTGTCAGATCGGATGAATCACGCCAATTGGAGTTTGTTGGTTAGCTTGATGAATCAAATGGTTCTACTCTTAAAAAGGAGGCCATGAAAGGAAGGTCTAGGTATTCAAAGGGATGCCTTCAGCATTTCAAGTAAAGTGGATAACCATACAATGATAATTATTAAGAGTATCATTCGGTCATTTTTGAGAGAGTTAAACCATAATAAACTGATGCGGTAAATAGTATTTTGGTCATCTCAATCACGCCGTGAGGGTGAGGACAATGTCGATAGAAGATTTTAATTTTGTTCACTTCAAATTAGGGATGGATATGGGTCGGGACATGGGTCGGGACGGGTCGGATTTTTAGTCCATCCGACTCGACCCGAGAACAAAGGATCCTCCACCCTCCACCCGACCTGAACCAGACCTGACATATAACTTAGAAACCTGACCCGACCCGACTTGAAATAATAATAAAAATATTTTTTTATTCAATAAAAATAGTGACTTAATTGAAAAAAATATATATAGAGAGGGATATTATTGTAATTATTCTTAAATTATAAGATAAACTTATATTTTTTCTGGTCGGGTCGGGTAAGATATTTTTCACCCTAAACCTGACCCGAACAATAATTTTTTTTTAAAAAACCCAACCCGATCGGGTTGGGTTTGGGTCCCGTGCCCAACCCTACTTCAAATATTATAACATATATATTTTTTGGAAAAATTAATTTAGATACCACTTAACTTTTTTCGTTAAATCAGTTATACTACTAAACTTTCACTTTTATCAATTATAACACTAAATTTTAGTTTTATATTAAGTTGTGTCATTTCGTTGTTAAGTTACTAACAAAACGATGACATAACTGATGGTTGTTGATGTGATATATCACACTAAAAGGGCGTTGTTTTGGTACAATTATTATGATGCCTAAAACAACGTCATTTTAGACATGAAACTTTAACGGTGTATAGATTTTGCCACAGAATGTTTAAACAATTTACTTTTTGGTACTACATTTTTGCTTGTCGCTAGCAGTCAATCAGTACCCCTCATCGATCATCTTTCGTGACAAAATTAGTACCAATATATTCACATTTCACTCCACATTCTTCTCATATAATTAGTTTTTCATGAAACCCACTCAAAATTGACTAAATTAAACAAAAAAAATCTATCATTTTTAGATGATTATAGGTTTTCTTAGATTTACTTGATTTGAGCTGATTGTTTGAAAATTTGAACAATGAAAAATATTATTTCGCGAAGACGAACAACATACCTCAAATTAACCTCATCAGAAGGTCCTTGGAAGAGATCATAATATTAATACATTGAATTTTTAAGTAGATTTTTGTCGACTTTGAGTGGGTTTCATAGAAAATTAATCCTAGGAGACAAAAGAGTGGTGAAATACGAACATTTTGATACCAATTTTAAAGCAAAATATAACCAATGATGAGCAGTGCTTGGCTACCGACGACAATCAAAAAGTGTAGTACTAAAAAAGAAATTTGTTTAAAAGTTCATTGAAAAAAAATTAACACACTCCTAAAGTTCAATGTATAAAACGACATCATTTTAGGTATTAGAACAATCATACCAAAATGTCGTCATTTTGGTGTGACGTGTCACGTCAGCAATAGTTAATCATATCATTGTTATATTATTAATTTAACCGCAGAATGCTACAATTGAATGTAAAACTAAAATTTACTACTATAATTGTCAAAACTAAAAATTTATTGATTTAAACAAGTCAACGGACAAAGTTCAATGATATTAAAAGTAATTTTTCCATATTTTTGTTAAACGACTATGATGAGTTGATCTCAACTCAATTTATTTAATGACTCTTATTTATTTTATTTACTTTTCCCCAAATTTTTTTAATAAGTTTTTATTTTTCACTTAAATATTTTGAATTTTAAGGATATTTGAGAATAAATTATATATATATATATAGACACACATAAGGTTGACATTTTCCACTTACGATTTCGAGAGTTGAGCATTTAAAGGAGCCACGTCGTCATGTAGTAATGTAGGCCAAGTTTTGATCATTGTTTTGAAAATTGGACCGGTCGGTTCAACTAACTGCGAATTGTTGTGTAGTTCGGTTTAATTTACACTAGTTGAATCGCTATTAGTGAATCGACCGGAACTGCTGAACCGTTCGAATCGGACCAGTTAAAAACCGGAACAAATCGCTAATTTTTTTTTTTTAAATTAAACCAAACGACGTTGTTTGTTAAATGAGCCAAGTCGAACTCGAGCATTGATGAGCTCGACTCGAACTTGAAAACTTTAAAAGTAAGCTCAACTCGACTCAAACTCACAAGCTAAAAATTATCAAGTTCACCTCGAACTCGAAATATAATATTGAAACTTGAACTCGAAAAGGCTTGAACTAAAAAAAATTTAGAAGCTCGATTGAAGCCTAAAATTCGAGCTTAATTGAAGTGAAATAATAGTTCACTCAATGCTCACCAAAATGCTCCATGATTTTGAATGTCAAATTACCTCTATTATTTATAGAAGTTAGTTGAGATGTTCTTTTATGTTTTTTAGCAATGTGAGATTGTTTTGTTCTCATATTTTTACTCTTTAGACTTTTTGGATGCCCTTCTATGTTTCTTAGCCATGTGAAATTGTATTTAAAAAAAATTAAACAAAACAATATCATTTTGTTATGATTTTTTAGCCCCATATTTATTTTTTAATTATAGTTATATAATTATATTTATTATTTAATATGTTTTACCTTAAATATTATGTTGTAGTTAATTTGAATCATTTTGTTTCATTTGATTTTATGGTTTTTAACTTATATATGTTATGATTTGCTTTGAATATGACTTGTGATATAAAAAAAATTATTAAATCATTTTGTCGACCGATTGAACTATTGAACCGATAACATGATCGATTCGTTAATCGGTCCGATTCTGAAAATTATAGTTTTGATAATCGAAAAGTTTGTGGGCTCTACCTATCCAAATTCCACGTGCCAGAGAGAGAGCACGTCAACTTTCTCGAGAAATTTCTCTCTCCTTTACTTTCTCTGTTTCCTCACCTTTGCATGTAATATATGTATTCTACTAATACGTTGGGGGTGGGTTTTTTATGGTTATTGAATACTGTTTTTTTTTTTTGTAAGATGGGTATTTTGTATTGAAGATATACGAGGTACACCACCTCATGGACCTCATTAAAAAAACCTCCCTAGACCTAATTAGAGGAAAAAGAGTATACCATGAGGTGGAATAAATGAAAGCCAGAGCTCTCAATTACAACAATCGATAAAGCACACCAAACCAACCCTCGCAAAAAATGCTAATCAAGCAAGAAAAAACAACAATGCCTAAACTAAACTATCAAGAAACAACAAACATCAGCTTTCACTAGCACAATAGGACCTAATGGGTCACAAAACTGCACCTCCATCAGATCCAGTACGAACAAACAGAAAAAAATGATGGAGCCAAAGTCTCTATAACAACGAAGAGAACCCAACACAACGCTCTACGAAAGCCTCCAAAAAATGAAAAAATGAATACACAAATAGCATCGATAAACCAAACGGAAACCACGAACATACCACATCACCTCAATTATCCAACATAAGCAGCCCACTTTTTCTTCAAATCTGAATCTGATAGAGAATTACTAGATAATTTAGAGAAGTTAAGATCAGATTTCAGCAAATTTAATCTCTTCAAAGCTCGATCTCTTTTCTTTATCTCATATTTCGATAGAACTTTCTCCTGAATATCCAACAAAGAGCCAAATTTCCTATGCTTCCTTTTAATTCTATTTGACATCACCTCATCACTCGAAAAAACAGAAATATTCGATTCAGGAATTTTAGACAATTGCCCCTCTTCAACTGAACTACAAGATTCCGATGCAAAATTCGGTATCTCCAAAGACCCTATATCGATGGAAACAGCATTGGACAGGCGAGGAGCTATATCGAATTTAGGATTCAACCGCCCACTGTTAAACTTCAGTGCCCTATACGAATGACCATCAACACTCCCAAACTGCTTCCGCTTTGCTTTCAATTTGCTTCCAAAATTGCGCACGTTCCAAATAGCTTCCAAAGAAGCGCACAAACTCCCAACACCAACAGAGCCCGTATGCACCCCACTAACCTCCACCAAAGAATTATTTAAACCATTAATATTTTTCAATGCAAAATCCGTTGGATCCCCACTAAGCAAAGACTTGGAAACACAAAGCTGACGCCCCATGCTTTGAACATCATGCGCATTTACTTTTAAAATATCCCTAGAAAAACTACTGCTCTGACAAAGTAAGACAAACTCAGATTCCCCATAACGCACTATATGGGATTCTTCAAGCAAATTGCCTCCAAAGGCAACGCAGAACTCCACCTCAGCTCCCACAAACGACCCACTACCTCCCTCCAATGCATTAAAGGGAGCACTCCTCTGACATGAAAAGACGTTAGCACCAACCCCACAACCCCCTGTCTGAGACACAAAAGCCTGGGCCTGAAAATCATCGAGGCAAGATTCAAACCTTGCTACCTCCTCAACTGGAGACCACGAAACACCTTCAGCAATCGTCCCATCAAGGAAAGCTCGACCTTCTTCCTGACCATCTTCCAATTGTGCAACAATCGATCCATCACAAACCACCTTCTCAGGAGACTTAATAGACGAAACGTCATCTACTTTCCCCACCTCAGAAGACGGAGATGCAACATCCAAATCCATCAAAGACAAGTCTTCCCAAACAGAATCAGGACTGAAACAAGATTCAAACTCAAAAACAAAAACTGGAAAAATCCTATCCCCGACTTTCAACTCAAAAGAATCATCAACTCGAGCTTGACAGTTCGTTATTATCTGAAGTAAAGCCCTATCAAACGAGCCGGGATTTAAGGTCCCCTCCTCAATGGAGATGAGATCACCCCATTTTCCTGCAATGTTTCTGAAGGTGCCATGACTCCACGCAAAAGATGAGATCCCTTTACACTATAGCCATGCCCGACGGCTACTACATTGGATACCCTCCGACCACACTTCTACTTTCTCAAAACATTTCAACAAAGCTCCATTCTGATGTTTTAGGGTAAAATCCCTACTCTCTTCATCTTCAAAAATAATAAGGATAGCTAAACCACTTAACCTCATAATTCTCGGACCAGAAATACCCTCCTTATGCATCAAAGCAGCCAACTCTTTCATTTTCATAAAATTTTTACACCAACCAACCAGACTGTCTTTAAGTATAAGAAGCTTATCCTCATCAATAACACCACCAATAGGAACCTCGGAACGACAATCAACCTCCACTCTACTCTTAGCCACAGCTGGATTACGCCCCGAGATCTTCTTTCTCTAGAAAGAATCACGAGGTTTAAATCTCGCCAAAAAACTCGAACTTCATTGCCTTGCAACCTAGTTCGATCAGCACATTTGATGGCCTTCCTCGCATCCTCCAATCTGGAAAAACGCACAAAACCGAACCTATTACCTCCCTTACTTCTTTTGATAGGTATGAAAGAATCTATCACCTCGCCATAAATATCAAATAATAACCAGAGACCTTGATGATGAAGAAGATCAGGAATATTGAAAACGATCACCGTAAAGCAGTTTCTCTCAAGCGCACTCTTCATCTATGTATTACTAACATCACTAACTAATCACGTGTAAGCATCAATTGTGACGCTGTGCTTATTCTTGTTCTTTTAAGAGAAAATAACCTCAGTGACCAAAAATGCCTTATAATATACGATTTTAACCAACTTTTTTTGGATTTGCCAAAATGACCAACTAAATCACAATGCGATCGATAATTCGCAACGCGATCTCCGGTATCGCAAATCAGTTTCCAGATTCGCAATGCGATTCTGACTATCGCATTGCGATTTCCCAAATTCGCGTTGCAATTTTCCTAATTCGCAACGCGAATACGTAAATCGCAACGCGTATCTGTAAATCGCAACGAGAATACATAAATCGCAATGCGTATCCGTAAATCGCAACGACAATAAGTAAAATCGCAACGCGTATCCGTAAATCGCAACGCGATTTTTAAAGCGCCATTACAATCGCTACGCGTATTTTATTTTCAAATTCCAAACACGAATATTAATTATCTGAACACTGAATCGTCCACAGTATATCCCGTAATCGCAACTCATAACCTAAAACCTAAAATCACAACTCAGTCACATCTTCATCTCTCACTCTCTACGGCGAAATCCGTCCCCATCTCCGAAGATTTCCGTCCCCATCTCCGGCGAAATCCCTTACAACCATTCACGGTCAGAAATCCCTCACAATCATTCAGAAATGGAAAATCAACCTCCGAGGGTTAGTTTTTTTAATTATTTTTATTTTGAAATTTTTGCATTATTTTAGGTTTTTCATATTGAAATTGATGATAAGTTTACTGGTAATTTCAATAATAGATTAACCATTTCACTTAGATTTCTTATTATATTCATTCGATTGCTTCCAATACTGCTAAACTGTTTAGTCTTTAACCCTGTGAAGTTAGTAATTGTCTTTGTTTTGTCTTTTGGTTGAAGTAATGCAATCCATTAAAGTTTCAATTTACAGAAGAAGAATAGTTTCTAAACTTAAAATCGCAACATGAAAATGAAAATCGCAACACGAAAATGACTATCGCAACGAGAGAAATGAAAATCGCATAGAGAATCGCAACGCGAAATGAAAATCGCAATGAGATAATCGCAACGCGAAACCAAAATCGCATTGCGATTTTCATTTCGCGTTGCGATTCTCTCGTTGCGATTTTAATTTCGCGTTGCGATTTTCATTTCGCGTTGCGATTCTCTCGTTGCGATAGTCATTTCCGC
Source organism: Hibiscus syriacus (assembly GCF_006381635.1). Taxonomy (NCBI): domain Eukaryota; kingdom Viridiplantae; phylum Streptophyta; class Magnoliopsida; order Malvales; family Malvaceae; genus Hibiscus; species Hibiscus syriacus. The sequence continues at coordinate 626,123 of NW_024063415.1, forward strand.
GTTGCGATAGTCATTCTCTCGTTGCGATTTTCATTTCAACCAAAAGACAAAACAGTGTTGCAAATTTTAGTTTCAAGAATAAACTACTACTCTTTATGTTTATTGTTTTTGGTATATCTTCACAGTGTAGTTTTTGGTATATCTAACTTGGTATGTTTATTGTTTTTGTAGAAATTTTTTTCAGCTTCATTGACATTAAGGAATAAAGTTAGCCTAGCCAATACAATTGCTTCGAAGCTTTCACCTGCACAAAGAAAATTGTTTAAGGAAACCTGCTTCGGGCCATGGCTGAGAGTACAACATCCGGGTGGAGATGCTAATTTGACCCATTTGTGGCTTCAGACCATGACTAGCGATCTACCCGACAGTATACAACGTGGTGAGGAAGAGATATGGTTTTATTTTCCACCGGCGTATACTTGTTTTAGGCGGAAGGAGTTTTGCTTAATCACTGGTCTACGATTCAAACACGATGATGTAGGCCGGTACACTCGTCATAGCACCCGCCTATCATGGTTATCCCGGGTTTTTCCTGATGAGTCAATAGAGAAGTCGAACTTACACGTCGACGACCTGAAGAAATTGTTTAATAAGAAAGATGGTTTTACTCGGATGAATGACGTCGATGTTGTCCGAGTATGCCTTCTAGTACTTTTGTATGCCGGCTTTTTAGGCAGAGAGGCCAGACAACTTATTCCTCAGGAGCTAATATTATTGGTAGAGGACCTAAATGCATGGAATCTGTTTCCGTGGGGTTCATATATATGGAAAGCTACCTGGACTAAGTGGTCGTCTGCCTTTGATGACAGCAAAAGTTTGCGTGGCGATGGGTCGAAATACACTTTGTCAGGCTTTGTTTGGGCATTTAAGGTAAGAATTTCTATATAATGTTTTCAAAATTATAATTAACTATTTAACAATTACTAATGTTTGTTATTATATTGTTTGTAGATTTGGATATTCGAGGCTTTCCCCAGCATGCAGACATATGCATTAAAAACTTCAAATGATATTCCTAAGGCTATTTCCTGGAAGAGGAAACGTCTGTTGGATTGGGAAGACTTAATACCATATGCGACAATAAATAATGTAAGTTAACACAAATACTATCATATATAAACAAGTTATTAATAGTAGACGTTTAACTTTGTTTGAGTTTTTATATTTTTAGGAGGCCAACACTCCATTACAGAGACTGACACCCACGGAGGCTGAGCTTGCCACTGATTGGTGGCAAGCTAGTCAGCATTTTTTTGATGGCACGAATGATGAGCAGCCTCCACTTCCTCAACTTCGAGAGCCATCACCTCACCTAGAGCCATCACCTGATCGACCCGACTATACACCTCTACAACGAGAGCCATCACCTATCCCGTCATATCATCGAGCCTCTTCTCCACCATCACCTCATGATAGGCGACCGGCAAAGATAACACGACTTCTATCTCCCTGTTCTCCACCTCTACCTCCAAGGGATGAGTCAAGGGAGTTACGTGATGAGGTCAATGCCTTGCGTGAGGAGATCAATACTCTACGCGATAACGATGGTGCATGGCGTGTGGAGGTGTCTACTTTACGTGGTGAGGTTGCCGCTCTACGTGAGATGATAGTATCGTTGCAGAATGAGGTTCATACTCTACGCAACAAGGTAAGTTTAAGATTTTCCATATTTAACTTGATGATAAATTTACTCGTAATTTCACTTAGATTAACCATTTAACTTAGATTGCTCAGTAAATTTATTCGGTTGCTGCCAATACTGCTAAACTGTTTATTCTTTAACACTGTGAAGTTAGTATTTGTCTTTTGTTTTGTCTTTTGGTTGAAGTAAATTTATTCGGTTGCTGCCAATTCTGCTAAACTGTGTATTCTTTAACACTGTGAAGTTAGTATTTGTCTTTGTTTTGTCTTTTGGTTGAAAGTAAGTTTGTTCGGTTGCTGCCAATTCTGCTAAACTGTGTATTCTTTAACACTGTGAAGTTAGTATTTGTCTTTGTTTTGTCTTTTGGTTGAAAGTAAATTTGTTCGGTTGCTGCCAATTCTGCTAAACTGTGTATTCTTTAACATTGTGAAGTTAGTATTTGTCTTTGTTTTGTCTTTTGGTTGAAAGTAAATTTGTTCGGTTGATGGCAATTCTGCTAAACTGTGTATTCTTTAACACTGTGAAGTTAGTATTTGTCTTTGTTTTGTCTTTTGGTTGAAAGTAAATTTGTTCGGTTACTGCCAATTCTGCTAAACTGTGTATTCTTTAATACTCTGAAGTTAGTATTTGTCTTTGTTTTGTCTTTTGGTTGAAGTAATGCAATCCATTCAAGTTTCAATTTGCAGAAGAAGAAATAGTTTACTTTCGCAACACGAAACTTAAAATCGCAACGTGAAAATGACTATCGCAACGCGAAATGAATCGCAACGAGAAATGAAAATCGCAACGCGAAACCAAAATCGCAACGCGAAACTATAATCGCGTTGCGATTTTCATTTCGCATTGCGATTCTCTCGTTGCGATAGTCATTTTCGCATTGCGATAGTCATTTTTGCATTGCGATAGTCATTTTCGCGTTGCGATTTTAAGTTTCAGATTATATTCTTCTTCTGCAAATTGAAACTTGAATGAATTGCATTACTTCAACCAAAAGACAAATACTAACTTCACAGTGTTGAAAATTTAAGTTTCAAGAATAAACTTCTACTATTTATGTTGTCATTGAACCTACACTAAACCTATATGTTGTCCTTTTAAATGTTTATATAAGTGCTTACTTCTGGAATGTTATCTGATGCATTTTGTGAACAATGATATAATAATGACTTGGGTGAATACCGTGCAAGTTTGAAATATATTTGTCTTTGTTCTCACTGTTTAATATCATGTCTGTTTATTTACTGATTTATGTATTAATTTATTTTTAGCGGCCCGCTAAGGTGGATGCTCTACGTCGGGTTTTTCTTGCAAGACGGAGTTCACGCATCAGACGGCATGCAAGTGCCATTACGTCTCCGTTCACCCCAATAGTACGAAGAATCCGTAAGAAAAAGCCCGACTCACCTGTCATCATTCAAGAGGCCTCCCCTATCGTTCAAGAGGCCCCTATCATCCCTCAAGAGTCCCCTCCCACCGTTCAAGAGGCCACTGTCATCGTCGAAGAGGTCCCTCCCAACATTCTAGAGCCCGATTCACACGGCGTAATATATCGAATTATTGAGAAGCCCCCTCACGTGCCAGACATGATGGATAACTGTTGGATTTCGTATAAGTTACCGGCCAGTACCATTCTGGTAGATGAAGTGGAGAGGAAACAACTACCGGAAACAATTCTGGATAATACCCTTTGGGCTAAGACCGCAGTTGATTTTTATCTACATGGCAGAGCCAAGGGTGTTACGCTGAAATATACAAACTCAACGATGATATGCATTTGTTGATTGAACGGTCTTGGTGGGGTGTATTATTAGGGGTTGAAGACAACGACTATTTCGATGGGGGGTAAGTTTTATATATCTTATATTTCAGTTTGATTAATTTTTTTTTAAATTTATGTAATTCACTAATATATGTCTTTTTTTGTAAAACAGCATACTGATGCATAGGTGACACGTCTTCTAATTGTAAGGAAATTGAAGAAAAATATTAAAAAAACGCGATATACAATTATGCCGACGTCTTTTCACGTAGTTCACTTGAAGAATCAACGACAGGAATCATATGTGTTGGCTTATGGACAAGCTAAACTTTATCCTGCATGGTGGGAGGTCGATAAGGTTAGTATATTTGTTTAAATATTTTAAAGGTGTTCATAAATAAGTGCGCAATTTGAATTATTACATTTCGATGCAGGTGTTTATCCCTGTTTTGGACCGTACTCATTGGCTTCTCGTCGAGCTTCAGCTCCCATCCCTAAAGACAATAGTATATGACAGCATGATAAATTACATATCATTGTCTGATTTGAGAGATATGATTAAGGGATGGAGCTCTCATTTGGCTAAATTCTTGGATGCAATTGATTATTGGACTAAGTCTGGAAACAAGAAGCCAAAGAAGTTCAATGTTATAGTTATCATAGACGAGACCGCGCCACAACAAACAAAGGAAGCCAGAGGGGATTGTGGTCCTCTCGTATGCATGTGCTTGGAGCGTTTGACGACAGGAAGTACACATTTTCTACCTCCCACCGATAGAGATAGAGGTGCAGTAGGCTTGTGGTTTCGGTATTTTATGGCTAGAGCGATATATGCGAGACGCTGCCTACCTGCATCCGCGTTATGAAAGTGTCCATAAACAATTTGTAAGTCAAATACAAGTGTTGTTAAACATATTTACTCTTTTTGGTTTGAAAATGTTTGGTTAAGTAGCTAGAATTCAATAATTTGCTGTTTGTAGGTTTTAGATGTGTAGAAAGTGTTGTTGATTCAATGTTTGGTTTCTGCAGGTTAATCCTGAAGTGAGCTGCGTGAAATGGATGTATGGGTGCAAAAGTTGATTTCATTATTATTTTTTGATTGTTTAATTGATTTGTAAAAGATGATTCGTAAATGTTGATTTGTTTAATTGATGTGTACATAATATTTGTGCTTGTTTAATTGATTGAAATGTAATAGTTGATTTGTTGATTTCAATCTACATTATGTTGAATGCAAAATAGACTATCGCAACGCGGAAATGACTATCGCAACGAGAGAATCGCAATGCGAAATGAAAATCGCAATGAGTGAATCGCAATGCGAAAATGAAAATCGCAACGCGAAACTAATTTCGCGTTGCGATTTTCATTTTCACATTGCGATTCACTCGTTGCGATTTTCATTTCGCATTGCTTGGTGATGAAATTGTGATAGAACCATTAAATTTTGAGCACCATAAACTGGGTTGAAAAACTTAGTTGATTACTACCCGCTACTAACCCAACTTCACTACTTCTAGGTTCAACAACATACAATGTAACATCATCACTTGAAACACTAATGTAAGCAATGAATCGTTCAACATCTTCATTGTCGGTTAACAAATAAAATTTACCATTTCTCTGATAAGATAGCCTAAATCCACTTAGGGGCTCTAAATTCAATTTATTTGCAACATGTAATATTAGAGTTTCATAAGTTAACTTTTTTAATGACAGTTTTAGTTGAAGATTCATGGGTAAAGGCATATATTGTAAAACACCATGAACATTCTCCCATGACCCTCCAAAACACAAATCTATCCAAACATGATCAACATTAGATGATTTCATTATTGTAAATTAATTTACTAAACAAACGAGCTGCGAAACTAAAACCTGTTGCCGGATGGGAAGGATGTCGTTGGATATAGGAACGGATGTCGCCGGAGAGACTGATAGATGTAGATGGAATGAGTTGCGATTTAGGGATTTAGGTTATGAGTTGCTGCTGCTGCGTAGTTATATACCCAAAACATTTGTGTTGCGAAATTAAAACCTGTTGCGAATTCAGAAATCGAGTTGCGAATTTGAAATTCAGTATTGTGATAGTCAGAATCTCGTTGCGATTTACAGATTCGCGTTGCGATTTACGTATTCGCTTTGCGAATTAGGAAAATCGCAACGCGAATTTGAAAAATCGCAATGCGATAGTCAGAATCGCGTTGCGAATCTGGAAAATGATTTGCGATACCGGAGATCGCGTTGCGAATTATCGATCGCATTGCGATTTAGTTGGTCATTTTGGCAAATCCAAAAAAAGTTGGTTAAAATCGTATATTATAAGACATTTTTGGTCACTGAGGTTATTTTCTCTTCTTTTAATTTTATTGTTATTATGTTTGTTTGGTACCCGAGAAAACTGATGAAAAAGAGGGATATTATTTTCCTTTAAATTGCACTTCTTCTCTCTAGGAGTTTTTTGTTACATGCTAAGTTGTATTAATAACCTTTCAATTTTGTTTGGATGCAATAGAATTTTATTTATTTTTTACATCTCAAAAGTGAATTTAGTTTAGGTGAAATAAATATTTCTTTGCTCCAAGGAGTTTAGCTGTTATGAGGGAGTAGTGAAAATTAAACTAGAAAGTATACGGAAGGGATAAAATTATTATCTTTTGGAATAGATTACTAGATTCCATTAAAGTTTATGCAATTCATGTGCCATCCATACTAAACATGTGAATTGCATTTTCAAATTGTTTCAAATGTATCTTAGGTGTAAAAATAGTGGTTAAATTTCAACACAATTTTGTTGTCTTACTGGGAAATGAACGTTCAATATTATGATTTCGATTTCTTTACAGTATGTAATATTTTTTCGAATGATTTGGTGTTTATGTAGGGATTGTGCTTCATATATTGTTTCCTTTTTAAGCATTTCTCTTTGGTTTTAAATTTCTGGAATTGTGATTGATGATTTGTGTTGTTAAGCAAAACTTTTAAGCTGAAAATACTGAAATCATATAGCTGGATGTTTATGTGATCGTCGATAGTTGATACCGCTTCGGCGCTGTTGATCGATGAGAACTTTCTTTTGGCCTTTAAAGAAACTGTTATGCTTAGGCGTTTCTCAATGAAATTACAATTTTTTAGATATAATTCTGTTTTACCAGGTATAATGCTCAAGTTTCCTTGTGCTGGCCAAGATCTGTAGAATGGTGGCATCTTGTGTTTGCTAACAATGAACGTTGGATTCCTTAGCATTCCATGGTTTGGTGTTGATCCCAAAACGGATTCGGATCCGTCTTTTGCTTCCACAGAGCCTAAACAGAAAACTAGTTTCGAGATCAGGCTGTGGGGATGGACTCTAGTTTCAGTTCCTCCTAAGGCAGTGAATGGTACAGTAGGATTCGAAGTCCAACCACTATTAATAATGGATTAAAAAGGCCCGCACAACAAACTCGGGTTATCGAGCCTCCTACCCCTATCCGATTTAGGCCATATGTTTGCATGGTTCCATGGCATACAGGTGGAAGAGCATTCCTTTCGCAGTTATTTTCACGTTATGGGCATTATTGTGGTCCTAATTGGTCAAGTGGGAAAGATGGAGGATCTCTTATCTGGGATGAGGCCAACTGATTGGTTAGATTTCTGCTGCTACTGTCATGATATCGGTTACGATGCTCACGACCAGGAAACGCTTCTGAAAGCTGATTTAGCATTTCTGGAATGCTTGGAGAGGCCTCATATGAGCATAGCAGGTGATCCCTATATTGCCCAGCTATACAAGACGATGAGCACCACAGGTACGCCTAGTATTCAGTTTGCTTTAACATAATCATATATATGTATACTGCTTCACTTCGCTTGTCTCCGAGGCCAACCTTGCGATGGGCGAGGTCAAGATGCTGATTTGAGGCTGTTCTTTTTACCTTCGTTGAGTCAGTATGTTTGTTCTCAGTGCTCTACTTAAAGAATGACAGGTCTGAAAAATATACTAATCCCATACAGAAGGCACCTTATAAACTGTCGACAGTCGTTTTCGTCCGAAGTTTTGCTTCGTTATAAGTATATTATTATAATTATATTATTATTATAATTTCTAATTACAATTTTGTTACAGGTCCAAGTGCAAAGCAAATTTGACAAGGCCCAATTACAACCAGACCATGATTACAACAAAACCCGGAGCCCATGTTACAACCAAACCCGATACAAACTCGACCTGAAGGCCCAACAGACCCAACTCGTCTAGGGTTTCACACATTTCAGCTTCAGCCGCTGCAGATCACAACCGTTGGATCTAAAGAGATCCAACGACCCAGATGGAGTTTCCAGGAAACCTTAGGGCTATTCCGGCCGCCCTCATAGGATGATGATGAGCCCACCGCCGTCGCCTCCAAACGAACCAGTCAACAGCAGCCACATCATCGTCGGATCTAAGAAATCTGGGTGAATTTAATGCACCCAGTCTATCAACCGCACAACTCACTACCCTAAGGTGAGTCACCACTATAGCTCCAGTGACTCACCGGGGTACAATCTTTTAATCGGTCCAATGAGTGGTTCGAAGAACCCTATAAATAGGGTTGATCCTGCAAGCAAAGAGAAACAGGAAGGGAGCAAGCAAGAAACGAAACCAAGGCAGCCACCAAAAACAACAAATATTGAGAGAAGAGAGTGAGAGAAGTCTTACCGTCGTTGGAAAGCCCAAGCGTCGCCGGAGTAGTTGAAACATCGAAGGTAAATCTTTAGATCTACCTCGATTAAGAGCTTTTTACGGGTAAACGTTGCCGGATTCGACTTTAGGACGAGCAGATGATTAATTCGGTGTATTCGGGTATTTTCCAGCCACCGTGGGTGGTGGCCGACGGCGGCTGTCAGCGACGACGCATGGTGGCAGGCTGGTGGTCAGATTCCCTCTGGTGAGGGAATCCTAGAGAGGGACGAATGAGAGAAATGGGAAATTTAGGCCTAAATGGTCGGTTAATGGGCCATTTATACCCCTTCCTGAACGACGTCGTTTTGGGGAGGGGTCTGTGTGTAAATCAGGTACGGGAAAATTTTATGCGAGGTCCCTGTAATTGTTCAATTTAGTCACTGAAAGCATTCAGTTCTCAATTTTTTTTATTTTAGTCATTAATCATATATATAAGTATTTAGGGTAAAATAACCTATTTAGTCCTTTAGATTTTAATTACTTATATTTTAATCCCGTAATAGTATTTATGGTTAAATTACACTAACAGTGCCTATATTTCATAATATTTCGAATTAGGACTATTAATTTAGATATTTTACAATTTATTCCCTAAGATTTAATATATTAATATTTTGAATAAATATAGGATTATTTATACTTATAACTAATAATAATATTAAGTGTTTATAATAGTAATTTTGATTTTTTATTTATATGATTTAAATTAAATTAAATACAAATTTGTTAATTTATTGCAAAGACATTAATTAATAAACAACGGAACCAATTTTGGGCGTTGTGGGGGTGCTAATCCTTCCCCACACGTAAACGACTCCCGAACTCATTCTCTGGTAAGCAGACCCTTGTTATGTTATTTTTAATATTTCTTAGGAATTTTATTAAAATAATATAACATTTTGGTGACCAATCACACCTCATTAAATGATTGGTGGCGACTCTACAAATTAGTGTTCTATCTTATGCCAGAAGATAAACACTTACTTTTTCGAGACAATGACGCTTATGTGTACACCTTTTGTTTGTCTTTTCGTCGCCGAGCAAATAAACGTCTCGACAGCTTGGCGACTCTACTGGGAACATTTTTTAGAGAGTTAAGCCACCAGTTTATTAATTAATTATCTTTGCAATAAAATCATAAATTTGTTTTAATCCCTGATTATTTTATATTTCGTACAAACATGTTTTTTTATGTTTTCATATTTAATTATGCATCTTTAGATTGTTAGATTAAATTTGTGTGTTGTATATTATTTTATTCTTTTTATGCTTTTCCACACACACTGTGCACTGCATTTCATGACATGAGCTAAAACTCCTCTTTTATCCTATTTAGCTTGAATGAGAAACTACTCCCTCGTGTGGTTTTCACCTTCGTATGGGATAGGAGACCATTCCTTGAGCTAACATCTTATGTTCCTCGTGTGGTTTTCACCTCCGTAAGGACATAAGGAAGTGTGTTCCTTCGAATTGAACTCGATTCGAAAGTCTGTAATGGACCAGAATTGAGGGCTTGACAATCCAAGGGGGCACCAACAAAGGACAATTCGTTGACCCTTTACCTTAGAGCCAAAACCCAACATATAATAAACCTAGAACTTGAATCTAACCCAAATGATTCTCGTAAGGTTAGCACACAAGGAAAAGCATGTTGAGTCTTTTAATTTACTTAGTATTACTTTATTTTCCAAACAAAGCATGCGAACTAGAAATCATATGGTTAGGTGTTTTTATGAACAAAGCATGGAACTAGATTGCATGAAGTTAGGATTTTCTGACTAATTATTCTTGATTGATTTTATATTTGTTTTCATTCTGCATTTTGCATTTTTCATATCATGGTGTTGATTCATGATTTATTTCCATATAGAAAGCCAAAAATATGGAACAAAGAGTTCAACATGAAGTAGAAGATAACGCAGTTGTTCTAAGATTGTCTGAGCAGTCTCAACTAATCAAGGGAAATAACTTATCACCGGGATACGTGTCAGACCTGATTGGTTATACTTATATCAATGTCCGCCAAAATAATTTGAATGAGTTGAAAGAAATATGGGGAAAATAGGAAATGACTGACAAATAACTATTCTATCAGCTATATGGTGACATTGCCTATCTCTTAGACATCCCTATTGACCGATATTTGTTCAGAGCTTTATCACAATTTTGGAATCCTTCCTACAGTTTCTTTACTGTTGGAAAAGTGAATTTAACGCCTACTATGGAGGAATATCAAGCTCTTATCCGAGATCCCAGGTAGACATGATATATATCAAGCCACCTAATACTGCTCATTTTAAGAAGAAAGTACTCTTAATAACCGGAATGAGTGAAGAGTGGGTCACGAGAAATATCAAAAAGAAGGGTTATAATGAATGTATCACTTGGACTGCTCTGAAAGAAGTGATCTACCGCCATCCAGATAAAAAAAAGAAGATTGATATATTGGCTTTAGGTATTTATAGACTGATCATTTTTCCAAAGATTCTGGGGCATGTAGATATATCAGCTGTGGACCTGTTTGAAAGATTGGATAGGAATATAGATCCAGTACCAACTATTTTAGCTGAAACATTTCGTTCTTTGAATTCCTGTAAACGTGAAGGAGAAGGACGTTTGATAGGTTGAGCACCTTTGTTGTTGGTATGGATTCTTAATCATCTTAAGCACGAGGAAAGAGCACCTGGTGTGTATTTCTGGAAGATTTTTCACCCTTGCAAGATTTCTTTTCTCGAAAATGGCCCAAAGATTACAATGAAGAAAAATGGATGAATATCTTCAAAAATCTTAAAGACAGTGATATATTATGGTGAGCCTCCTGGAATACTTCTTCAAATATATTGTATAGATGTGGAGAACACGATTGGGTTCTATTGCCTGGCATTTGGGGTTCCATAGGATATGCACATTTAATGGTCTCCAGACAATATAGATTGAGGCAGTTTATTCCTGCAACATCGGGTCATCTTGATGCTTGGAAATTGATTCATCGAGTAAATTTGTTTACTTTCGGTCAAAGGTCTTCACAAGAATACAAGCAATGGAGAATCTACCGAGTCAATGACAACCTTCCAATGGTTAATCTTGATGATGTTCTACCTATCTAATAACATTTAAGAGTTATACCATCTCAATTAGAGTTAGCAAGACAAGACTTTGAGATCGAAAGGAAACAATAGAGGAGAACTCTACAAATATTGGAAGAGGAAGTATACCATAAGAGAATTGAGATAGACTTCCATAGAGGACAAGCAAATCAAGTTAGCAAGGTTAAAAAATAGCCCAGATTAGATTTTAACGATCTCCATTCATCTTATCAGCAGATGGTAAAGACTCATATTGCAGAAGGTTCAAGCAAACAAGAATTGACAGGTTTGAAAAGAAAAGCTGAAGAAAACAAAGAAGAGCTCAAACGAAGCAAACACAATGCCAAGATACTTTCCAAAGAAAAGGAAGCATTAGAGAAACGATTGCTAGAAAATCAAGCTCAAAACCAGAAACAAAAAATGCAAGATCTTAAGCCTATAAATGACATTGCAAAGCCAAGAAAGTAACTCGAAAGTTAAAAAACTAAGAAAGCAAGTAAATGAGCTTGAAGGTAGAGTCCAAGATCTTCAGAGGATGGCGAATCAACTCCCTATTGTCCCATATGAAGGAATTTTGCAATGGCGATATCGTTGGGAACGTGCCTAATGGAAAGTCAAATAAAGGGATGTTCTTATTGCAAAATATTTGGAGAAAGCTCAGGGAGATGCGTAATATTTGGTTGACTTGGCATATGAGGCTACTACTTTAAGTGAAGGATTAGAGCCAGAAACCGAAGAAGCTCATAAGGTCTTTGAGTAACTTGAGCACATACAACAATTAGGAGAAGTTGGTCAGATGTATCTGTGATATTGTATATGTACTATGTTTTAAAGCTTTATAATAAAACTTTGTTTTAGTATAAAAACTTTTCTAAAGGAATCATTCCAATATCAACACCTTGCATCTTACATATTTTTTTCATGTAGCATTTTTACATTATATTTTTTCATATTTATTATATTCGTTAATAAAACATCCATATTCATTAAAAGGGTTTTTTCTTTTTCGAAGAATATTGGACACCTCTAAGCATCCATATAATACCAGGAAAAGAGTTATGGATGATAAAATCGCTCAAATTGAAAGGACTCAGCTTGAGATGCAAGAAAGTTTTAAGAAAGCTCAGGAAGAAATGTATGAATAAATGATGAAATCCCAGAATGATATGATGGAAAAATTTGCAAGTATGTTACAAGGGAGAAGTATGGACCAAGTAAATACCCCAGTTGTTGGTACTATCACTGAAGAACCTTTGTACCCTCCAGGTTTTACACCACGAGCAGATCGACAAAAAGCTCAAGTAATTGAGGAACCTCTGTATCCTCCAGACCTTGCAACATCTCACACTAAGGCCCAGTCAAGAGCAATTACTCAGTCAGGAAGAGTAAACATAAACTTACCTAGTGCTTCAATAAGCCAACAACATATTGAAAATGTTCCAGATTTTGATCAAGAAGAAAAGAAAGAATCAAATAAACAATTGGAACAACTAATGGAAGAAGTTAGGGTCATGAAAGAGGGCTCTAGCTTATATGGAATTGAAGCAAAAGAATTGAGTTTGATGCTTGATTTAGTATTACCACCTAAGTTTAAGATTCCAGATTTTGAAAATTTTGATGGTATGAAATGTCCTTTTGCTCATATCACAATGTTTTGCAAAAAAATGACAGGTCATATAGGGAATGATCAATTACTGATTCATTGTTTCGAAGAAAGCTTAACAAGTTCGACCATTCGATGATACAACAAATTAAGTAGAGCTCATATTAAATCTTGGAAAGATTTGGCTAAATGTTTTCTTGAACAATACAAGCATATGAAGGATATAAGACCTAATCGAATGGTGCTGCAAAACATGGAAAAGAAATTCAATAAAAGCTTCATATATTATGCCCAGATATGGAGAGATATAGCTACACAGGTACATCCACCCATGAAAGAAGAGGAAACAAATGTACTCTTCGTAAACACCTTAAAAGCTCATTTCTTTACTCACCTCATAGGGAATTCTTTTAAGAGCTTCACTGATATAGTCACAACAGGTGAGATGATTGAAATGACGGTTAAAAGTGGGAAACTTGAAAGTGGTGAATCTAGCAAAAGGGAATTAATGAAAAAGAAAGAAAGTGAGGCAAATGACGTGAGGAAATATGAATCAAATAATATCACGGTGTCTCGACCACATGATATTGGATCCTCTACACAAAACTCTGCCAAGCAAGGGGCAAGAGAACCGAGACAAGATAAAGAAAAGATCTAGTTTGACCCAATTCCTATAACGTACAAAGAGTTATTCTAGATATTATATGACAAACATTTAGCGTCACCCTGTCATGTATCACCTATACAACCTCCATATCCTAAGTGGTACGATGATAGTTTGCAATGAGAATATCATGCAGAGGCTCAGGGACATTCTATTGAAAATTACATCGCATTCAAAAGAATCGTCCAAAGCCTTAGAACAAAGAATGTAATATATTTTGGTAATAATGAGCAAGAGAATGTGGCTCAAAACCCATTGCCAAACTACGCAGGAGCGGGAATCAATGTAGTTGTAGAGGAAAAAGGAAAGCAAATCAGTGAGGTGAAATCACATATGTTTTGGATATGGGTTCAAATGATCAAAGTTGGTCTATTGAAGCCTAATTCATTAGAAAAACGATTAAACTGTGGAAATGTATGTCATTACCATTGCTACGAAGGGCATGTTATACAACAATGTCCAGATTTTTGGGCTTTGGTACAGAAGATGATGGATGAAAAGGAAATAGAATTTTTCAAGGAAGTGCTAGAAGAGAAAGAAATGGATATTTGTGCCTCTGAAGGATCATCTAGAGAGGTTTACAACTCTAATTATCCTTTAATTATTACACCAAGGACTTGTGTATCAGATAAAATAACTCCAAAGGTGGTCATCACTTCTCCATCCCTGTTCCCATATAAAGAGAACAAGCAAGTTCCATGGAATTATGACTGTAAAATAAAAGAAACAATGGGATAAAATGAGAAAGTAGATGAGGTTAGACATTTTACCAGAAGTGGAAGATGTTAGTCTAAAGAGCATGAGAAGCAAGTTATAGTTGATAGAAGAAATAAGGTTGAATTACAACTGAGAGAAGATGAAATTGTCATCAATGAACCAGTAACTGAAAATAAAGCTGTAGAATTCTTGAAGTTTCTCAAACACAGTGAATACAATATTTTCAAACAACTGCACAAATTGCCAGCTCGTATATTAGTCTTAGCACTTTTATTAATCTTCGAAGAATATCAGAATGCCTTACTAAAGGTGTTAAATCAAACTTTTGTGACAAAGGAATTACCTGTAAATAAATTGGATAGGCTAACTGTAAACATATAGGGTGGCAATTTCCTTTTTTTTTTGAAGATGAAATCCCTTCTGAGATGAGTGGTAGCCCTAAAGCCCTGCACATCACAGTTAAGTGTAAAGGACATATTTTATCTCGAGTATTAGTTGATAATGGCTCAGCTCTGAACGTGATGCCACTAGTGACTCTGAAGAAATTACCAGTTGACAGTACATTCATGAAAAATAGTCAGAGTATTGTCCGAGCTTTTGATGGAACCAAGAAAGAGGTATTAGGAAAAATTGGCGTTCCTTTAACTATTGGTCTAGCTACATATGAGGTTTAATTTCTTGTAGTGGATATTATACCCACTTATAATTTCTTACTAAGGAGGCCTTGGATTCACCAAGCAAGGGTAGTTTCATCCACACTACACCAGAAGATTAAATTTGTAATAGATGGAAATATGTCTTAATGCTGAAGAAGACATCATTGCTTCAGTCTCTACCACTGCTCCATATGTTGAATTGGACGAAGAAGCTATTGAGTGCTCTTTTAGATCGTTGGATTTTGTTAACACTATATTTGTGGCCGAAGGCAAAAGAATACCCAAACCCAAAATTTCGAATTGTACTAAACTGAGGCTCAAATTGACCATAGGAAAGGGAGCAAAAGCTGGAAAATGGTTAGGAAGTTATTTGCAAGGACCAGTTAAACCAGTTTTTCTATTTCTAAGAAAGATCGATTTGGTTTGGGATATCATCCGACTGTATGGCATAAATAGAGGGGCATTAAAAAGAATCAAGAACTGAGGAATGAAAAGTTAACTGGAGAAGATCTCATATGAGAACCCATGACTTTTCCACTATTGAGTAATACTTTTGAGTCTGGAGGACATATTTTCCAAGATCAGCAAAATAAGGGGTTGATTGTTGAGAATGCTTTAAAAGAGATGAGTATCAATGTCATATCAGACGATGAATCTTTAGAAAAGAAAGCTATGACAATTTATCCCACACCATTAGACTTTGAGTTAAATAATTGGATTGCGGAAGAATTATAGGTAGTTTTCAAATATTTTTCAGAGTAATACATAAGAATTTTCTCTATTGCTTACACCCTGAGGCAATAGTTTGATTTTGTGTAAAGGGTTAAACTATGTATTTTTCTTTTTCAATAAAAGATGCATAAATTCCAAATGGAAAACATTTTTATGTGCATGATTATATGTATACACTCTTGTTTATTTTCCTTTCAGGAACTCAAATACCAATAACATAAATGCTAATGATACTAACCCGGAAATTGACTTCGAGCAACCCATGTGTCCTAAGAAAGTCAAGGGTTATGATAATGGTGAGGGATGTGACTTACCTTCCGAGCTGTTAAAAATTATGGAAAAGGAGGATAAGAAAATTTTGCCTCATAAGGAACCTATTGAGATCTTAAATTTGGGGTCTGATATGGACAAGAAAGAGGTGAAAATTGGCACTACTTTATCTGATAAAGGACGAAAAAATTTGATTGAGTTACTGCAAGAATACAAGGACATATTTGCTTGGTCATATGAAGACATGCCAGGATTAGATATAGAAATAGTAGTAGACAAGTTGCCAATAAAGCCATAATGTAAACATGTGCAACAAAAGTTGAGAAGAATGAAGCCAAAAATGCTACTAAAAGTCAAAGAAGAAGTAAAAATGAAATTCGATTTTGGGTTTCTTAAAGTAGCCAAGTACCCTAAATGGGTAGAAAATATTGTCCCTGTATCAAAGAAAGATGGTAAGATCTATATGTGTGTTGACTACCGAGATATTAATAGAGCCAGTCCAAAGGATAATTTTCCTTTACCACACATAGACACACTGGTGAACAACACTGCTAAGAATTCCTTATTCTCATTTATAGATGGTTTATCTGGCTATAATCAAATCAGAATGCACCCTGATGATATGGAAAAACAACATTTGTCACTATATGGGGAACGTTTTGTTATAAAGTGATGTCGTTCGGTCTAAAGAATACATGGGCAATGTATCAAAGGGCTGCAATAACATTATTTCATGACATGATGCATAAAGAAATAGAAGTTTATGTCGATGATATGATTGTCAAAACCAAGTCAGAAGATGATCATGTCAAGAATTTGAGAAAGCTTTTCCAAAGATTAAGGAAATGTCAGTTAAAGCTTAACCCAAATAAGTGTATATTTAGGGTGACATCTGGAAAGCTTTTGGGATTTGTGGTAAGCCAAAAAGAAATTGAAATAGATCCAGATAAAGTCAAAGCTATTCAAGATTTTCCACCACCACAAACACAAAAAGAGATTCGAGGATTCTTGGGGATACTGAATTATATAGCTCGATTTATTTCGCAGCTATCTGAGAAATGTAATCCTATTTTTCGCCTCCTTAAAAAGAGTAATTCTGGGGCATGGAATGAAGAATGTCAAGAAGCTTTTGAGACAGTTAAGAAATATTTTTCAAATACCCCAATTTTAGTACCACCCATCCCAGGTAAACCCTTAATTCTTTATTTATCAGTCTGGGAAATTCAATGGGATGTGTATTAGGACAACATGATCAAACCGAGAAAAAAGAGAGAGTTATCTATTATCTTAGCAAGAAGTTCATTGAATGTGAAACTAGATACTCTCCAATTGAAAAATTATGTTGCGCTTTGGTATGGACTACAAGAAGGCTTAGGTAGTACATGTTATATCACACTACATGGCTTATCTCCAGATTTGTTCCTTTAAAATATCTAATAGATGCACCCGCATTATCTGGAAGGCTGGCTCATTTTTATTTCCCAGATGAGGATTTAATATCAATCTCAGTGGAAGAATCAGTTATATACACCATTGAATATTGGAAGTTGACTTTTGATGGTTCTTCGAATGCTTTGGGGCATAGAATTGGGGCAATCTTGGTCTCACCAAATGGGGAACATTATATGTTTACCTGCCGACTTAATTTTGACTATAAAAATAATATGGCTGAGTATGAGGCATGTATTTTGGGTCTTAGAGCTTTCATTGAACGTAAAGTAAAAATGCTCAAGGTATACGAGGATTCAGCTTTAGTAATTTACCAAATTAGAGGAGAATGGGAGACAAAAGATTCCAAGCTTATAAAGTACCATAAATTGGTTATGGAACTCATCAAGGAATTTGAAGAAGTAACTTTCAATTATCTCCCCAAAGAAGAAAACCAAATGGCAGATGCCTTGGCAACTTGGCAGTTGTATTTAAAGTAAATAAGCATTCGAGCATGATGCCTATTGAAATGCATGCTTATGGATATCCAGATCATTTTTTTAACATTGAATAATAAGAGGAGATGAAACCCTGGTACTATGATATTTTACAATACATCAGGTATCAGAGTTATCCTGACCAGGCAACTGAGAATGATAAAAGAACTATCAGAAGAATTGCATCAGGGTATGTACTCAATGGTGAAATCCTGTACAAGAAAAGCTTAGATCAAATCCTATTAAGATGTGTGGACACTAAAGAAGCCAAAACAATTCTCGAAGAAGTGCATGGAAGAGTATGTTGAACTCATGCTAATGGGCATATAATGGCTAGACAAATTATGAGATTTGGATATTTGGATACTATTGGTCAACTATGGAAACTGATTGTATCAATTATGCCCAAAAATGTCACAAGTGTCAAATTTATGGAGATAGGATGCACACTCCTCCTCATCCGTTGCATGTGATGATAGCTCCTTGGCCATTCTCTATCTGGGGCATAGATGTTATTGGGCAAATTTTTCCTAATGCTTCAAATGGCCATTGTTTCATTTTGGTAGCAATAGACTATTTTACCAAATGGGTAGAAGCAACTTCTTATGCCAACATCACTCAGTCCACAGTTTGTAAGTTCTTAAAAAAGAAAATCATTTGTCGATATGGTATGCCAGAAAGGATTATTACCTCTAATGCTTTGAATTTAAACAACAAAATGATGAAATCAGTTTGTGAACAGTTCCAGATAAAGTATCATAATTCCACTACTTATCGCCCGAAGATGAATGGAGCAATTGAGGCAGCTAATAAGAATATCAAGAGGCTTATAGAGAAGATGATTGAAACTTATAAGGATTGGCATGAGAAACTACCATTTGCTCTGTTAGCTTATTGAACTTCAGTACGAACATCGACTGGGGCAACTCCGTTTTCATTAGCTTATGGGATGGAAGCAGTCTTACCTATTGAGGTCGAAATTCCTTCACTATAAGTTTTATCAGAGGTAAAACTAAATGAGGTAGATTGGGTACAAACCAGATATGACCAATTGAATTTGATTGAAGAAAAGATAATGAAAGCTATTTGTCATGGTCAAATGTACCAAATAAGGTTTTTTCTTGTTAATTCTTCTTTTAGCAAGCATCTTGCTTTGGAAATTTAAAACATGTAGTTTAACTTAAAGCACATAAAATCATGGTGTATTATTGTACAAAAAGTTTTTGAAAAGTGCAGGTATTCTGAAGCTAACAATGATTGTAACATATCATGATATGATACATGAAATATTGAAGTGCATAGGAAATTTCAGATATTTGAAGACGATCTGAAATTTTGTCACTAATTAAGTGATTTGTCGTTTGTATTGGTGGAAGTCAAGAAGAACGAAAACATGTTCGAGTTCGACCAAAAAGGATCAAGATGTTCAGTTGGGATAAAACGATCATGTGTGTTGTACTCATAATGAGACTGGGTCAATAATGGACAACAAAAGAGGATCCTCATTTAAAAAAGAAAATACCCTAAAACTTTGTCATTGCACACATTTTAGGCATAAATAGGATCATGACATTCATAAATACATCATACCTATAGGTTTCTCAAAAGAAAGCCGAAGGTTCAAGATATTGAAATTCCAAGATATGAGTAATCAACTCAAAATACCAAAAAAGATGGATGTCCAAAGATTTTATTAGTCTAGTATCCACGAAGGAGTAGTGGAACAAGTTCTTTCCAACGCTACAGATTTGGTCTCCACGAAAGAGTAGTGGAAACAAATCAACTTCAAATCTGATCTTCACGAAAGAGTAGTGAAATAGATTCTTCTCAAGTCAATCCAGCCATCACAAAAGAGTAGAGAAGCAACACGATTCAACCTTTACAACAAAGTAGTAAAGTGATTCAAATCCAGCCTCCACGGAAGAGTAGTGGAAACAATTCAACTTCGAATCTGATCTTCACGAAAGTGTAGTGAAACCGATTCTTCTCAAGTCAATCTAGCCTTAAAAAAAGAGTAGTGAATCAACACGATTCAACCTTTACAACAAAGTAGTAAAGTGATTCATATCCAACCTCCACGGAAGAGTAGTGGAAGCAAATCAACTTCGAATATGATCTTCACAGAAGAGTAGTAAAACAGATTCTCCCCAAGTAGGAATAGATCAAAAGTTCGATCTACATGGAAGAGTAGTGGAACGGATTTATATCAAAATATGAAACCAATTGGACGAAAACTTCTAGTCTTTTTATCTTTGCTCTATTCTTATTAACACAAAAATAAGCAAAGAGGGGCAGCTGTCGACAGTCGTTTTCGTCCGAAGTTTTGTTTCGTTATAAGTATATTATTATATTATTATTATTATTATTTCTAATTACAATTTTGTTATAGGTCCAAGTGCAAATCAAATTTGACCCAAGGTCCAATTACAACCAGGGCCTGATTACAACAAAACCTGAAGCCCATGTTACAACCAAACCCGATCCAGACTCGACCAGAAGGTCCAACAGACCCAACTCGTCTAGTGTTTCACACATCTCAGCTTCAGCTGTCGTAGATCACAACTGTTGGATCCAGAGAGATCCAACCCAGATGGAGTTTCTAGGAAACCCTAGGGTTTTCATTACAACCCTAGGGCTATTCCGGTCGCCGCCATAGGATGATGATGAGCCCACCGCCGTCGCCTCCAAACGCACCAGTAAATAGCCTCCACATCATCGCCGGATCTAAGAAATTTGGGTGCATTTAATGCACCCAGTCTATCAACCGCATAACTCACTACCCCTAGGGTGAGTCACCACCGTAGCTCCGGTGACTCACCAGGGTATAATCTTTTAACTGGTCTAAAGGGTGGTTTGAAGAACCCTATAAATAGGGTTGATCTTGCGAGCAAAGAGAAATAGG
The DNA here is from genome assembly GCF_006381635.1 of Hibiscus syriacus. Lineage (NCBI taxonomy): Eukaryota > Viridiplantae > Streptophyta > Magnoliopsida > Malvales > Malvaceae > Hibiscus > Hibiscus syriacus. The sequence goes on from NW_024063415.1 coordinate 646,781, forward strand.
GAGGGAGCAAGCAAGAAACGAAACCAAGGCAGCCACAAAAAATAACAAATATTGAGAGAAGAGAGTGAGAGAAGTCTTACCGTCGTTGGAAAGCCCAAGCGTCGCCGAAGAAGTTGAAACCTCGAAGGTAAATCTTTAGATCTACCTCGATTAAGAGCTTTTTAGGGGTAAAGGTCACCGGATTCGACTTTAGGATGAGTATGGGATTAATTCGGTGTATTCGGGTATTTTTCGACCACCGTGGCTGGTGGCCGGCGACAGTTGTCAGTGACGACGCATGGTGGTCGGATTCCCTCCGGTGAGGGAATCCTGGAGGGGATCCTAGAGAGGGACGAAGGAGATAAATGGGAAACTTAGGCCTAAATGGTCAGTTAATGGGCCATTTATACCCCTCTCTGAACGATGTCGTTTTGGGGAAGGGCCTATGTGTAAATCAGGGTACGAGAAAATTCTATGTGAGGTCCCCATAATTTTGTAATTGTTCAATTTAGTCACTGAAAGCATTCGGTTATCAAATTTTATTTGTTTTTATTTTAGTCATTAATCATATATATAAGTATTTAGGGTAAAATAACCTATTTAGTATTTTATATTTTAATTACTTATATTTTAATCTCGTATTAGTATTTATGGTTAAATTACACTAATACTACCTATATTTCATAATATTTCGAATTAGGACTATTAATTTAGATATTTTACAATTTATTCCCTAAGCTTTAATATATTAATATTTTGAATAAATATAGGATTATTTATGCTTATAACAAATAATAATATTAAGTATTTATAATAGTAATTTTGATTTTTGATTTATATGATTTAAATTAAATTAAATACAGATTTGTTAATTTATTGCAAAGAAATTAATTAATAAACAAAGGTACCAATTTTGGGCGTTGTGGGGTGCTAATCATTCCCCACACGCAACCGACTCCCGAACTCATTCTCTGGTAAGTAGACCCTTGTTGTGTTATTTTAATATTATTCTCAGGAATTTTATTAAAATAATATTAACATTTTGGTAACCAATCACACATCATTAAATGATTGGTGGCGACTCTACAAATTAGTGTTCTATCTTATGCCAGAAGATAAACAATTACTTAATTTTTCGAGACAATGACGCTTATGTGTACACCTTCTGTTTGTCTTTTCGTCGCTGGGCAAATAAACGTCTCGACAACTACAATATGGGCAACCTCTAATTGATTTTGGATGGATAAGTAGTCTGAGAAGGAGAAGTTGGAATTTTCAAAAAACTTGAAAGTTATTCAGACAGCCACTACGTAGAACGACGGTAACCGGATTTTCGAACAATGTTCTGTCCTATCCTACGGTTTCGTCGAAGTCGACTTTCAAGTGTGAGCAACTTATCATCATGGTCTTCATTGGGAATATGCAGTCCTTATCTTATTTGAATCTGAAACAAATGTTGTATGATGTAAATAATTATTGCTGCCTGCGTACGCTACTTCAAACTGTGAATATTATTGAATCGACTCTGGTAATAGCATAGGCCATGAACCTGCTAGTGATTATAGGCCGTAAATATAGAGTTTGGTTATGGCTATAAAATGTTCTCGTTGGGTTGTTTTTTTCATTTATTAATCCTCGGTTGTTTATAGATCTCGATTGCCCAAAGTTTTACTCAGGGACGGATGTATATAAGAGAGCTTGTGCCACCCAAAACTTAGAGTTTAATTTCAAGTAAAATTAGATTTTTTTAAATTAAATACGTAATAAGTTTATATTATTGTAAATATTCTCAAATATATAAAAGATATTTATAATATTATATCCAGTCAAATAATTTTTGTTTACTTTAAATCTAAACTTGGATTTTGAAATAAAAAATCAATCTGATTGAATTAGATTAAAACTCATTGAATCTAAGTAAAATGATCCTCCCTAATTAAGAGCAGATTTTAATATTATATCAAATAATAATATTAGAAACAAATAGAAAATAGTATAAGGGCCAAGCTAAATTTTTGGTAAAGTAACGGTTGAAAAAGATATTAGTCAAAATAAAGAAATTTACGTATTAAATTTTAACGTAAGCTCCTAAAAATGGAATGAAACAAGGTCCAGCTAATCTATTTAATTCATTAGATTAGATTATATTAGATATGTAATTGCATATTATATTCTTCACATCTGGACTCTCCCTAAATGGGGAAGAGTTGACTGCAATACTCAATCGGGTTTAAAGAATTATTTGATTACCAAATTAATCATATTTTGCCTTTTTTGTTTTTTGATGTTACAAAGATGACTAGAAACTAGTTAAACTTACTTGGGTCCTGTTGTAAAGCAGCAGTCAACTCCTCCAACGGTTCATTGAGCTTGATGACTCCAATTGAAGATCCTCTACTCAACCCAACCAAATGTCTGCAGCTTTATTCTTCTCACGTCGAACATGTCGAATAACCATTGTCCAAGTCCGATCACGGAGCTCTCGCAATGCATCCACTAGAGCACTTCCCGTCCTCGCAACAAAATTATTTTCCAAATCTTTGAATCCTCGATATTATCCATTTCCAATTCAACGTAACAAAAACCTAACCTCCATGCAATTTTCGAAATGTCGTGAGCTGCCCATAACTCAGCTACGAGCACAAGACCAATGTTCTAGACTGCGGGAAAACCCGTAGATCCAACCACCATTCGAGTCTCGCAACAAGTTACCAGCAGCCGACACACTATCGCTTGTTCTCACTGCACCATCAGAATTTGCTTTAACCCAACCAATGGGTGGTCATTTCCACGCCAAAGAACTATTTTCCAGTAAAGGACAGTACATGCAACAGAAACATTTGTTGAATAAAATTCTGCAACTAAACGGTTACAACGAGTGATAAACTCTTCCTTCTGTTTATAATGGGTGTCAAGAAGCTTTAAGATTCCTCTCAAGCCAATCCATGTACGACATTGAAACAAATTCATCCAATTTATCCACCCAGATCACCTTGGACCAAACATACCTTGTCATATTACACTGTAACAAACCAATAATCGAGTCAGTGACTAAAATATAAATTTTGAAAATTTAATACTCATTTCGGAATAAGTTAAAAGTTAAGGGACTTAATGGAAAAAATTATGATGTAGGATTGATTAACAAAGTTGGAAAGTAGAAAGGGTAAAATGATATTTTCAAAGGAAATATTTTATTTTCCCTTTATATTAGTAGTAGACACGTGGAGATGGGGAGAAAAATAAAAAAACTCTAGAGCTTGGTTGGCTTTCTTCTTCCTTTCTTCCCGTGGCCCCATGGCTAAGGTAAGTTGGTTAATTCTTTCGTTTTAAAGTTGGTTTTGATTCTTGGAATGATAGAAAAGATTAAGGAAAGCTTAAGATGGCTTAAAACTCAAAGAATTGTAAGATATGGAAGATTAAAGGAAAGAAGTGGATAAATGAAAATTTGAATAAGAAGGTTTAAATGAATTTGGAAGTTGAATTTGACTTGTCATAGGTATGAATAAGAAGTTAAAAGTGTTAGAGCAAAGCTCGAATTACATGGAAAATTTAGTAAGATTCTTGGTTATAAGAATTTAGATGAGATATGGGAGATAATAAGGTGTTGGAATGATAGAAATTAGTTAAAGTGGGTATAGTGGAGTTTGGTAGCATAACAAGGGCTTTATACATGAAAATTGGGTGAAGTGTTAATAATTTTCGGGTGAAAAACAGTTGTTCTGAGCAGGGTGTATCGATACACTACGAATAGGTACTGATACACTAAGACTAAATTTGAAGAACAACTTCATAGTGTATCGATACATTAAGGAGTGTACCGATATCCTTGAATTTCGAAGCTAATTTGGGTACCGATACACCCTTAGTGTACCGATACACTCCTAAAGAGAAAAATGAACTTTGGCTCATTAAATTAGCTTAAGTTATTAGTATCGAATTATAAGGTTTAGACTTCCGATAATCATCTTGGAAATTATGTTATGTAGATATTGAGCCTAAATAAGATCCGGAACAATTTGCAAGTAAAATCAATCGAGGGAAAGACAAAAGAGTTATAAGTGCTCAAATTGACTAGTGAGGCCAGGTGAGTGTGTACTATTAGAATATATGTATTGTATATGAAAATTAAACTTGTGATAAGTCTATTTCCTATAATTATAATGCATGAATATAAGTATGTGAATGACATGATTTGAATGTATGATTGTTTATATGTGTTGATATGTTTTTGTATGTGTGTGTGTGTGTGTGTGTGTGTGTGTGTGTGATACATGAAAATGTAATATAAGTTACGTCTATGTGATGAGTCATGTAAAGATACGTCTATGAGAAGACATAGGAAAATAGAATATAAACCATATGATAATAAATTATGAGACTCTATGAGAATAATATGGATATACATTAGGAGATATAAATATAAATGATGATATAAAACTATATGATAAGTATTATAAGGAAGTTTTATATTTAATGGAAAATATAATTTAAGAGCTATAGCGTAAAGAATTATAAACCTAGATAGGAAGATTATAGGAGTCATGTGGAACTAAATTAAATAAATTGATTAAATTAGTATATGAATAATATGAGATAAGTGATGTAAATTATATGTTATGGTATAGGTTACAGTAACTGTGTAAAGTCAGGATAGGGTAATAAACCATATAAATAGTTATGTGAGCAAGTGGAAAAGTCAGATAAGATAAGTAGTATTTACTTATATGGTAATATAAGATTGTATGACCTTTAGAAATCATTGTGCTCAATTATTGTATAAGATAAGAATATTATATTACTATATAAATTATTTGAAAGAGTGTATACCTGGGACTACATGTCTATGTATTAACTTGAGGAAGGGAAATAAGTCCAATGATATGGAAATTGTGTGATTATAGTATATGTCATATGCAATATGTGTTAATGATATATAGGAATATACAAGAATGTTATATGATATGAGATTGATGATTACACTTACATATGATACGTGACAGAAAAGAAGAAATATGTGATTATTAATGAAATGATATGTTAATGAGAAATATATGGAAGTGAACTATGTGACTATGTGATCATATGAAAATATGATAAAGGGTTATGTGACATGAACATGTGAATGTATAATAAGATAAATTAAAATGCACATGTTATGTGTTATGAGAGCTAGGGGTATAGTTGGCATGCCAAGAGTCGAGGGTAATAGTGGTCCTTCGGGACATAGTGGTCCTTCGGGACATAATGATCATTCGGGACAAATTCAGTGCCCCTAGTGGGAATTATATGAGCTGTGGTGATAGCATATGTGCACAACCTATATGTACTCACATAACTTAAGTTCTCAGAAGTATACATAGGCCTTAACAAAAATAAATAAATCAATTAATATTATGTGTGTCCAGTTGTGAAATGATATATGTACTTGATAATGTGTATAGAAATGTCAGGAATATGCTCATATGATAAAAATAGAATTAATGATAATGATAATATGATAAGCTTAGGAACAATGATAGTTATTTATGTGAATGTTGGATTTGATATATGAAAGAATATATGTTGTGTATGATGTGATAACAGAAATTGTTCATGCATGATTATAAGTTAGAGTTTTCATTATATGTTTTATAAGCCTTACTAAGTCATCGACTTAGCATGTGAATGTTTCACACGTAGGTTGGAAAGCGTGAAGATAAGCTAAGGGGAGCAAGACAAGTCAGCATCTTCCTTATGAAGTTCAGATCAGAAAAAATAATAATTAATATGTATTTTGGTTCCTTTGAATATAGTTGGCATGTACTATTAGATTTGAATTGAATATGATCTGATATGTTTTGTAAAACCAAACGTTTTAAATTATGTAAAATAACGAATTTTATTTAATGAAAATTTAGATTTTCATGATTTTTATAAGAGACAAGTTTTGAAAAGTCAATGTGACACCTCGGACTTGGATCCGGGTCGGATACGGGTTGGGGTGTTACATCACTATCTCAAAACATGACTAGCATGCTCTGCCTCACTATGAAATATAAAGCAATCCTTTGCGGTTGACAAATAGCTTCGTGCCTTTTATAATATCGAAATGAATCGGAAAATAAATAAATACAATAGATAAAGGAAAAAAACAAAGAACACCAAGATTTATGTGAAAAATTCAAAAGAGAAAAACTATGGGCAGAGGAGAAGAAACCAAATAACGTAAAAAGTTACTTTATAAAAGCTATTTTAATAAAACTTTCAACTTTTAATCAAACTATGTTTACTATTTTTCCAATTAAATTGTGTCACTTTAAATTCGATTAAAACTCTAACAAATCTCTACCTTGATGCGAATTTTGAAAATGCAAAGATTTTGAGACAAAACATCCAATTCAATGAGACACCAAAACTGAACAAAAAAACAATTTTTCACTTCAACGAACAAGTTTTCCACTTTTTTCCACAATACCCCTCAAAAGGGTAATATGCATTAATGGACACCGATCGAATTCAAGCTTTTTCTAAAATCAAATTTAGTCTTCAATCGACATGGTTATCGTAAGTATCAACTTTGCTTACAAATGTATCACCACGAGCAATATCTTGCACAACACGATCCCGATCATCAATGATAATTCTATCTTCAAATTTGTTATGCTCACGAAATTGAACTTTTTCTGCTTCACATAACAGTTATGCCCACAATTATCTTGTTTAATAAAAAATCTTGTTTTGCTTAACTTAGTTAAAATGTTTTTACTAATAACAACATTATTTGACACGTGGGAGGAAACATTAGTTGTATTAACTAAAATTGTTGAACCCCGCAGAATATAGAACTTGGCAGCATTTCTCTACCTTTTCATAACAACAAGAAAACCCTTGCAAATTTTCATAGCTCCACCTTCATTGGAGAATTTGTACCTTTTTAAATCTAGAGTATCTAAAGAAATTAGATTTTTACTCAAATCTAGAATATGTCTCACATTACTAAGTTTTCGAATAATCTCATCAAACATCTTAATCTTAATTGTGTCAATACTTACGACTTTACAAGAGACATTATTTTCCAAAAATATAGCACATATAGATACAATTTTATACGTCGCAAATCAGTCACGATTGAGACTCATATGAAAGCTGCTATCAGAGTCAAGTATCCACTTATCACTTGTTACTGAGTTGCCGTCAACCATAACTAGGAGTTCTCCGTCATTGCATTCCTCTACTACATCAGTCTCACCAGATTTTTCAGAGTTTTGCTCTTCAGTTTCTCTTTTGGTTTTATTCTGTAATTTGTAACACTCTGATTTAACATGATATTTCTTTTTACAAAAGTAAAAAAAATTTACTTCGATTGAATGATTTTGATATGCCCTTTTCTTTACTGTCAGAAGAATGCTCGCTTTTTCTTCCACGGTCTGAGTTTGTCGATCCATATATCATGAAACCCTCTATTTGGGGCTCGAAACCATATATAAGATGTTTCATCTTGTCAAATGAGTGCAGACCATTGTACATCTCTTCAAAAGCAAGTGTTTCATGACTATACAAGATTGTGTCTCTGAAAGATAAGTAGGAAGAAGGCAGCAAACATATGAGGATCAATCCTAAGTCTTCTTGATCATACTTCACTTCTAAAGTGGTTAAATCATAGACAATTTCATTGAATGCGATCATGTGCTTTTCAAGAGACGAACTTCCAACAACTTGAGCGAATAAAAATGACATTACGATTCTTACGCTTTTCTTTCAACTTGAAAGCAAGTTGTTCCAACTATGCCCACAAAGAAGCAACTGTTTTTTCTTTCAACACTTCCTTTTAAATTTGATTTGATTATTGTAAAAAAATATGATAAAAGACATTACGATTCTTACGCTTTTCTTTATTAGTCCATTATGTTATCGGCTTAACATCAAATCATTCTATTGCATCGTCTAAATCTAATTGGTGTAAGAATATCCCGAATCTTCACCTACCATAGTGAGAACTTAGTGTTTCAATCTAATAGTAGAATATCATACTTCATTGTTGTAATAATTTTGAAGCCAAAGCTCTGATATCAATTTGTTATAATATAAGAACGATTATTGGCAAACAAATAAATATAATCGACAAATAAAAAACAAAGAACACCAAGATTTACATGGAAAACCCAAAAGGGGAAAACTACGAGCAGAGGAGAAGAAAATACAAGAGGATTTTGGAGAAATAATAACTTGATATCTAACCCTTACCCTTAGTATCTATTTATAAAAACTACTTTCCTAATTAAATTGTGCCACTTTAAATTCGAGTAAAATTCTAATAGTGCTATTTGTATATTTATGAGCAATCGATCATAAATTGCTAACCAAAGAAATACTTTAACCCTCTATGGGACTTCCAATCTCTGAAGTTTTTTTTTTCCAGTTTATTGCATAACCTATTGTTTCGTGTTATATGAGAGAGCTATGCGCAATTTTTCCGTGAATTTTTTTATCGGATTCTCAACATCAATCGGGTGAATTAGGACCCAATCGAGCTTGAGGAGGATGCACATCAACAATACGTTGAAAAATATGAGCAGGTAACAGATTGGAAATACTCTCTAATCCCAAGATCCCAATAGGAGGGTCATCGCACAAACAAGAGTTGAAAGAGGTGAATTCGAACCTGTTTGAACATAAACAAGCCGATTTTCAACATCTAACCAATGATCATACCAGAAATCAGTGTCACGACAATCTTGAATATTTCAAGAAATATTTCCCATAAGATCACTCTAGATATAGCGCACTCCTTTCCACAATCTAGACCCGTTAGCGTCACTTAGGGATGTTTGGTTCAGGTAATCTGAGCTTACTGGGGGAATGAAATCTCATTCCCATGTTTGGTTGGCCAACATTCCCAGATCCCGGTAATATTTTATTACCAATAGTGGTATTTTGAGATATATTACCGGGAATGTGATTACCTCCATTCCTTTAGGTATTGTTGGATTACCGGTGTTTTGGACTAAAATACCCTTAAATTTTTTTTCTTTCAAAAATATCATTCTTCTGTCGTTGAATAATAAAAATTCTACGAAGGTTAAATTATAAATTTATCCTTAAACTATTTTAGATTTACAAAAAAAATCTATAATTAAAATTTTATATGAAGTTCAGGGGTTAAAATAAAATTTTACCCTTTCATTAAACCTATTTATCTTTTCAATTTTGTAAAAAAAAATTATATAAATTTAAAATTTTTAAAGAAAAATATATAAATTAATTATAATAATATTATAGTAGAATTCAACTTGTTAAAAAACAAATATATAATAAGGATAATTTGGTAAAATATAGATTTAATCTTACATTCATACTAAACCAACCAAACACAAAATACAACATTCTCAGTAATCATATTCTACTGTAATATTTTATTATTACTGATAATCTTACATTCCGTGAACCAAACGCACCTTTAAAGTAAAAGGAACGGGTCTTTCCACATATATTTTTGCTCGGACAGTTTGGATCCATAATTTATCAGGTTCCGAAATAAGTTGATAACCAATCTTCATCGTGAAGATCTTATTCTGGTGATACAAATTCCACAAACCTAAACCATTTATAGGTTTTTACATCGTCTCTCATTTAACGAGAAAGATGCCATTTCCAGCTCTACCATTGTGCACCCCTACACAAATCGATGAATATTTTTTTTTCCATTTTCTCAAACAGACCTTTTGGGAGCTATGAATATTGCATAACGTACATTGGAATGGCATATAGAACCGTCTTGACAAGCGTTAAACGACCAACAAAGATAGTCTTTGCTACCCAACTGAAAGGCGAAGATTCATTATATCCAACAAATAGGCCTGTAAATGAACCAAACGAATATGAACTGGAGTATGTTCATGTTCATTCCTTTAACTTTAACTGAAAAATGAATGAACACAAACTTAAATGAACAAAAAGTTTATTGTTCGTGTTTGTTCGTTAGGGAATGTAATTTGTTCGTGTTCGTTCATTTAAATGATGAACGAACATAAACGAACGGATGTAAACAAACATAAATGAACGAACATAAACGAACACAATAAAAGAACATAAACAAACGTAAATGAACTTAAATGAAAAAAATAAACGAACATAAATGAACATAAACCACAACAACAATAATCACATAAAATTCATTAGTATAAGTTGCAACTTCATAGTTAATTTGTATTTAATTGTTTTGGGGTTTTTTTATTTGTTTTTAAAAATAATTGAATTTTAAAATATTAATCGATATCATATTAAAATTTATTGGTCCCTAATATTTTAAATGGGTCTAGAGAGATTAGGCTAAACATATATGAACGAGCCATCTGTTCATATTCTTTCATTTATTTAAACAAACAGAAAATCTTGTTTATGTTCATTCGTTTAATAAGTAAACGAACTTCTCGCCGAATGATTTATGAACAATTCGCTGAACGTTCGGTTCGTTTACAGGTATAGCAACAAATAACCATAAGTGGTCTTGATGAGCCTGCCATGAAGTACGAGGACACTGAGATATTTCTACAAGTCATTGACCTCCTCAAACTCGAAACTCCTAACAATACAAGTACATTTTTTCAGTCGAGAAATTCATAGAGAAATAAATTTGAGTTTTTTCCACATTGATACGATACTCGGATTCCCCACAGAAACCGTCAAGAACTCCCTTGATAAAGAACACTTAATCCGAAGAGGCTTTAGAAAATAATAGTAGACCATCCTCGAAGAAGAGATGTAATAGCCTGGACAATTCCTTGAAAGTCGAATTTGCTTTCAATCAGCTGAATCAATTCTAACTTTAATCCCCTGCAATAATCTCTCCATGCATAACAAGAACAAGTAAGGTGATAACGGGTCTCATTGATGAATCTTTCTCGTTGGTTTGGACGCTGTTTTGTTTTTCATCAATTAATACAAATATTTTCTAATAAATAAGTTATGAAAATATATTATAGCTTTTCAATATTAATATTATACCTATTTAAAAAATAAATGTTCAAGCTAAATTTCTTATTAACTATAGTAAAAAAATATCTTTTAAAAGGACATAACCAATTAACTTTTAATATTGGTATAAATCTTAATTTTTTAGAAAATAAAATCTCCAAATTAAAAAAACTCTTAAGTTTTTCTATTTTTCAAAACACCTCAAAATTCGTAAAACCCTAATTCCTTGATTAAGTTAAGAGATTGAAGAGATTTGAGTGACGATAAGAGAATAGTCGATAGTGAGAGTCCAACAATGGATGAATGGGTGTTTAGTGACCGTGATAGCGATTGAGGATGAGAAATTATTAGGGATTAGAGGTTTGAGTATTTGAAATTTCGAGGGGGGTCGTAGTGGTGGTTCAACGATGATGGATAGATATTCGACAATAATAATGACGACTTATGAGGGAAGGGATCGGGAATTTTATGAGAAATTTAAGATTTTTAAAAAGTTAATAATTTTGATTTTTTAAATAAAATTTTTAAAAACTTATAAAAACGTCGTGTGTTACGTTTTGAATGTTTGACGATTTGTTAATATTTATGACTAAATTGATCTTAAAATGATTTTGAAAATATTAAATATTTGCTTTAAACAAAAAATAAAATTAATAAGATATATAATTATTTTTTAATTAAGCGTTAATATTATTCCAACCAAAATCAGTGTATCCCTGACGAGACAATTGAAAATATTAACAAAGTGACAAACAGAAAGCAAAAGCGGAGGCGTATATAAACGGAGTTCACGGGCTTAGAATTTGTCAATTCCCACTTGATAGTTGATATTATTCCAAAACCCTTTTCTCTCTCCTCTCCTTTCCCACGCAAAAACACTAGAAAACTATAGTCTAATATGTTCACTGCCATCTTCTTAATCTTCTTCATTCTCTTCAACAGCTCCGCCTGCCATGGCGGCCCAATCCAAACCATTGTGGTCCTAGTCATGGAGAACCGCTCTTTCGACCACATGCTGGGATGGATGAAGAAAATCAACCCCGAGATCAACGGTGTTGATGGGATTGAGTGGAACCCTCTGTCCACCACCGATCCCAACTCGGAGAAGTTGTTCTTCAAGAATCAAGCTCACTTCGTGGACCCCGATCCCGGTCACTCTTTCGAAGCCATTCGGGAGCAGGTTTTCGGCTCCAATGACACCTCCGCCAATCCTCCGCCCATGAATGGCTTCGCTCAGCAAGCTTCCTCCATGGATCAGTCCACTAATATGTCAATGTCTCAGAGCGTTATGAATGGATTTGACCCCGAAATGGTCCCCGTTTACAAGTCTCTTGTCTCGGAATTCGCCGTATTTGATCGGTGTTTACTGTTCACTCACTCCTCTTCCGTTTTGCTATTTTTTTCCCTAGATTTGAATTTTTGGAAAATTAAGCATTGATTGAATTTATTAACCAGGTGGTTCGCCTCCGTGCCGTCATCCACGCAGCCGAATCGTCTCTACGTCCACTCCGCAACGTCCGCCGGAGCGACGAGCAACATTCCGTCACTCCTAGTTAAGGGTTATCCACAGAGGACGATATTCGAGAATCTCGACGACGCCGGAATATCTTGGGGAATATACTACCAGAACATTCCGTCCACACTGTTCTACAAGAATCTCAGGAAACTCAAATACTTGTTCAATTTCCGTCCGTACGGGCTGAGCTTCCGGAAGCACGCTAAGGAAGGGAAGCTGCCGGGGTACGTTGTGGTGGAGCAGAGGTACCTGGACACTAAGGTGGAGCCGGCAAACGACGATCATCCGTCGCACGATGTTTATCAAGGGCAGATGTTCGTGAAGGAGTTGTACGAGACGCTGAGGAGTAGCCCGCAGTGGAACCAGACCTTGTTGATCATCACGTACGATGAACACGGTGGGTTTTTCGATCATGTGGCTACGCCGGTCAGTGGGGTGCCCAGCCCAGATGATATTATGGGTCCCGATCCATTTTTCTTTAAGTTCGATAGATTGGGGGTACGAGTTCCGACCATCATGGTCTCTCCTTGGATTGATAAGGCCACCGGTAAGTTCCATTTTCATCCTTTGCTTTTTCTATTTCCTACTAATTTCATAATCATCAGTAAATTTTACATATCTTTTGAACGACACATTCCACTTATACATATGTAATATATTATCTAAATTATTTCGTCTCTCTTCCACGTATGAATCAAAGTATACTATATATTTAGAATGTTTGAATCTATACACTATGATACAACAATAGTAGCAGTACTACTTAACTTAAGATTTAGTCTATATGTATTAATAGTAATAAATTTCTAAGATTTACTTAGATATTTTAAGTAAAGTAAAGAATTTAAATTCGAGTTGTAAATGACAAAAAATTGAATAGAAAGAGTCATCACATGATAGATACCTATATTATCTAATTTAAATTAGTCATCAATAGATAAAAAATTAATAGTTAAATAAAAAAATAATAATAAATCTAAGATTTATTATATAATGAACCCACTAAGTGACCTAAGTGGTTAAATGTCAAATGGGGTGTTACTTTTTCTAAATGTCACGTATACAAGCATTTGTGTCTGTATGTGTCATAAATATTTAAAAAAAAAAATTAACAGATATTATAATTGTAAACACCATGAACTCCTCAAAGACAATAAAGATTTAAATTTATCAGGATTTCATAATAATTTAATAAATAGTCTTTATATTTTATTTTTTTTTATAAAATTGAGCTATTATAGTATTTTTATTTAAAATATTGAACTTACTATTAATTTTTATATGATAGTTGTAAAAAATATAAAATAATTATTTAATTTTCAAGTTTATTATATTATAGCTTTCATATGAACAATTATGGAATAAAAAAATTATTTAAAAAAAATAATACAGTTTTAATTTCATAAAAATATGATATAAAGATTAGATTTTAAATTTTAAAATAGTATATTTTAATTTCTTAAAAACGAGAAAGGAAATCTGCCTACCACCAATATATTTCATACAGAAGGAGAAATAATGGGTCATGATAGGAAGCTTAGATGGGGAAGTGAAATTCACCTTTTTGTAGTATTTATACTGTGTTGGTAACCTTTTTTTTCTCTATTATAATCTATGTTTTCATAAATGAATAATTGAGAAATTAATAATTTGTTTTATATAAAAATGCATATAATGATATTTGGAAGCTTACTTCTTAGGGGGCGTTTGGATAGAGGTATTTAGGATTCCCGGTAGGAATATTTTTTTCCTAACCAAGTATACCCATGTTTGGTTGAATATCATTTCCCAAGTTAAGGTAATATTTGTTTCCCATCAGTGAATATTCCTGGAAATGTTATTCCCTCGCACCCCTCAGGTATTCTTTCATTCCGTGTGTTAAGTGCTAAAATACCCTTATTTTTCCGTTTCCATCGCGATGTCTTTGTATGTCTCTCTGTCATTTTCGTGATCGTTTACCATCCATTTTCGTGTGTTAAGGCCTCTGCAGTCATCGTCCCAAGCGAAACATCACGCCGTTGTCGCCTGTTTGTAGACACCAACATGTATGTCTCTCTCTTCTCCTGGTAAGATTTATTCCCCTCTCCCTTTCTTCTCCTCTCCTTTTCTTTACAATGTTTTACTTGTTTAATTTTTTCAGAAAAATTAGTGTAATCGATTTAAGTTAACCTTGAGCGATAGTTTCCTTATAGTTGTTGTTTTGCTTGGATCCATTCTACCATTTTTTTCATAATCTTGTGCAGTATTTGAGTTTTAATGGAAGATTGAATAGTCTTAAAGAGGGGTTGTAAACTGTAAAGTAAAAGCAAGGATATTTGATAGGGTCCAGTTATATTCATAGTTGAATCAATTAGGGTTCTTCAAAAAAAAAATTAACGCCGAGTTCTTTTTCCTTGGTTTTATAATCCAAAATATTTTCCACTCCGTATATCAATTTAATGGCTGTATCGTCCTTCGATTCACTTCTGTTGTCGTCTTTGTTGTTCTGTTTGGATTATTGTTCAGTTTTTCGTTTCGTCGATAATGGGTTAATTTCAAAGCTATCTCATTCTTAGATTTTTAGTAGACCTTGTAGTTTCTAACATATTACAACCGAAGGCGGAGAAGTAATCACCGATATGGGTAAACGTAGGATTTTTTGTTCCGAAATTCTTTCTTTGCGTAATTTTTGCTAATTAATTTGATTAACGTTTTGCTTTTACCTTCTTTTTCTTATATAGTTTATGGGTTATTATCTCTCCAAATTGATATTAATAGTTGCGTTTGAAGAATAAGAATTTTCTATCATTTGTTTTGGGGTGTGTTTGGCGTTTATTTTATTTATATTTCGTTTAGGGTTTTTTAGCTAAATAAAAGGAATATATGAATTTTGCAGGTAAAAATCAGCGTAAGAATAAGATGATGCTAGATAGTGACGATGATAGTAGTAGTGTAAGTTCATCGTCTACCATGCAATCGGATCAATTCTCAGTTTCTGGAACTGAAGAACTCGAATTTAAAAAGGATAGTTTACTTGATGAAGCTGTGGATACTTTGTACGAAAAGAGGTCTGATATTGTTATTTTTTTGCTATATTAGCTTACTTATGTTTTGGATGAAAATTTGATGAAGAATTGTTTACATTTTTTAGGGAAGAATTGTTTGGTTAGATGAAATTAGTTACGTAGCCATATTTTAGAGATTTCTCAAATTTTTTAGAATTATTATAGTTTTGAGTTGGATTTGACTCAATTAGTGTTTTTCACCTTTGTTGATGAAGGGGTTCTACGATTGAGAAGGCATTGGCCTCGATTATTGAGGCTTTCAACAGCGACTTGCAGCATCAGTTCGTGGAGAAGAAGTGAGTTGCTCTTTTTCCAAGTGTTTCTTAATCTTGGTTTCGATTTATTTTATTGCAAGGATTGCCCAATGTATTAGGACCATGGTTCTATGAGATTTCATGTAGTTTTGATTGGTTGGCGAGAATTCATGAATTGGTTAAAACATTGGCGCCCGAAGAATTAGAACTATCTCTCATTTAGTGGGATTCATTTGTTAATCAGACTTCAGATTCAATACGTTACATTAGATTGTGATTTTCTATTGCCGAGCAAATTTGCAGTTGTGGTTGCAAATGTTTCTTTTGATTTAAAATGTGGTTTGAGTACTTGAATCTATGTGCCTCTAATGGTCATGTTATCTTTTTCCGTTGTTCAGATTTGCTACATTACTGCACCAGTGTCTGAATTCTATCAAAAAGGGGTCCAACAAAGAGATATCTTTAGCTTCCCATGTTATTGGTTACTTTTGAAAGCTTTTGCAGATTCTAATGCATAATGCATGGAAGAGACCACACGAATTAAGTATTCAATCTGATAAATTTCTTTTTGTAGGTTTGCTGGCTTTAACTGTTGGTTCTGGAGATAATGCACGGGAAATATTGGAGGAGTCGATAATGCCTATTTCACAGGCTTCTAAATCTGGTTCTGAATCTTCTAAGATAGCTTCGGTATGCAAGAAGTTCAATTGAGATTTGTTCTACTTCTAGTATTTTGTTGGTACTACAATGCTTAACCAGTTTCTTTTTTCCTGATTTCCTGTTATAGTTACTGGAGTGCTTGGCTATTATCACTTTTGTTGGGGGGATCGATCCAGAGGAAACAAAAAAATCAATGCAAATTATGTGGCAATCTGTTCATCCTGAGTTAGGTTCTAATGTAAGTATCCTGATTTTCATTAATTGAAAAACATCGAATAGTGTATTGAGGTTCACTGCATCAGTTATTGTTTTAAATTGTTCTTTTTCTAGTGGGGTGTAGTCTTAAATTCTCTTCATATATATCATGGTTATAAATGTACTTTTGAGTTTAAATATCAGAATAGTAGGTTAAAAAACCTTGTGAGACTTCAATGTTTCCCCAGTATAATGGGATGAGACTGATCAATCTTGGAAAAATATGCAGATCCATAGCATATTTGTCTACTTTGCTAGATAAGGATGACCGATCTTTCCGCATTGCTGCTGGAGAAGCACTGGCAGTAATTTTTGAGATGGGAAGCTTAGAGAAGTTTGTTGCTGAAGCTAAAGGTTCAAATATTGGCTCAATATCTGAAGGAAATAAATCTAAAGAAGGATTCTTACAGATACAAGGACTGAGGGGGGAAATTCTGAATCAAGTCAGAGACCTCTCTGTGGAAGCTGGTGGTAAAGGTTCTGCCAAGAAAGATCTTAATAACCAGAGGAATTTGTTTAAAGATGTTTTGGAGTTCCTCGAGGTACTAATATTGTTGTCTTTCATGTTCATGACTTGCAATTCTAGGACATCTCATGTTAACTTTTATCATCTTGGTGATGTTAGGATGGTTATTGCCCGGAGACATCAATGAAGATTGGCGGGGATTCATTGCAGACATCAACATGGTCTCAGTTGATTCAGGTTCCTCTTCTTCCTCTTCCTGTTCTTTGGTTTCTTACATTAGTTATATGCCATGAATTCTTATATTATATAAAACTTCAATGCTACAGCTGAACTTTTTGAGGCACTTTCTTGGTGGAGGTTTCACTAAACACATGCAGGTCGGTCTTCTTTTAGTGAAGTTGATGCTTCTTGGTGCAGTTTGCTTGTATTCTATTTTCCGGTTGATTAAGCTCGACATATTTTGTTTTACTGTGTGCAGGAAAACGAGTTCTTTCGAGTTGTTTTTGGTTTTACTCCGAAAAGGAGGAATCTTCTAGGCAGTGCACATATATCCAACGGTCAAAAGGTCGGTTAGCTTGACCAGAATGTTTAATTAACGATGTTAAGTGTTTTGTCTTTGAATGCTTTCTATGATATTCTGATTATAGGTATAAGATATTGGTCTATAATTCATTAGGCCATCACTGAGGCATGAACCGCTATATAGTTTTGACAGAATATTTATATTCTAGGTTGACGTATGTGAATAGACTTTCTCGGACATGCGAAATTGATATAGATTTATTGGGATTGTGTGGTACAGAGAATGTTGAAATCACCAAATTCAGTTATCAGCAAAGCAAGAACCCAGATCTTGAACAAGCGGCGGATGCAATCTAAGGTAGGTTTTTTCTGTGTTTGATGGGGGACATGGATGTAGTGTTTCCCAAACAAAGTTCCTGGTTAATGTTTTTGTTTTTTTCTTGATGTATTCAGGATAGGAACTTTGGGCACTTTGCTGTAAATGCTGGTGAAGACGACGCATAATCTTCTATATGACAGTGATTTATTGAGATTCAAAACTGATAATGTTAAATTTTTTATTTTATATTATATAGTTTCATTATTGTGTAACGTTGATTGGTTTGTACAAGGCACCAATGAGAAATTTGGATCGGAATTGACATATAATGAATAAGCAGTTAATCCGCATGATCACTTCTGTAATGATCTAATGATGTATCTATCGAGTTGTGTTTACATAATATTACTAGGATCGTGTTATAAATTTATAGATAAAGTATGCAGAATTAAATATAAATATAAAAGATAAATAAATAAATTATTGTACATATAAAATATAATAAATATTATATCTTAGATAACAAAAATAATTTACAACTTTTTATTATTATGAATGTCTATGATAAATTATTGTATATAGAAGAATGTAAACCTTGTCGATTGAAAAATACAAGAAACCTTCCAGTGAATGCGTCACGTATGAACCGAAGCTAATTTTCACAATATAAACATTTAGTTAAATGTTGATGAAAAATTTTAATATATTTTTACATAAATTATGCAAAATTTAATATTAATTAAAATTAAAATAATATATGATATATTTAAATACTCAAGTAATATATTATCAACAAATATAATTTTTTTATAAATAATTTTTATTTAAATATTTAGAATTTCACTTGTTAAAAAATATAGAACAAGGACAATTTGGTAAAATATACATTTCACTAATCTTTTATTCCTTCAACCAAACACTGTAATTTTACATTCCTGCCAAACCAACCAAACACAGTAATGTAACATTCCCAGTAATTCTATTTCCTGGTAATCTTTTATTCCCACTGGTAATCTTACATTCCATGAACCAAACGCACCCTTAGGGGGTTTTGGATAGAGGAATGTGGGATTCCCATGGGAATGGAATCCACATTCTCCCGTTTGGTTAGGCCGGTAATCTCATTCCCGATAATGAAGGATTATCAATAGTGAATTTTTTGGGATATATTATCGGGAATGTAATTACCTCCCTTTTCTTAGATATTGTTGGATTACCGACATTTTGGACTAAAATGCCCTTAAATTATTTTTTTTTCAAAAATATTCTTCTTCTGTCATTGAATAATAAAAATTCTACGAAGGTTAAATTACAAATTTATCCTTAAATTATTTTAGATTTTTAAAAAAATATATAATTAAAATTTTATATGAAGTTCAGGGGTTAAAATAAAATTTTACCCTTTCATTAACCCTTTTTTATATTTTTAATTTTGTAAAAAAATTATATAAATATTATGAATTTAAATTTTTTAAAGAAAATATATAAATATTTTACAACTTGTAATATTATACAAATATATAATAAAGACAATTTGGTCAAATATACATTCCAATAATCTTTTATTCCTTTAACCAAACACGATAATCTTACATTCATGCTAAGCCAATCAAACACAAAATACAACATTCTCAGTAATCTTATTCCCTGATAATCTTACATTCTCATTGATAATCTTACATTCCGTGAATACAATCACTTGTCCCTTTCGATCATTGTCAAAACAGAAGGTGAAACTTTTGTTTAATGGAGAAGCAAAGCTAGCCAACCAAAAAAGTATAGGCAGCAATATATGACCTTATCCTAACCAAAGCCAACAACATTGTGTGCTGAGGGGAACAAAATGGTAAAGGGGGAGTTAGGTTTAAATTCATATTTGACTCCACCACAAATATATATGGAGAACTTTGCCCTAACAAATTGGTATGTAGATATTAGATTCATACTGTGTAATACTTTCTTTATGTAGAGGTGACTACTTGATTGAGTCAAATCATAATATTTCGAGATATTTGAGTTTATATTTATATTTAGTTGTAAATATTTATAATGTTATGGTACTAGTTGATTTTAATTTAAACGATTTTCTATAATTGTATATGATATACATATATATTTTTTTATATTTTATTCATGTGTAATATGTATATATCATGCATAGTTGAATTTGAAATTTTTTCGAACTAAGTCGAGTCATATAGAGTTGATTTTTCTAGTCAAATAAAATAAAATAAATTCATTTTTTTCAAATCCGGTAGAATGTTGCTCCCTTTTATCTTTGTGTCATAAATCTATCATCTTATACTTACTCTATTTATATTTCGTTTTAACAAAAAAATGTTATCGGTTTAAAAAAAACTATAAGTTTTAGAATTTATATGATACATTGGTGGTATATAATTTTATGTATTATGAGTGAATTAGATATTAACACATCACCCATAAAGTTCCATTTTTGATGATGTGTTGTCATATAATTCACAAACGATATATATAGCTATATGGAGTATCATCAATACATCAAATATTCTCCGTATTATATAATTTGAAGTTTTTGAACTTATCCGTATGATTAAATCCCATCTCCTCACCAATTGATTGGTTTAAGGGATAAATAGTGTGATATCGCTTAAATAAGTCTCGAGTTCAAGTCATTATGTATGTAAAAAAATTTCATTATAAGACTCGTCCATCAAAACCAAGTATGCAATCCGAGTCGGTCGGATTAATAAGGCAAAAGCTTGAAACCGAAATGCAAAACAAAAAAAATACCATATTCTCTTATCTATTGAATTTAATGAATCTTGTCCTTTTTCCTTTATATATTATTATATGAGAAAACATGAAGTTGTGAATGATTGAGCGGTTAGCAATTTGAGAATCTAGAAATGGGTAAGAAGATTAGTAAAATAAGGAGCAAATAATTGTTGTGAATAATGGCCTTCTTTTTGAAGCAGTTGTTCATGGGGGAAATGGAAAACCATATCCCACATCGGAATTCGAGCACTCATCGATTCCAGCAACGGTAAAGAAGTTGTTCAACCTCAGCTCTCCATTCCTCACCAAAAGAGACGAATGGGCTGCCACTTTTGAGTCCATTCTCCAAACTCGGACTGAGCCCAGAACTGATTGTCCAGGTCACTTTATTTCTCCTCTTATCGTACTTGTCCAGAACTGATTGTCCGGCGAATCTGTTGTACATCGAAAATATAAATTAGATTTAACCCTTTAGTTATAAAAAAAAAATATGATATTATGCTAGTTAGGCAGATGAAGTTGAATTTTATTAATTAGGGTTTTGAAATTTTGAATTTTTTGGGTTTGAATTATTGTAAGTCCAAATTGTTTGAACTTGTTAACATCTTAACTTAGAGTTATTTTAGATTATTCTATTACATGTGTTGTTAGGAATGAATATGAATCGGTTTCAGTTAACTCAATTTGATCCAAATAAAATAAACACTTTACTTGGAACTTGAGTTGACACGGATTTAGGGAGATTACATCCTACCTAAAATCTAACTTGTTTTGTGAGATAAAACTCGGTTCTAATCTAATTTGAATTTATCTTCCAAAAAACTTGATCTAATTATTTTATAATAAATCGAATTAGATAGAATTTAAATCTATATTAATGATTTGGATTAGAAATCACATTTTTCCCACTATTTTACATTAGATTTTTTTTTATAAATGTAATAAAAGCCTACGACACATTTAAAAGGAGTGTCGTACTCAAATATGGAAAATTTAACCTCATGTCATTTGAACTATAACCTGCAAACTCGTTATCAGAAGACTAGATTTTAGTAGTTCTTTTTTGGCACCTACCCACATAGTGGTATGTGAATTGTAGTGTGTGTGTATATATATATATAATTGCTTTTACATGTGAACGTTTTGAAAATGGTAAATGTAACATTGAACAGAAACGCTGCCGACGCCAGTGAGGATAAGGGAAGGCGAGGTGAACGAAGAGGCGCGGCTGAGCGAGTTCCAGCAAGAGCTGGTGCAGCTGGCGGCAGTGCTGAAGGGAGATCATATCCTCACAAGTTACCCTGAAAGGATAGGGAAGAAAATGAGCGTCAAAGAAGGGAAAGAGTACATGGAAGATGCAGTTAAACGGTTCTTCGAGGCCGGCCGTTTCGCGAAGAAAATGGGAGCCGACGACGAGCACGTTGTTCAAATGAAGCCTTCCCTGACTACACGATCATCAAAACCTTCATCTCAACATCCATAAGCTGATAGCAAATGAGAATATGTATAGCAATGTTAGTGCCTTTCAAGTTGTACTATTATCGACGTTCAGAGAAATAGAGGAAATGTTGAGATAACATCTCTGTATTTTCCAGAGTATTTATGTCATTTACATGAACTTGCTTATATCTATAGTATGCTGCAACATTGTGAAATCCCTATTGGATGAAGAAACCTGTAGAAATATCCAAGCTACACCACTGTTTTCTCTAATATTTATTCTTTTTTCTATTAAAATAGATATATAAAGTTTCAAGTTAGAATGAATTTAAGTTTGTCACAGTAAAATATAAATTAAAAAGTCGTCTTTGTGGTAAAGGAATTGTTGTTATTCTTTAAATATTCGGGTTCAAGTACCATAAATACTAGGAGTGTAAGCGATCAATGTCGAAAGGTTAAATAGTGTTCTTTGAACTGATATTGATATATTCTTACCCCAGATTATTAACAAAAAGTTTGAAACCGTAAAAATTAAATGATTATTTTAATTAAAAATAAATTTTATGTTAACTGAAAAAGTTACAGTAAAGAGTAATTAGTTTAAAATATGTAAAAATTACCATTATGCTGGTTTTCTATTTAATTGAAAAGTAAATATCTAGCTTCTGGTTAACTTTAGGTGTTTGTAGTTTTTTTAGTCAAGATAAGTGTTAAGATTAATAAAATTATTATTTAGATAAATTCTATTTAAAAAATTATTAAAAAGTCAATTAATTAATATTTGACACGTGTCTTATCTTTCAATTTTTCTAAAATGAAATTCATAAATTAAAAAAGAAACCTATTTTTTACTGTTTCACACAAAACTCTTCAAAACCCATAAGCTCCTAATTTTCAAATCTCTAGAACCCTAATTCTCTACTAAAAAGTTGGTGATTTAAATTGTAGTAAGAGGATGACCTACAATAAAAGTTGAGAAGAATGAGTGACCATTCTACTACTGACAACAATAATAAGCTAATATGAAACTAGGGCTTTAATCATAAGAATTTAGGAAGTTAAAGTTAAGAAAATTTAAAATTAATGATTCATACAATTGAAATGATAACACAAAAATGAGGTACGACAACAAATGAGTGAACATTCGCCAATAAAGGATTGACAAAATTTGGAGATTAGGAGTTTGTATATAGGAAATTTAGGGATTGAGACCACAACAAAAGAATGATTGATAATGATAGTTGACAGCGGGTGGTGATCGACGGGGTGGTAACAGCCAGCGTCGGTTTAGGGATGAGTGCTTAAGAAAACAAAATACAAAACAATCTGATAAAATGACTCCCCAGCAAAATAAAAAATTAAAAAAAAAGTTCCAAGGCACCTCTTGACAAAATATAATTAAAAGATGAGCAAAACCAGACAACATGCTATGCCACCGTCTATCAAGCACCCAATACTGAGAGCAGATACCAGACAACAATGGCAACACGCTATAAAATAAGAAACCAAACAAAACACCAACTATATCATAAACCATAAAGTCTGTCAAACTATTATTATCATAGTAAACTGCTCCATCTGAGGAGTTTGTAATCCGTTTAGCCAGCAAGGTTCACTTCCCACCCTTTTTGGCAGCAGATTTGGTGACCTTGACACCGGTCGGGTCCTTCTCGACACTCTTGATAACACCGACAGCAACAGTCTGTCGCATGTCCATGACAGCAAAACGCCCCAGAGGTGGGTACGCAGAGAAGGTCTCGACATCCATTGGCTCGGTAGGAACCATCTTAATCATACCAACATCACCATTCTTAAGGAACTTGGGTTCCTTCTCGAGCTCCTTACCAGATCGCCCGTCGATCTTGGTCAACAGCTCGGAAAACTTGACCGCAATGTGGGATGTGTGGCAGTCGAGGACTGGGGCATATCCATTTCCAATCTGGCCAGGGTGGTTCATGATGATGACCTGAGAAGTGAAGTTGGCGGCCTCCTTTGCAGTATCATCCTTGGAATTCGATGCAACGAAACCTCGCTTGAGATCCTTGACAGCAACATTCTTAACATTGAACCCAACATTATCACCAGGAAGAGCCGCTTGAAGAGCTTCGTGGTGCATTTCGACAGACTTAACTTCAGTGGTCAGACCGGAAGGACCAAAGGTCACGACCATACCGGGCTTTAAGATACCGGTTTCAACACGACCGACCGGGATAGTTCCAATACCATCCAATCTTGTAAACATCCTGAAGTGGGAGACGGAGAGGCTTGTCTGAAGGCCTCTTAGGCTCATTGATCTGGTCAAGAGCCTCGAGAAGAGTAGGGCCCTTGTACCAATCCAGGTTGGTAGACCTCTCAATCATGTTATCACCCTCGAAACCGGAAATCGGAACAAACGGAATCTTCTCAGGATTGTATCCCACCTTCTTCAAGTAGGAAGAGACTTCCATCACAATTTCATCATATCTAGCCTTCCGAGTATTTCGGGGTAGTGGCATCCATCTACGAACACAACCCAAACAGAAAATTAGAAACAATGTCAACCAACAACAAACAAGCATCAACCATAAGATATATAAGATTTTCACCTTGTTGCAGCAGCAAATCATTTGCTTGACACCAAGGGTAAAGGCAAGCAAAGCATGCTCACGGGTCTGACCGTCCTTCGAAATACCAGCCTCAAAACCACCAGTGGCGGAATCGATAATCAAAAAAGCACAGTCAGCCTGCGAGGTACCAGTAATAATGTTCTTGATAAAGTCACGGTGTCCAGGTGCATCAATCACATTGCAGTAGTATTTGGTGGTCTCAAACTTCCACAAGGCGATATCAATGGTGATACTCCGCTCGCACTCGGCCTTGAGCTTGTGGAGGACCCAAGCATACTTGAATGACCTCTTGTTCATCTCAGGGCTTCCTTCTCAAACCTTTCAATCACTCGCTTGTCAATACCACCAAACTTGTTGATCAAGTGCCCAGTGGTAGTCGATTTTCTGGAATCGACATGGCCGATGACAACAATGTTTATGTGAGTCTTCTCCTTACCCATTCTGAATCAATGGAAAACAAATCCTAAGAAAAACAATAAAGCATAATTAGAAAACGTCAACATAATAATAGTATTAAACTATGATTACTGCCGATGATTTACTAAAAATAACTATATTTTTATGTTGCGGAGATTCATAGTAACCTTGAAAAAGGTAACGATGCGGCCTAACACTTACACAGTTACACTGAATTGCGGCAACAGTTTAATACTATAATAACATGTGATCCAATTTCAAATAAGATTAACATAATCATGACACAAAAGAAGTGATCCAAAATTAAATTATACATGATCAAGATATCGAGATCTTGATCGAGAAAATCATCATAATATCGGGTTCCATAGCCAACCAAATGTACACAATTCCTTTATGAAAAATGAAAATTAAAAGAAACATAGATTTACAAACGAAGAGAAGAATTAGGATAAAAATGATGTTTCGGTTAAGGAAACAAACCTTTAAGAAGAGCCGGCTTGGAGATGCAACGAAATGAGAACGAAGATGACAGGTGGTCTGAAATTTATAGCAGCGTCAAAGGATCCCGTTCGTAGTTTAGGATTTCTCTTCTGACAGTTGGATATTAGTAGTCAAGGATCCAATGGTTTATGGTTAAGTTTGCCACGTCGGATGTTCAAATTATGGTGAGGTTGCCTTGGGCGGCACGCACTAGGGCAATTTTTTCTCTCTTCAAAGGCATCATTTTCATTTCTTTTAGGTTTAATACCTTTTCTACTTTGACACTTCTATTATTTTTCTTAATTAGTTTGTCCCTCTACTTTCAATTTGTTATCATTTTATCCTACAACGATTTCTTAAAGTATGATCCAATTAAGTTCTATATGTAGACACCTAATTTCATCCGGCTCGATTAGATTTATATTACTGTTATATAATATATTTATATTACATATTGGTTTATGCCATTCAATATGGTATATACATACATAATACATATTTTATTTTTGCACCAGGTTCATTATTACAAATCAGTCAGGCTCAGATGCAAAGAAGTCCAGCAGTGGTCCACAACAGTAGCGATCCGGAATGTACTGGAGCCCGACTTGAGACCCGGTTTAGACCTGAACCGGCCGAAGTTGTGACCCGAGTCAACTAGGGTTACGAAACCCTAATTTTTTTACCCTCTTCAGCGCCGCAGCCAACATGCAAGGGGAAAACCGCCAGTCGCTTCCACCTCCGAGTTGCCCGGCGACGTGATGTTGTAGGACACCAACAACCAACAAACGAGAATTTTAGTAGGAATTAAACTCTCTAAAAATAGCTTTTCCTAGGACTATAAATAAGCATGTAACTACACAGTTTCGAGGGGAGACCAAAAAAAGAGGGTTCGACCGAGCAAAATACAGAGATTCAAACAGGGGAAATCAGAGATATCTATTCGAATAAAGGAGAACGAAAAAACAAAAAGAGCGAAGAAATCGAGCAAAAATAAAAAAATAGAGCAGAAAAAGAAAAACGACAAATAGATAGGAAGAGAAAAGAAAGCTTCCCTTTTGTCGACAATCATACTAATCTTTTTGTCGGTGCAAAATAATCTTCATGGATCCAAAGGGAAGTTGAAGGGAACTGAGGAGAGAGAGCTCAGGGGAGATGGGCTCTTACGACTAATAAGGGGAAAGTTTATGAAGGTTAAGGACTTTTATTTTTAATTTGCTTTTAAGTTTATATGGGGGTTGTAATGCATCATCGTTTTGGGTTTATGTATGGGAAGAGATATTTATACGCGAAGGGTCTTACCCTTTTGTAACGATTTTTTTAGTTATTTAATAGAAATTCAATTGTTTTTACTTTAAGCCTTAAATTATGTTATGTTTATATTTTAGTCAAAAAATATTTTGTAATTACTGTTTAGTCATTTTAATTTTTGTTAATACCAGTTTAGATCCTTAAATTTCTATTTTTAATATTTTTTCCTTTAACTTTTTTTTTTTGCTATTTTGATCCTTTACATTTATATTTATTTATTATATATATATATATATATATATATATATATATATATATATATATATATATATTATTTTTTTAATATTTTTTCTTATTTCTTTTATTATTGTTATATATATATATATTGTTTTTTTTACTCTTTTATTTTTTAAAGACTGAACATTTTTCTTCCTTTTTATTTTTATTTTTATTCTTAACATTTTTTATTTTTATTTTCTCAATTTATTTATTTATTTTTTCCTCTCTTCGATTTATTTAATATTTATTTTTCAATCTAACCTTTTTGACCTTTTTTAGGGGTAATTTCAATCGATCAAAGGTAATTATTTTGAATTGAATTTTTAAATTTCAATTTTAATTTTCGCGATCAAGACAACCGATAAATTAATTGGTACCGAAATGGCAATACAAGGGTGTTAATCCTTCCTTGACTGTAACCGACTCCCGAACTCGACGCATTTCTAGTAAAACACAAATCAGGGTGTCCGATCAGGCTAAATAGTTTTTTAAATGATTGGTGGTAACTCTAAACCATTTATTCACGTCGAAGCCTAATTCTGGGCTCAACCGAGAGACGACCGCGACAGTTTAGCGACTCCGCTGGGGACAGGTAAGTGAGTCAAGCCGAAATTAATTTTCGGTTATCTTTTTGAACGAAAATTTTAATTTATTTATTCGATTCTTATTATTTATCGTTGATTATTTTTCAAGTAAATAGTTGTACTACCGTTTTTTCAATAATTTCAGATTTTTGAAAAAGTTTTCAGCTCTAGCTTTATACCTGAGCTCCAACTAAGTGGGGGTGAAAGCGACGCCTTCGAGGGAATTTATTCTCCGTATAGGCCTAACAAGTAGCATTCGGGATTCATATACCTTATGTCTTAGTGTGAATTTATTCACCGCATAGGCATAAGGGAATGTATCCTCTCGAGTTTAACTTAGTCCACATGAGCTTGTAATAGGCTTAGGACTAAGGGTCTGGCAAGCCCAAGGGGGCACCAGAAAGGAGAACTCGGGTACCTTCTTTAGAACCTAAACCGGGAGACTACAGGGAATTAGAGCCCACCCCAAAACCTTATTTCAAACCCTAGGCTTCTTTGAGATTATTTCTTTCTTTATTTTCTATTCAAAGCATGTGAACTAGAAATTTATGACTTGTTCAAAATCAACTTGCGGGATAGAGATCATGTCCGGGTAGGAATAATAAGCATGTGAGGTAGATATCATGTGGGGTATGACTTTTATTTTCATTATTGTTCTGATTATTATCCTTACTTCACTAACTCTTTTCATGTTTGTTCTCTTTCATTTTATTTTCATCATTTGCATCATTAAAAAAAGGTGTTGATCCACCAAAAACGTGTTTGTTAAACGTAAATAATTTGCATTAATGGACAAAAGGGTTATAATACAAGAGATGGGAAGCTCAGAAGTCTAGCTATGGTCAGAAGAGACTCTGAATGGACCGGGTTTACACCAAGCACGTCAAAAGTCAACTTTCCAAAAATGGGTTGGCGAAAGTTGCAAGGGCAAGACGAGAAAAAGGTTACTGACCTGGGAAGTCCATTCAAAG
The DNA here is from genome assembly GCF_006381635.1 of Hibiscus syriacus. Lineage (NCBI taxonomy): Eukaryota > Viridiplantae > Streptophyta > Magnoliopsida > Malvales > Malvaceae > Hibiscus > Hibiscus syriacus. Next base: position 675,537 of record NW_024063415.1, read on the forward strand.
ACAACGAGAACAAGATGGCTGAAACTGGAGGCCATTGTTGACGAATTCAAGAAACAAGCAGATGAACTTCAGACATTTCCCTTCAATGGAGGCTTCCAAAGGCACTTTCGTTGAGGGTAGACTCAGCATAGAGTGAAAACCAGATATGCAACCATTCGAGATTTTGTGGAAAAATACAAAAAGTAGCTCAGAGAGGCTGGAACAGTTTGATAGGGCATTCAACCGGTGACAGAAGAAGGCGGAAGATGAATTAACCTGTCAGAAGCTGTTCGGGGTCTAGAAGAATATACCTTTAAAATGTTTTTTGTCTCTTAAGAAATAACACTTTTGTCCCCAATAAGGATTATTTATAATAACATGCACATTTTTGGATCAATGCCTCGAACATTCCATGCATCATGCATTCCTGCATATTTTGCATTATTTTTTCTTTTTTTCATTACCTTCACATGTCTCATAAAAAATGGGAACATTTTGATCATATTCCCATGACATATAAGGAACTTACCAATAACTTTTGACACTCACGTAGTGTAACCTTACCCGGTGAAACCCCTGAAGCCCCCATACCCCAGGTGGTATGGTGAGAATGCTCATTGCGAATATCATAGCAGTGTCCAAGGGAACACTATCGAGAACTACTCCGCATTCAAGAGAATCGTGCACAAAATGCGTAACAATAATTGGATCGACTTCAGCAACTCGGGGGCATCCAAATAAGGAAGAAGATCATTTAATCATTTGCAGTATTTTGTTTGAATTTGTTTTCTTCTTTTCTCAGTTCTTTTTTTAGGAGATTTAAATGAATTTATGCTACTTTAAAGATGGTGAGCCATGAATCAAATTTGCAGATTTAAAATTCATTGAATATCAAATGAATTAAAAAACTCTGTAAATGATCGGAGTTATAAATCTTTGACAAAGTAACATGACCCTTGATTTTACCCCAGAAGATACACTCGAACATCACATCCTTCTTTTACAAGAACCGACATAGCCTTCCCATTTCATAAGAGAATGAATAAGAGGCTTGGTATTTAGGTAACTATAGGAACGGACAACATGGGGCATCTTTTGCATATGACATTACTATACTTTTTTAGGACGTTCAGTGATGATAATAATCTTCACAGATGGAATAGTCGAGTAGGTAAATCTATTTTAGGTCAGTTTCTTGGAAATTGAACTCTAAGAATGAAATTTCTTGACTTTCAAAAAAACATAGACTATAACAGGTTCTTCTTGACAAACTTAAGAAATTGGATTCATACCCAGATTATAATATTATATATATACAATAAAGCTTGAGTTGTCTCTCTAAAGCAATTGGTTAAACTCCCCGACTTTATGGATAATATTCAGCTAGTCTGATAAAGGTGATTATAATATACAATAAAGCTTGAGTTGTCCATCTAAAGCAATTGGTTAAACGCCCCGACTTTATGGATAATATTCAGCTAGCCTGATAAAGGTGTTTACAATGATATTAAGTTGTCCCTCTAGAGCAATTGTTTAAACGCCCTAGCTTTATGGATCCAGCTAGCCAGCCAATGACAGATTAAATAAGGAGTTTCGGTAAAAGATGGACTAAGGGAGTTAAAGAACACCTGCTATAGTCAATTTCATACGAGCACTCAAGAATTTCATTTTTTAGATCGTTATTTCTGCACTGCCTTTGTTAGAGGAGCCTACGAAGCTTGAACAAATGGAAGATTTCAGAGAACTGAAATAAAAGGTTTAGTAATTGATTATGCTAGTTGCGTCATTTTGTCCGCATCCGATTAAAATACCAAGCCAAGAAAAAGAGGCACATTACGACATTTTGATGGCCAAAGCCTTAGAAAATAGAAGGCCAACCTGAACCAACTCATCAACTTGGACATTTGTCAAAGAGCTATAACTTGAAAGCATTAAAAGAGCTATTGATTCTTTTGATTTTCTGTGAACTCATGTTTATGATTTGATTCGATTGCAAGCCTGAATTAAGGAGCAATGTTTTACCTAATTATTACATTTTTTTTCTTTATTCCCTCTTAAAATAAGAGAAAGGAGAAAAGCATTTTCAAACAGGATAGTCTCAAAGGTGAAAGGATGCAACCCGAGAAGAAAAATGGGGGCATGATCGATTCCAAGGACCAGATCGGCATACAAAGTGCGAGACTCCATCCAGGAGATAGAACAAAAGCTAATTCATATTGCATGCATCTTAGACATACATAAGAGCATCACATTTATCATTTTTTGCATACACAATTTTTGTAGCTTTTAGAGTCAAGTTTCGACTTCATGATGAAATATACTCGATTCAATAGCACCTTCAAAGATCGATGGTGGTTGTTTAACTCGGTAGTGAGAAGCTACACCTTAACCAACTTGACATATTGAAAGATCGACAGATCTTATAATCAAATTCAGATGGGTTCGAGAAATAATTCAGAACGGATCCAGTTCAGCTTAACTCAACAATGAATAGCTAGTTCAAGTTAACTTTTTTTCCACGATGGATGTTATCTGGCTGACAGAATTTATCAGTGGGCTTTCCCGTGAAAGGGAGTCATCAAAAGATTTACGATCGGCTTAGGCCCACGAAGGGGGGACATCATTCATTTAAAGAAAATTTACAGCATAGCTCAAGGCGAGAAGGGCTATCTGTCAACAAAGACCTTCGAGTTCGATTACACTCATCTCAAAGGCATACCAAATTTACAGGATAGCTCAAGGCGATAAGGGTTATCTGTCAACAAATACCTTCGAGTTCGATTACACTCAGCTCAAAGGCATATCAAGTTTACAACATAACTCAAGGCGAGAAGGGTTATCTGTCAACTGTGACCTTCGGGTTCGATTACATTCAGCTCAAAGGCACATCAAATTTATAACATAACTCAAGGCGAGAAGTATTATCTATTAACAAAAGACCTTCGAGTTCGATTACATTCAGTTCAAATGCATATCAAATTTACAGCATAACTCAAGACGAGAAGGGTTATCTGTCAACTATGACCTTCGAGTTGGATTACATTCAGCTCAAAGGCACATCAAATTTACAGCATAACTCAAGGCGAAAAGTGTTATCTGTTAACAAAAAACCTTCGAGTTCGATTACATTCAGCTTAAAGGCACGTCAAATTTACATCATAGTTCAAGGCAAGAAGGGTTATATGTCAACCAATACCTTTGAGTTCGATTATATTCAGCTCAAAGGCATATCAAATTTACAGCATAGCTCAAGGCAATGAGGGCTATCTGTCAACAAATACCTTCGAGTTCGATTACATTTAGCTCAAATGCATATCAAATTTACAACATAGCTCAAGGCAATGAGGGCTATCTGTCAACAAATACCTTCAAGTTCGATTCCATTCAGCTCAAGGGCATGTCAAATTCATAGCATAACTTAAGTCGAGAAAAGCTATCTGTCAACAAAAATTATCGAGTCCGATTCCATTCAACTCGATAACACATCAACCACATGGTAGCATCAAGAAACTACTTTCTGATTGAAGCCGAGTCAAGATGAAGATATGGGGCAATCTCTGAGCTTAGTACAACATAACTCAAGACGAGAAGGGTTATCAGTTAATGAAAACTTTCAAGTTCGATTCCATTCAGCTCAAAGACGTATCGACTACTTTCCGGTTAAAGTTTAAACCGAGGTCTTTAAGTCGAGAAGAAGACCTAGGTTAGCCATGCCGTAGTGACAAGAAACCATTTTCTAGTAGCATAGCTTAAGTCGAGAAAAGCTATCTGTCAACGAAAACTTTTGAGTTCGATTCCGTTTAGCTCGAGGGTTTATCAACCACGTGGTGGAGTCAAAGAACTATTTTCTAGTCAAATTTTCAAACCAAGGTCTTTAAACCGAGAAGAAGACTGAAATTGATTACAATTTGGCAACGAGAAGTCGCATCCCGATTCAAATCTCGAACTATGACTTCAATTCCATATCATTTCAAGATAGACTCGACTTTATGACGGAGGAATCATCTGCAACTCAATTCGACAGCGAGTTATTCTTAATTGAAATATCAAAGTCAATTTTTCAATTCCACCGAATGAAAATTTGTGTCCTTTTTTCTTTGCCCTATTTTCGTCTCACGAAAAAGGACAAAGAGGGGTAGCTGTAGACACCTAATTTCGTCCGGCTCGATTCGATTTATATTACTGTTATATAATATATTTATATTACATATTGGTTTATGTCATTTAATATGGTACATACATAATACATATTTTATTTTTGCACCAGATCCAATATTACAAATCAGTCAGACCCATATATAAAGAAGCCCAACAATGGTCCACAACAGTAGCGACCCGGAATGTACTGGAGCCCGACTCGAGACCCAGTTCAGACCCGAACCTGCCCAAGTTGTGACCCGAGTCAACTAGGGTTATGAAACCCTAATTTTTTTACCCTCTTCAGTGTCGTAACCAACATGCAAGGGGGAAATCACCAGCCGCTTCCACCACCGAGTTCCTGGCGACGTGATGTTGTAAGACACCAACAACCAACAAACGAGCATTTTAATAGGGTTCGACCTAGCAAAATAAAGAGATTCGAGTAAGGGAAATCAGAGAGATCTATTCGAATAGAGGAGAACGAAAAAAAAAGAGAAGAAATCGAGCAAAAATAAAAAATAGAGAAGAAAAACAAAAACAAAAAATAGAGAGGAAGAGAAAAGAAAGCTTCCCTTTTGTCGACAATCATGCTAATCTTTTCGTCGGAGCAAAAGAATCTTCATGGATCCAAAGGGAAGTTGAAGGGAACCGAGAGAGTTGAGAGATAGCTAAGGGGAGATGGGTTCTTACGACTGATAAGGGGAAGTTTACGAAGGTTAGGATTTTTATTTTTAATTTGCTTTTAAGTTTACATGGGGACTGCTATGCATCATCATTTTAGGTTTATGTATGGGAGGGGATATTTATGCGCGAAGGGTCTTACCTTTTTGTAACGATTTTTTAGTTATTTAATAGAAATTCAATTGTTTTTAGTTTAAGCCTTAAATTATGTTATGTTTATATTTTAGTCAAAAATTATTTTGTAATTACTGTTTAGTCATTTTAGTTTTTGTTAATATCAATTTAGACCCTTAAATTTCTGTTTTTGATATTTTTGTCTTTTAACCTTTTGTTTTTGCTATTTTGATCCTTTACATTTTTATTTATTTATTTTATTTATTTTTTATTTTAATATTTTTTCTTATTTCTTTTAATATTGTTTTTATATATATTTTTTGTTTTTTTACTCTTTTATTTTTTAAAGACTAAACATTTTTCTTCCTCTTTATTTTTATTTTTATTCTTAACATTTTTTATTTTTATTTTCTCAATTTATTTATTTATTTTTTCCTTTCTTCGATTTATTTAATATTTATTTTCCAATCTAACATTTTTGACCTTTTTTAGGGGCAATTTCAATCGATAAAAGGTAATTATTTTGAATTGAATTTTTAAATTTCAATTTAAATGTTAATTTTCGCGATCATGACAACTGATAAATTAATTGGTACCGAAAGGGCAGTACAAGGGTGTTAATCCTTCATTGACTGTAACAGACTCCCGAACTCGACGCATTTCTAGTAAAACGCATATCAGATAAGATGGTGTTCGATCAGTCTAAATATTTTTTTTAAATGATCAGTGACGACTCTAACCCATTTATTCACGTCGAAGCTCAATTTTGAGCTCAACCGCGACATTATCACGTGTAGAAAATATTTATTACAAACGTGGTATCGGCCACGTGACAACTTTTTCTATTGAAAATTGTCAAATGACTAAAGTAATAATAAATTAAAATTAAGAGGTTAAATAGACCAAATAATATTGAAAGGTGCAAAGTTACTTTAGTATAGGATACATTTTAGATATTAAGCTTTCTATTTAATTTCATATCATTTTTATAAATTTTCAAATAATACATATGAATGAATGAAAATGAATAAATATCATAATTTTTTAACTATGTGAAACTGTAATTTTGAATTTATTTTTATCTACAAATTATCCAAATATTATTATATAAATCTAAATTTGAATTATATACTATCCTCCAAAAATGAACAAAAAGAACCTTCGTTCTTATCCTTATTCAAACATTTAAACCTATCCTATAATCTCCTAAAAATCACCCTATTAATTCAAAGTAATCTAATAAATGTTTAGACAAACTGCAGAACTTATTTAAATTAATAACATCTCTAAAATAATAATTTTTTGGGTCCTAACTTGAGCCGAAGGTCTAAACTAATAATTTTGATAAATTAATAAGATAATAATTTTTTTGATAGACTCTTATATAAATTTATGATCCCTTCAATCTTACTACATAAATTAATAATTCTATAAAATTACAAATATACCTAGAAGTCTAGAACAATTTAGTAAAATATGACTCTATTGTTGTTTGCTTCTTAAACTTTAAATCTAATTGTATTTCATTTCTAATTTTTCTTACTACATCCAAAAGTTCTAGTGTTATCATCTTCAATTTCATCCTCAATATGATTTTCAATAACACTATTTACAATTTCTTCTAAACTTTGACCCTCTGAGCATGCATCATTTTCACCCTGGTAATCCAATAGGTGATCGACGTACATTTTGTTGCGGTACCCAAAGTTATGAGTCATCATTCAATTAATCAATATAATGTATATGTTTTATTCATAAAGAATAATGTAAGTTAGTTGAATTAAAAAAAAATCTTTAAATTAATAAATTATTAATTTATCTATTAATTAATATCTCTTTAAATTAATAAAATTATGTTGTCATGACATTATTAATTTAGGAAGATTTTATTATACATAAAGATTAATTAATTTATATATCAAATTATCATACGGATAAAATGTTCATCGCCTTACTGTTCAAATGATTAGGGAAAATTGACACCTAGAGGAAGCAAAACCAACTAACCAAGCCACATTTACTCGCTCGGGCTGTCACAATATGCAGTGGTTCAAGGAACTCATTATTAAACAAATCAAATTCAAATAACCTTAAATTCATTTTTTAAAATCCATTAAACGATTTAAGTAGTAAAATAATATTATTTTTTCTAAATGTCTCAAGTTCTAACAGACGTGTCTTTGGAATGTGTATACCATATCATTTCAATAATTAAGAAATATTCTAAACAGATACACTACTTTATAATCATATCATACTATTAAAAAAACACATTTTAAATGGCAAATATTCAGAATTTCAAACTGGGTTTATTAGGCAACCTCACCAATAGTACTGATATTCTGTATCAACAAATTTTGCGTATGGAAACGTCAATACATAACAGGCACAATAAGATGCAAATCAAATTGCTGCTTTTATATGGTTCCATATTGCCTCAGCACAATCAATTTTGATCTCTCCGTTCGCAAGCATAATAAAGTTAAGCAGGGTTGGGGGTCCTCAAGACCAAGCTTCAACATGATATTTACTGGCCTTTTCTAAAGACCTAAGCCATCTCGCCGCCGATTCCCTCAGAGCCCCACTTTCCTTTGATATAATCTCCTCAAATGCTACCATGACATCTGCTGGCATCTTTCTCGAAGATCCTGCAACATATATGGCTGCTCCCTCACACAGCAAATTCCAAATCCTTTCGCTCTGTTCCCGCATTTTGTGTTGCACGTAAACCTTCTGAGGTTGGTCCCTCGAGAAGGCAGCGTAAAACGCACCGCCCTTGGCTTCTGAAAGCACCCCTTCGTTTTGTGAATGAGACAACCACAAATCTCAATATAGAAAGTCATTATCCTTGTTTCGGCAACCAAAGAAGAAAAGAGTGGGAGCAATTGTACTAGATTGACTCTGTACAGCTCTTTCCTTCACAAATCCGTGAAAAGGTGCACAGCCGGTTCCGGGTCCAACGAGAATGAGGGGAAGTGAAGTTGGTGGGATAGGCAGCAAACCTTTATGAAACCATACTGGAATGTGAATCCCTGATTAAGCAAAATACCATGTTAGTAAGACTAACACATGATATGCATACAGTTGGAACAAGGAAAGCAAAGAATTCGGAGCAATGTAATAGCACAATCGTACTTTGTTCGGGATCAAGACTGGCTAGCCATGTCGAGCAAAGGCCCCTCCTTTTCCGCTTGAAAGGTGTTGTCCATGAGACGACATCCACAGTCAAATGCACTTGATTTGGGTGAGCCAAAGGGGTAGAGGAAATGGAGAAAGCCCTGTTTTTCAGTGGTGGAACCAATTGCACCAACCACTCGAATGGCATTTTCACAGAAGGGAAATCCTCCAATACCTTTTATCACAAATATTGACATCAATTTTGTTTTCAGTGGAAGTTGGAATCTTCTTTAAAATCATGTAATATTTAGTAAAGAACTTATACAGAGGGCAATTTGTAATGCTATCCTACTTTCGATGTTCTGAACACCAAAAACGACATGGAATAAAAATTATCCCATCACTAATAAATCTCAGACAAGCTAAACATAAGGATAGTATGACCTAATAATATCCACTTGCTTATCTTAACTTATCCTAGTCATTCAATCAGTCAATGAATTAAACATGATAAAAAAAAAAGAGAGAAAGATTGAGCCATGCATAAGATCCAAGAATACAACATTTCTAGGAAGAATTGGATATTAAGTTTGGCATAACAATCTACAACTAAAATATCTGAGGATTTTTTTCCGAACAGAATGATGTCAAAAAAATACTTCATTTCCGTACGAATAGTTCTAAAATTTGTTCTACAACCGAAGAAAAAGAGAAAAATAATAAAATTTGAAAAAATCAGAATACAGAACGAGCAATAAAATACACAAATATCAGTTATGTACTAAATCTACTTCACTTTACCTCCAGAACTGTTCGTCTTTCCTTCTGGTTGTACTGATAAAGATCATCTCTTCCTTCAGGTGAAGCAAAATACTGAAGTCTTTCTTTCTCATGTTCAGCAGTTGCAAAGAAGCTCATAACCTGCAAACATTGATGCAGACCGAAACCACACATGGAAACCTGAGTAAAACTTTTGTTTCTTTACTCCTTTTTTCCTCAAAAATCATTTTAAGACCTTTATCAATGTAAACCCTAATATTATATTAATGGCAATACATCTATGATGAACTTCATAAATGGTTACTTCAAATTGAACCATACTGTCAAGTGAATTCCAATCCACCAAAAAACTTTGATACATGTACAACATGATTGTGCCAAAGATACTACTGTGTCATGGGAATCACTAGCACAAGGCATGGACACAGAAGCTATAAGCACCAGTAGGGAAGTGTCGGTACGATCCATTTTTGACAAAATGGAGGTTGGCACATGTGTCGCAGAAATTCTGCTTAAAACATAAACATATTTGAAATGGATCCATCATCTCAAACTTAATACCCAAATTGAAAAGCAACTACTTATATGACAATTATTTGATAAAAATGCATAGGCAACTGTAACACTTCTCATTTTTAAGTTATTTTCAGAGATGAACTTCTGATAGTGAAACTGCAAGTCAAATACCATAATATACACCTTAAAGTTAAAACAAACAGGATCTTGCCTCGAAGAAATAGCGCCTTGGGGAAGCAGATGCAACATCCATCGTCAGTTCCACAAAAGTTCTTAATTTAATGGGTACATCCAGAACAGTTAACCTGTAATCAAGTTGGTGATTTTCCATTTCTCTAGGATGAATCTGAGATCAACTATATTTTTCAGCATAAGGTTAGTAATATATGCAAGTTCATGTTTCAAGGTTTCTTAATTATATGCTTGTGATAGGTACAAAACTAAAAATGACTAGGCAACCAAACCATGAAATATAACTATCATTCTAGGATGGCCTGAAATCAACCATAATTTTCAGCACAAGAAGGTCAGTATATAGAAAGTTCATGTTTCAAGGTTTCTCATGCATGTGATAGGTACAATTCCAAAGAAGTTAAGGCAACCAAAACAGGAAATATTAATTAGAGAAAATAATTTCAGTGACCAAAAATTCCATATAATATACGATTTTAATCAACTTTTTTCGGATTTGCCAAAATGACCAACAAAATCACAATGCGATCGCTAATTCGCAACGCGATCTCCATTATCGCAAATCAGTTTCCAGATTCGCAACGCGATTATGACTATCGCAATGCGATTTTCCAATTTCGCATTGCGATTTTCCCAATTCGCAATGCGAATAAGTAAATCGCAATGCGAATTTTAAAAATCGCAATGCGAATTTGAAAAATCGCAATGCGAATTTGGAAAATCGCAACAAAATACTGACTATCGCAACACGATAATACAAAATCGCAACTCAATACTGACTTTCGCAACGCGATATTTAATTTCGCAACGCAATACTGACTTTCGCAACGAGATAATACATAATCGCAATGCGATTTTCAAAGCGCCATTAGTATCTCAAAGCGTATTTTATTTTCAAATTCCAAACACGAATATTAATATATTGGAACACTGAACCGTCCACAGTATATCCCGTAATCGCAACTCATAACCTAAAACCTAAAATCACAACTCAGTCCCATCTCCATCTCTCACTCTCTCACCCATCTCCGACGAAATCCGTCTCCATCTCCGGCGAAATCCGTCTATCTCCATCTCTCAGAGTCACCCTCACAATCAGAAATGGAAAATCAACCAAATCAACCACCTGAGGGTTAGTTTTTTTAATTATTTTTTTTTTTGTAATTTTTGCATTATTATTAGGTTTTTCATATTGAAATTGATGATAAGTTTACTGGTAATTTCAATAATAGATTAACCATTTCACTTAGATTGCTTATTAAATCAACCGAGAATCGCAACGCGAAATGAAAAATCGCAACGACAAAATCGCAACACGATTTTATTCTCTCGTTACGATAGTCAAATTCGCGTTGCGATTGTCATTTTCGTGTTGCGATTTTCATTTTCAGAAACTATTCTTCTTTTGCAAATTGAAACTTGAATGAATTGCATTACTTCAACAAAAAAACAAAGACAAATAAGAAATTCACAGTGTTGCAAATTTAAGTTTGAAGAATAAACTACTACTCTTTATGTTTATTATTGTTTTTGGTATATCTTCACAGTGTAGTTTTTGGTATATCTAACTTAGTATGTTTATTGTTTTTGTAGAACTTTTATTCGGCTCAATTGACCTTAAGAAATAAAGTTAGCCTGGCCAAAACAATTGCGTCGAAACTTTCACCTGCACAAAGAAAAATGTTTGAGGATACTTGCTTCGGGCCATGGCTGAAAGTACAACATCCCGGTGGAGATGCGATGTTGACACACCTCTTTCTTCAAACCATGACTAGGGATCTACCAGATACTATACAACATCGTGATGAAGAGATATGGTTTGATTTTCCACCGGCGTATACGTGTTTTGGGCGGGAGGAGTTTTGCTTAATCACCGGTCTACGCTTCGGACACGATGATGTAGGTCGGTACACAAGACACATTACCCGCCCATCATGGTTATCCCGGGTTTTTCCTGAGCTAGAGAGGCCGAATCTACATGTGGAAGACCTGACGATATTATTGAATAAGAAAGATGGTTTTACTCGGATGGATGACGTCGATGTTGTTGGAGTATACCTTCTAATACTTTTGCATGCCGGCTTTTTAGGCAGAGAGGCCAGACAACCTATTCCGAATGATCTAATCAAATTGGTAGAAGACCTAAATGCGTGGAACCTGTTTCCGTGGGGCTCGTATTTATGGAAAGTTACATGGAATAAGTTATCGTCTACCTTGGATGATCGAAAAAGTTTGCATGGCGATAGTTCCAAATACACTTTGACAGGTTTTATTTGGGCCTTTAAGGTAAGAATTTTTATATAATGTTTTCAAAATTATAAGTAATTATTTAACAATTACTAATGTTTGTTATTATATTGTTTGTAGATTTGGATATTTGAGGTCTTTTCCGCCATGAAAACATATGCAATAAAAACTTAAAATGATATTCCCAGGACTATTTCCTAGAAGAGGAAACGGACCTTGCAATGGGAAGATTTACTACGGTATACGACAATAAATAATGTAAGTTAACATAAATACTACCATATGTTTATAAACAAGTTATTACTAGTACACGTTTAACTTTGTTTGGGCTTTTATATTGTTAGGAGGCCAACACTTCATTACAGAGGCTGACACCCACGGAAGCTGAGCTTGCCACTGAAGCTCGACAAGAAGCCAATGTTTACGTTCCAAAACAGAGATAAACACCTGCAATCATAATTAATAATTTATTCATTTGCGCACTTATTTATGAATACATTTAAACTCAATCTAAAATAAACACTAACCTTATCGACCTCCCACCATGCAGGATAAAGTTTAGCTTGTCCATTGCCCAACACAAATGATTCATCTCGTTGATTCTTCAAGTAAACTGCGTTAAAAGACGTCGGCATAATTGTATATCGTATATTTCTTTTATTTTCCTTAAGTTTCCTAATTATTAGAAGACGTGACACCCACGCATTGATATGCTATTCTGGGTGAGGTGATGGCTCTTGAAGTGGACGAAGTGGAGGAAGTGGAGGCTGCTCATCATTCGTGCCATCAAGAAAACGCTGACTAGCTTGCCACCAATCAGTGGCAAGCTCAGCCTCCGTAGGTGTCAGTCTCATTAATGGAATGTTGGCCTCCTAAAAATATAAAAACTCAAAAAAGTTAAACGTCTACTATTAATAACTTGTTTATATATGATAGTATTTGTGTTAACTTACATTATTTATTGTCACATATGGTATTAAGTCTTCTCAATCCAACAGACGTTTCATCTTCTAGGAAATAGCCCTAGGAATATCATTTGAGAATTTTAATGTATATGTCCGCATGCTGGGGAAAGCCTCGAATATCTAAATCTACAAACAATATAATAACAAACATTAGTAATTGTTAAATAATTAATTATAATTTTGAAAACATTATATAGAAATTCTTACCTTGAAGGCTCAAACAAAGCCTAACAAAGTGTATTTCGACCCATCGCCCCGCAAACTTTTGCGGTCATCAAAGGCAGGCGACAACTTAATCCAGGTAGCTTTCCATATATACGAACCCCACGGAAACAGATTCCATGCATTTAAGTCCTCTACTAATAATATTAGCTCCTGAGGAATAGGTTGTCTAGTCTCTCTGCCTAAAAACCGGCATACAAAAGTAGTAGAAGGCATACTCGGACAACATCGACGTCATTCATCCGAGTAAAACCATCTTTCTTATTAAACAATTTCTTCATGTCGTCGAAATGTAAGTTCGGCTTCTCTATTGAATCATCAGGAAAAACTCTGGATAACCATGATGGGCGGGTGATATGACGAGTGGACCGGTCTACATCATCGTGTCCGAATCGTAAACCAATGATTAAGCAGAACTCCTTCCGCCCAAAACAAGTATACGCCGGTGGAAAATGAAACCATATCTCTTCCTCACCACGTTGTATACTATCGGGTAGATCGCTAGTCATGGTCTGAAGCCACAAATGGGTCAAATTAGCATCTCCACCCGGATGCTGTACTCTCAGCCATGGCCCGAAACAGGTTTCCTCAAACAATTTTCTTTGTGCAGGTGAAAGCTTCGAAGCAATTGTAGTGGTTAGGCTAACTTTATTCCTTAATGTCAATGAAGCCGAAAAAAATTTCTACAAAAACAATAAACATACCAAATTAGATATACCAAAAGCTACACTGTGAAGATATACAAAAAACATAAATAGTAGTTTATTCTTGAAACTAAAATTTGCAATACTGTTTTGTCTTTTGGTTGAAATGAAAATCGCAACGAGATAATGAAAATCACAATGCGGAAATGACTATCGCAACGAGAGAATCGCAACGAGAGAATCACAACGCGAAATGAAAATCGCAACGAGAGAATCGCAACGCGAAATGAAAATCGCAATGCGATTTTGGTTTCGCGTTGCGATTATCTCGTTGAGATTTTCATTTCGCGTTGCGATTCTCTCGTTGCGATAGTTATTTCCGCGTTGCGATTTTCATTCTCGAAACTATTCTTCTTCTGCATTACTTCAACCAAAAGACAAAACAAAGACAAATACTAACTTCACAGGCTAAACAGTTTAGCAGTATTGGCAGCAATCGAATGAATTTAATAAGAAATCTAAGTGAAATGGTTAATCTATTATTGAAATTACCAGTAAACTTATCATCAATTTCAATATGAAAAACCTAAAATAATGCAAAAATTTCAAAATAAAAATAATTAAAAAAACTAACCCTCGGAAGTTGATTTTCTATTTCTGAATGATTGTGAGGGATTTCTGACCGTGAATGGTTGTGAGGGATTTCGCCGGCGATGGGGACGGAAATCTTCGGAGATGGGGACGGAATTCGCCGTAGAGAGTGAGAGATGGAGATGGGACTGAGTGTTGTGATTTTAGGTTTGAGGTTATCAGTTGCGATTACTGTGGACGGTTCAGTTTCCGATATATTAAGAAAAAATTCGTGTTTGGAATTTGAAAAAAAAAATACGCGTTAATACGAATGGCGCTATGTAAATCGCATTGCGATAGTAAGATTCGCATTGCGATTTACGTATTCGTATTGCGATTTTCCTAATTCGCATTGCGATTTACTTAATTGCGTTGCGATTTACGTATTCGCATTGCGAATTTTGAAAATCGCAACGCGAATACGTAAATCGCAATGCGAATTAGGAAAATCGCATTGCGATAGTCAGTATCGCATTGCGATTTTCATAATTCGCATTGCGATTTACTTATTCGCATTGCGAATTGGGAAAATCGCAACGCGAAATTGGAAAATCGCATTGCGATAGTCATAATCACGTTGCGAATCTGGAAACTGATTTGCGATAATGGAGATCGTGTTGCGAATTAGCGATCGCATTGCGATTTTGTTGGTCATTTTGGCAAATCCGAAAAAAGTTGGTTAAAATCGTATATTATATGGGATTTTTGGTCACTGAGGTTATTTTCTCTATTAATTATCATACAATGGAGAATTCTATCCTATGGATGTGAAATACTGTCAAACCAATGCATGCAGTAAATAACTATTTAATTGAAACTTCTTTTAATTCTTCAACTTCCATATTTATTTCAAATATTAATTTTAAAAGAGAAAATCGCTTCAGTGACAAAAAAAAAGTTATAATATACGATTTTAACCAACTTTTTTTGGATTTGCCAAAATGACCAACAAAATCGCAACGCGAAATAAAAATCGCAACGCGATCCCCAGAATCGCAAATCAGTTTCCAAAATCGCAACGCGATTCTTGAAAATCGCAATGCGATAGTACAAATTCGCATTGCGATTTTCCAAAATCGCAACGCGAATATGAAAATCGCAACGCGAACACATAAATCGCAACGCGTATCCGTAAATCGCAACGTGTATCCGTAAATCGCAACGCGTATGGGTAAATCGCAATGTGTATCCGTATATCGCAACGCGTATCCGTAAATCGCAACGATAATCCGTAAATCGCAACGAGAATCTGTAAATCGCAACGATAATTCGTAAATCGCAACGAGAATCTGTAAATCACAACACTGAAATTTTGGGTATATAACACTGAAATCATAAACTAAATCCCTAAATCGCAACTCATTCCATCTCCATCTATCACTCTCTCCGGCGACATCCGTTCCTATATCCAACGACATCCTTCCCAATCCGGCAACAGGTTTTAGTTTCGCAGCTCGTCTGTTTAGTAAATTAATTTACAACCATGAAATCATCTAATGTTGATCATGTTTGGATAGATTTGTGTTTTGGAGGGTCATGGGATAATGTTCATGGTGTTTTACAATATATGTCTTTACCCATGAATCTTCAACTAAAATTGTCTTTACAAAAGTTAACTTATGAAACTCTAATGCTACGTGTTTCAAATAAATTGAATTTAGAGCCCCTAAGTGGATTTAGGCTATCTTATCAGAGAAATGGTAAAGTTTATTTGTTAACCGACAATGAAGATGTTGAACGATTCATTGCTTACATTAGTGTTTCACAAGATGATGTTACATTGTATGTTGTTGAACCTAGAAGTAGTATTGTTGGGTCAGTAGCGGGTAGTAATCAACTAAGTTTTTCTCAAAACCCACAACCTTTCTCTAATCCAAATCCCAATCAACTTTCAGCACCAAATTCCGGTTTTCGTATTGACCAGTTAGACGATGATGAGCCAACAGAAAAAATTGTGAGTACTAGTCAGTATTCGAAATTTGGTCTTGGTCAATATCCGGACTTTGATATTGGTCAATACACGGATTTTGATGATGTTTCAGAAGAAGAAACAGACCCTGCGTGTAATGATTTTGATATTGGTCAATACCCGAATTTTGATGATGAAACAGCCGTTGTCGAAGAATGTATTGTTGATGATAATGAGGAGGAAGTTACGACTGTGAATGAACATGTTGAACATCCATTCTGTAATTCATATAATCCTGAAGAAGAAAAAGAAGAAGAAAAAGTCCCCGAAGAAAAGAAAATGCCACGGGCGTATAACTGGAATATGCCAGAATTACTTCAGATACCGGAAGAAGAGTTGGTAAAGAAAGCAGTTGATTGTTACACAAAAGTTATTCGTATCAAGAAAGATGATTGTTTTGATACAAAGGAAGACTTGAAGATAGCTTTGTATACGAAATGTGTGGAAGATGGCTATCAACTAAAAGTTAACAAATCAAGCAAAGATCGTTTCGAAACAAGGTGTATGATTGACAAAAACTGTACGTGGCGTATGATTGCAAAGAGAATAAAAGATTGCGAAATGTTTCAAGTTAGGACTTTTATTGATAAACATACATGTTCAAGAACCCAAGTTTTTCCTCACCATAGACAGGCAAACAAAAAGGTGTTGGGTGGTTTTCTGGCTGAGTTAATGTTTTTGAATGGCAGGGTATATCGGGGACATGAAATTATGACTGACATGAATGCTCGGTTCAAGATTAGTATATCATATTCTCAAGCTTGGAGAGCCAAATGTTATGCCTTGGAATTGTTGAGGGGGTCGCCAGAAGCATCGTTTGCCCAACTGCCGGCTTATTGTCACAATTTAAAGCTGAAAAATCCTGGGTCGGTAACTCATATCAAAACAGATAGAGATGGACGCTTTGAGTTGCTGTTTATCGCCATTGGTGCTACGGTTAGTAAATCAATATAATTTTGTTGACTCATTTTTGTTAGTTACATGCATTTCACATTTAAATGATTATATTTCTTGTGTATATTATTTTGTAGATTCGTTCGTTTATTACTTGCATGCGCCCAGTTATTATAGTTGACGGAGCACATTTGAAAGGTCGATACCTTGGAGTAAACTTATTAGCAGTAGCCATGGATGCTAACAATGGGATATTGCCAATAGCTTACGGGGTTGGCAAATCTGAAACCTCTGATTCATGGACATGGTTTATGGGGCATCTTAGGGATTGCATAGGTCCTATTAGCAATCTGACAATCATATCCGATAGGGCAAACTCAATTGACAACGCTGTTAGAAGGTGTTTCCCAGATGCTTTTCATGGACTTTGTGGTGTTCATTTGTATAGAAATCTAAAATCAAGGTATGCTGGTATAAAAAAGCACAAATGGACATACTGGAAGGCTGTAAAAGCTTATCGGGAAGTGGATTTCAATAAGCATATAAATTGTTTAAGACGTGTTTTGCCTCAGTGTGCTCAAACACTAGAAGATGTCGGGTTTGAAAGATGGTCAAGAGTACATCAACTTGGAGCAAGATATGATTTCATGACGTCTAATAGTGCAGAATCAATCAACGCTCTAAGTCGTCATTCCCGGAAATTACCCATTACTATGTTAATGGAGTTTTTTCGAGCCTCTATTCAACAGTGGTACTACAAGAAAAGAAACCATGCAGGTATTATTTCTTTGAATTCGTAACTTATCATATTTATATATTTTACTAAGTATTGTTTATTTAAATTTACAGGAACATTGGAACATCGTGTTACACCATGGACTGAAAAAAAGATAACGAAACGTGTTGTGAAGTCAACGTCATGGAGAGTTGAACCATGTTCAAACACTTTGTTTCAAGTACTGGATAATAACTTAAATGGGCTAGTCGATCTAAATGCAAAGACGTGTAGTTGTATGAAATGGCAAACATCTGGTTATCCGTGTGGCCATGTTATAAAAGTTGCTCTTCATTTAAACCAAGATGATTCAAGCGCATACGCTATGGATTGCTACACTACAGAAGTTTATCGACAGACTTATGCCGAGATTGTCTACCCTATTCCACATCCTTCTGAATGGGACATACCAGATGACTTACAAACAGTTTTGCCACCAGCCATGGACAGAAGGCTACCTGGCCGACCAAAAAGTCACGATCGTATACCGTCTAAGGGTGAAGAGAAGAAGAGATCGACATGTAGTCGGTGCAAGGAAAGTGGTCATACAAGGTTGACATGTGGATCACCAGTGCCATCAAAATCATCTTTTCCTCTATCAAAATATGGATCCTCATCAAAATCCAAAGCTCATATGGTGTCAAGCAAAAGGCAATCATCTTTAAAATCCCAATCACAATTGGCTTCACCTTTTGGGACTGTTAACTTAGGTGATTTTTAAATGCAAACGTTGTATTATGTGGATTTTATGTGTGAACTTTTAACATTTTCAGTTGAATTAATGACTCAGGCCAACCATTTTGACTTAACCAACTCTTGTTATTCAGTTGTTATCACTATTAGGCATGCATTTGACTATCGCAACACGGAAATTACAATCGCAACGAGAGAATCGCAATGCGAAATGAAAATCCCAACATGAAAATCGCAATGCGGAAATGAAAATCGCAACGAGAGAATCGCAATGCGAAATGAAAATCGCAATGCGAAATGAAAATCACAACGAGAGAATCGCAACGCGAAATGAAAATCGCAATGCGAAATGAAAATCGCAACGAGAGAATCGCAATGCGAAATTATAAACGCATTGCGATTCTCTCGTTGCGATTTTCATTTCCGCATTGCGATTTTCATTTCGCATTGCGATTTTCATTTCCGCATTGCGATTTTCATTTCGTATTGCGATTTTCATTTCGCATTGCGATAGTCATTTTTGCCTTCAACATAATGCAGATTGAAATCAACAAAATCAACCATTACATTTCAATCAATTAAACAAGCACAAATAAGAATTATGTTCGCATCAATTACACAAATCAACTTATACAAATCATCTTTTACAAATCAATTAAACAATCAAAAAATAAGCAATAATTCTTATTTCCGATCATCTACTATTGAATCAACTTTTACAAATCAATTAAACAATCAAAAAACAATCAATTAAACTATTGAATCAACTTTTGCAGCCATACATCATTTTCACGCAGTTCACTTCTGAGATTAACCTGCAGAAACCAAACATTTGCTCAAACAACACTTTCTACACATCTAAAACCTACAAACAGCAAATTATTGAATTCTAGGTATTTAACCAAACATTTTCAAACCAAAAGTATATAAACTTACCAATTGTTTATGGACATTTTTATAACGCGGATGCAGGTAGGCAGCGTCTCGTATATATCGATTTAGCCATATAATGCCGAAACCACAAGCCTACTGCAGCTCTATCTCTATCGGTGGGAGGTAGATACTTGATGCTTCCCGTCGTCAAACGCTCCAACGCCAAGCATACGAGAGGACCACAATCTCCTCTGGCTCCGCTCGTTTGTTGTGGCGCGGTCTCGTCTCTAATAACTGTAATATTGAGCTTCTTTGGCTTCTTGTTTCCAGAACGAGTCCAATAATTGATCGCATCCAAGAATTTAGCCAAATGAGAGCTCCATCCCTTAATAACATCTCTTAAATCAGCCAATGATATGTAATTTATCATGCTGTCATACACTATTGTCTTAAGGGATGGGAGCTGAAGCTCGACGAGAATCCAATGTTTACGTTCCAAAACAGGGATAAACACCTGCAATCATAAGTAATAATTCATTCATTTGCGCACTTATTTCATAAAACCTTTAAACTCAATCTAAAATAAATACTAACCTTATCGACCTCTCACCATGCAGGATAAAGTTTAGCTTGTCCATTGCCCAAATCAAATGATTCATCTCGTGCATTCTTCAAGTGAACGGCGTGAAAAGACGTCGGCATAATTGTATATCGTATATTTTTATTTTTCTTAAGTTTTCTTATTATTAGAAGACGTGTCACCCACGCATCGATATGCTGTTTTACAAAAAAAAACATATATTAGTGACTTACATAAATTTAAAAAAAAATTAATCAAATTGAAATATAAGAAAAATATAAGACTTACCCCCCATCGAAATAGCCATTGTCTTCGACCCCTAATAATATGCCCCACCAAGACCGATCAAGCAACAAATAGATATCATCGGTGAGCTTGCATATGTCAGTGAAACACCCCTGGCTCCGCTCATGTAGATAAAAATCAACAGCGGTCTTAGCCCAAAGGGTGTTATCCAGAATTGTGTCCGGTAGTTGTTCCCTCTCCTCTTCAGATACCGGTATGGTACTGGCCGGTAACTCATACGAGAGCCAACTTGAATCCATCATGTCCGGCACGTCAGAGGGTTTCTCAAGAAGCCTACATATGACGCCATGTGTATCGGGCTCTTGAATGGTGGGAGGGACCTCTTCAATGATGACAGTGACCTCTTGATCGGTGGGAGGGGACTCTCGAGGAATGATAGGGGGGGCCTCTTCAACGATAGGAGTGGACTCTTGAGGAATGACAGGCGAGTCGGGCTTCTTCTTGCGGTGTCTTCGCACTATTGGGGTGTACGGAGACTTAATAGCACGTGCAGGCTGTCTGATGCGTGAACTCCGTCGTGCAAGCATAACCCGACGTAAAACATCCACTCTATCGGGCCGCTAAATAATTAAATACAAAAATCAGTAAATAAACAGACATGATATTTAAACAGTGAAAACAAAGACAAATATGTTTCAAACTTGCATTGTATTCACCCAAGTCATTATTCTATCATAGTTCACAAATGCATCAGATAACAAAGAAAAATATGTTTCAAACTAATACCCTGAAGTTAGTATTTGTCTTTGTTTTGTCTATTGGTTGAAGTAATGCAATCCATTCAAGTTTCAATTTGCAGAAGAAGAAATAGTTTACTTTCGCAACACGAAACCAAAATCGCAACGCGAAATGAAAATCGCAACGACAGAATCGCAATGCGAAATGAAAATCGCAACGAAAGAATCGCAACGCGAAATGAAAATCGCAATGCGATTTTGGTTTCGCGTTGCGATCTTGTCGTTGCGATTTTGGTTTCGCGTTGCGATTCTGTCGTTGCGATTTTCATTTCGCGTTGCGATTTTAAGTTTCGTGTTGCGAAAGTAAACTATTTCTTCTTCTGCAAATTGAAACTTGAATGGATTGCATTACTTCAACCAAAAGACAAAACAAATACAAATACTATTTCACAGTGTTAAAGAATACACAGTTTAGCAGAATTGGCAGCAACCGAACAAATTTACTTTCAACCAAAAGACAAAACAAAGACAAATACTATTTCACAGTGTTAAAGAATACACA
Source organism: Hibiscus syriacus (assembly GCF_006381635.1). Lineage (NCBI taxonomy): Eukaryota > Viridiplantae > Streptophyta > Magnoliopsida > Malvales > Malvaceae > Hibiscus > Hibiscus syriacus. Next base: position 697,093 of record NW_024063415.1, read on the forward strand.
GTTTAGCAGAATTGGCAGCAACCGAACAAATTTACTTTCAACCAAAAGACAAAACAAAGACAAATACTATTTCACAGTGTTAAAGAATACACAGTTTAGCAGAATTGGCAGCAACCGAACAAATTTACTTTCAACCAAAAGACAAAACAAAGACAAATACTATTTCACAGTGTTAAAGAATACACAGTTTAGCAGAATTGACAGCAACCGAACAAATTTACTTTCAACCAAAAGATAAAACAAAGACAAATACTATTTCACAGTGTTAAAGAATACACAGTTTAGCAGAATTGGCAGCAACCGAATAAATTTACTAAGCAATCTAAGTGAAATTGCTAATCTAAGTGAAATTACGAGTAAATTTATCATTAAGTTAAATATGGAAAATCTTAAACTTACCTCGTTGCGTAGAGTATGAACCTCATTCTGCAACGATACTATCATCTCACGTAGAGCGGCAACCTCACCACGTAAAGTTGACACCTACACACGCCATGCACCATCGTTATCGCGTAGAGTACCGATCTCCTCACGCAAGGCATTGACCTCATCACGTAACTCCCTTGACTCATCCCGTGGAGGTGGAGAACAGGGAGATAGGAGTCGTAGCATCTTTGCCGGTCGCCTATCATGAGGTGATGGTGGAGAAGAGGCTCGATGATGTAACGGGATAGGTGATGGCTCTCGTTCTAGAGGTGTATAGTCGGGTCGATCGGGTGATGGCTATAGGTGAGGTGATGGCTCTCGAATTGGAAGAAGTGGATGCTGCTCATCATCCGTGCCATCAAAAAAACTCTGACTAGCTTGCCACCAATCAGTGGCAAGCTCTTCCTCCGTGGGTGTCAGTCTTTGTAATGGAATGTTGGCCTCCTAAAATATAAAAACTCAAACAAAGTTAAACGTCTACTATTAATAACTTGTTTATATATTATATGAAAGTATTTGTGTTAACTTACATTATTTATTGTCGCATATGGTATTAAGTCTTCCCAATCCAACAGAGTTTTCCTCTTCTAGGAAATAGCCCTGGGAATATCATTTGATGTTTTTATTGCATATGTACGCATGCTGGGGAAAGCCTCGAATATCCAAATCTACAAACAATATAATAACAAAATTAGTAATTGATAAATAATTAATTATAATTTTAGAAACATTATATAGAAATTCTTACCTTAAAGGCCCAAACAAAGCCTGACAAAGTGTATTTGGACCTATCGCCCCGCAAACTTTTGCGGTCATCAAAGGCAGACGACAACTTAGTCCAGGTAGCTTTCCATATATACGAATCCCACGGAAACAGATTCCATGCATTCAGGTCCTCTACCAATATTATTAGCTCCCGATGAATAGGTTGTCTGGCCTCTCTGCCTAAAAAGCCGGCATACACAAGTAGTAGAAGGCATACTCGGACAACATCGACGTCATCCATCCGAGTGAAACCAGCTTTCTTATTAAACAATTTCTTCAGGTCGTCGACATGTAGGTTCGGCTTCTCCATTGACTCATCCGGAAAAACCCGGGATAACCATGATGGGCGGGCGATATGACGAGTGTACCGGCCTACATCATCGTGTCCGAATCGTAGACCAGTGATTAAGCAGAACTCCTTCCGCCCAAAACAAGTATACGCTGGTGGAAAATGAAACCATATCTCTTCCTCACCACGTTGTATACTGTCGGGTAGATTTGATGTCATGGTCTGAAGCCATAAATGGGTCAAATTAGCATCTCCACCCGGATGCTGTACTCTCAGCCATGGCCCGAAGCAGGTTTCCTCAAACAATTGTCTTTGAGCAGGTGAAAGCTTCGAAGCAATTGTAGTGGTCAGGCTGACTTTATTTCTCAAGGTCAATTGAGCCGAAAAAAATTTCTACAAAAACAATAAACATACCAAGTTAGATATACAAAAAACTACACTGTGAAGATATACCAAAAACAATAAACATAAAAAGTAGTAGTTTATTCTTGAAACTAAAATTTGCAACATTGTTTTATCTTTTGGTTGAAATGAAAATCGCAACGAGAGAATCGCAACGCGAAATGACAATCGCAACGAGAGAATCGCAACGCGAAATGAAAATCGCAACGAGAGAATCTCAACGCGAAATGAAAATCGCAATGCGATTTTGGTTTCGCGTTGCGATTTTCATTTCGCGTTGCGATTCTCTCGTTGCGATTTTCATTTCTCTCGTTGCGACAGTCATTCAGTCGTTGCGATTTTCATTTATCTCGTTGCGACTCTTCTGCAAATTGAAACTTGAATGGATTGCATTACTTCAACCAAAAGACAGAACAAAGACAAAGACAAAGACAAATATTAACTTGAAAATCGCAACGAGAGAATAGCAACGCGAAATGAAAATCGCAACGACAGAATCGTAACGCGAAATGAAATCTAAGTGAAATGGTTAATCTATTATTGAAATGACCAGTAAACTTATCATCAGTTTCAATATGAAAAACCTACAATAATGCAAACATTTCAAAATAAAAATAATTAAAAAAACTAACCCTCGGAGGTTGATTTTCCATTTCTGAATATTGTGAGGGATTTCTGACCGTGAATGGTTGTGAGGGATTTCGCCGGAGATGGGGACGGAAATCTTCGGAGATGGGGACGGATTTCTTCGCCGTAGAGAGTGAGAGATGGAGATGGGACTGAGTTGTGATTTTAGGTTTTAGGTTATGAGTTGCGATTACGGGATTTTGTCTTAGTATTCGTTTTTGTAATTTGAAAATAAAATACGCGTAGCGATTATAATGGCGCTTTAAATATCGCGTTGCGATTTACGGATACGCGTTGCGATTTTATGTATTATCGTTGCGATTTACGGATACGCGTTGCGATATACGGATACGCATTGCGATTTACCCATACGCGTTGCGATTTACGGATACACGTTGCGATTTACGGATACGCGTTGCGATTTATGTGTTCGCGTTGCGATTTTCATATTCGCGTTGCGATTTTGGAAAATCGCAATGCGAATTTGTACTATCGCATTGCGATTTTCAAGAATCGCGTTGCGATTTTTGGAAACTGATTTGCGATTCTAGGGATCGCGTTGCGATTTTTATTTCGCGTTGCGATTTTGTTGGTCATTTTGGCAAATCCAAAAAAAGTTGGTTAAAATCATATATTATAAGGCATTTTTGGTCACTGAGGCGATTTTCTCATTTTAAAATTATTCATGTGATAATTTATAATTTAACTGAGAAAGGGTATAACTGGAGCAATATAACACAACATACTCTTTCGTTTCCTTTCCACTCCTTAACGAACAAAGGATTTTCATAATCTCTTTCTTTCATTTAGCTTAGTCATGCAGAATGAAACATTCTTACCGTCAAAAAAGCCCCTATTTTCGTTTCCCTTCATTTCCTTTAAACTCTAGTCCAAGCTCCGAACATACTTTTAGCTGTAAGTTTTCTTAAATAAACTACAATTCTCTACTTCCAAGATAAGTCCCTAAATGTGTTCCGTAAAATCCTTTGAACATGCAGTTGATGCAAATCTAAAATATCAACACATGAATCAACAGCGCCATCAGAAAGAAGGATTACTACAATTTGCCAATATGCAAGAGAACTTACTGTTATGAATGATTCAGGATCCAAGTTACAGCGCTGTAAGAAAGAATCAAAGGCTGCAGGACTCTGGGAAGGGAGAACCTCTAGGACATCACCAACTTCATACTGAATTACCTATGATATATAAGAAAAAATTAAGCAATTAATAAGGCTCATGATTTGATAGGTGAAGCTGTACAGGGAATTCATGGCAGCAATAGAAACAACTTACCTGAGAAACATATTCAAACTCTAAGTGACGCACATCTTTTTCGTGGCTTTCTCGGGTCAATGGACAGTTATTCACCTGCAAAGGAATATTAAAACATCGGGGATACAAAAGACAGAGAGCAAACTATCCCATAAATTAATATTCATTCACAGTCGAAAGGCCAACCATGTGAAGTATTCGAAACATATCCTAAAAATCATTAAAGGTAGATAAATATGACTCCATGTAATAACAGGTTTATATAGATAGACGCATATAATCATTTTAATAAATGTATTTTCTTTCTGTCTACTAGTATTTTGAAACTACCAAATGCAACTATGGGCCAGAGAATAGAGTTCTAATTAAAACCAATAACTTAAATTATCTTTATTATAAAAACTGGCAAGAATCAATAAATAAAACTTCCACACAGTAGTAAGTATTAAAAGAGAAACTGGACCAAGCGTATGCCACCAAAATCACAGAATAGCACTACAAATTTGCAATAAGAGATAGAACTAGATTGCAATCTACCCAAAGTTTCTAGCCATTACTGTTGATGAGAAAAAGGGAGAGGTAACTTTAATTTTGCAGCTAATTCCACTCCAGAGAAAAACTGTCCCATTTACTTGCATTTCAATTTTCTTTCGCATGCATATGGATATATTCTCTTACTTCAGCAGCACATTTATTTGCTTTTATAGAAATTTTAGACATTCGAACAGCAAAAGCCTGCTACATAATAGCGAAAATTACAGGAGAACACAATATGCAAGAAAAAAAGATTGTTGTTCAACTAGGATAAAGCATATAGTTGGCATTGCATGGTCCTAGTTCATGTTTGCTTTCAGACTAGGACAACCATCTTTTAGTATCATATCAAAGGTTCTAGATAGTGGATTGAACAAGGTGGGCCAGAAAATGGAATTTAAAATGAAGAGCATTGAATCAAATAACATAGATTTCTATCACAACATAGAAAAGATACTAAAAAAGTCAAATACCATTTTAAGAAAGGCATCAGGCTTGCTCTTTTCATGAGGAACTTTTCCAGAGGACATTGAGCGAGCCCTCCCAATTTGCATCTGAAGGTATTTAAAATCTGAGAGAAACATAAGACAGTATGTTTTCAGAGGAAAAGGAAAAGGCAGAAAAGATAATAGATGAAGTGACTATATCTAAAAATCAATCCGGTGTACAAGGTTTGCACATCAGAGAGGACATTGGTTGAAATTGAATCATAGAAGCCAAAACTTCAAAAGAAACTAATCATCTAGAATCAATAGAAACTACTTGAACTACAATTTGGTTTTGTCTGTTCATATTTTCAGCATCACCTAGCTCACCACCCTTGCACTTTTTATCCAAGTTACCTGTTGCAGTTGATAATTGGGAATCCATGTTGTCTATGTTATGATAAGTGACTTGAAATTTTGGTTGGCCAATTAATTCCTCAACTGGAACCAAGAAATTTGGACCTTCAGGAAAGAAATCGGGTTTGATCTCATTTAACTCACTCCACAATTATGACATTCAAGGATCCAAAGCAGCTTCATACCTGCAAAATCAATTAACTTTTCGATTAATTTGAAGAAAAAAGAATTATACTAGTCAAGTTTCATTTCAGCTCACCTTTTAAACAAAGCACATGAAAAGTTCTGATTAAGTATATAATATCGTGTAAATTTTAAGGGCAAAGTTAGGAATCTATATTTCTTGCAACTCAATGTAAATGATTCAAAAGTCTACTTAGCACTTCTACCAGGAACGACAAAGACCTGTCACATCAACTTGGGTGATCTTGGAATGCATCCGTTGCAAAGATATATTTCTTAACCAATTAAATGTCTGTGTGCCATACATATTCATAGCCACAAGGTTTCACAAAGCTACCCTAAGCTATCTAATTAGCTCTACAGGACGGTAGACGGTTTTCAAAGTTTTTAAGACATATCTCTATCAACTTTTGGCACTAAAACTGAAGCTTTCAAAAAACATAGCCATTAACTAAAGAACATTTAAATCTCTCTCAAAATCTATTATCATGTATAAACCATTAACACCTCTAAAAATCTAAATTTTCTTAGGCACGCCCCCAACATTTTATTTCCAAATAACCTTATACACTTGCCTTTTTCGGCATGGGGTTCTAAGTTCTAACTGGTTTTGATGGCTCAACAGTGAACTATTTAGAGGAAACAGAGCACTGAGAAAATTAAGAATGCTAAGAACAATTCTGCAGATCAAGGAACTTCCATCTCAACAAGTTAAATGATATTATTCTTAAAAGTACTTGGTAACCATACCCTGAAGGATGCTGATTATCTCCCAAACCTCTCGCAATAACAGCTGTAGCCCCAAGGTCTGGAAGTCTTTTATCGAGCTTCTTTGCAACAAACTGCAGACACCAAATGCCAAATTAAGTTTTCTCTAATTCATAGCTTATGGCATAAATTTTGATAAGTTCCAACACCATAAGCGTCCACTTCAGCAAACAACTGAACAAATCAAATACCAGGGATTCAAAAGATATTCAATGTCATTGTCATTTGCAATGGACACTTGAGAACACATATCATACATATTCGATGAAATTAGTAGCCTTCAAGAAGAAATACAAACAACAGTAACATGCTATTGAAAATAGGCATTTGATACTATTTGCAATGTCATTGACAAGTTTACAAAGTCATTCACTTCTGCCTTCTCAAAGCAGAGGAATGTTAACAATGCTGATCCAATCTACCATATCATGAAGAATAAAAAGAATCCAACATATCAAAAATGCAATCAAATGAACAGTGGAAAACCATTACGTTATATTTCTGGTATCCAGAATCACCTAATCCCAACACAGCATAATGAACCCCTTCCAACCAATGGCTGCCAAGATTTCTTCGCAGAAGAAACCTCCAAAATACCTGCAACATGTACAGATCATGGAATTAAAAGATAATAACTTTGTGACATACTCAATAACAAAAAAAATATCGTTTTCGAAGAAAACTAATTAAGGTTAACCTTGCCTTCAAAGAATCTGAAGGATACCCTTGGCCTGTGGTAGAAACAACGAAAATTACAGTGTCCTCTGCAGGTAACGAGCTCTGCAAAACAGTAGATAGTAACTAGTTGAGCATGCACTTTTTAATCGGAAAAAGAATGAGTAGAGTAGTTTACAGCATCATATTCATCGGTTGAACGAATCAAGACGCTGCAGGCTCATGGCTCGGCTTCTCGAGCAATACGCTCTGTCACACCCAATGCGTTCCCCGTTTGAGTTGCGTATAGTACCAGTAGGTTCTTCGACATCTCCATTCTTCCTAAACACTCGCAATGTCGGGAGGAGGGAGCTCATGGAATAAGAATTAAGGGAGTTGGATGGCTTTGGGCCAGAGACTGGTAGAGAACAGTTTTTTTGGTCCAACAGGGCAGGCCGAAAAAAAATTACAAAATAGCGCACAAATACTTTTATTTTAAGATCTATAACATTTTCTACTTTGCATGAAAATCGTAATGTTGACGAATTTTAATAAAAAAAATATTTTTTTATTCAAATTTTTTTATCTTGATGTGATAATTTTTATTAAAAATTTATATTTTATTGAAACTCGTTATTTCGAGGTAACAAGTTTGAATAAAAAATTTTGTTTATTGAAACTCGTCACCTTAACGTGACAAGTTTCATGAACACTATAAAAAATATCGTAGATCTTAAAATAAAAACCCAGGTTCCCTAATGGGATAAATAAAAAACCTGAATGTCATAATGGGCTAAAAAACTGATAGAGAACTGATTGAACCAAGAGAGATTATAAAATTACGTAATAGAAATATATGAGTAAAATGTTTAGTTAAATACATATTAGATTATTCCAAATTAATTTTTTATTAAATCATATTTATGATATATTTTTTAATAATTTAAATTTTTTAATATTACAATAAAATATTTGTATGAAAAAATATAAAAATTATTTTCATTACACTATCTAAATTTTACAAACATCTTCATATTTAACCTATTATTAATATAAGAGTAAATTATATCAAGTATAACTAAATTTTAGGTAGTGTATTGTTTATACTATTAGAACCAAACCATAAATATAAAAGTTTAACCAATATCTAATCATGCCAAATCATCAAGAATAAAATACTAGATTTGCAGAAGCGTACATGAATTAATTGATAAGTTGAAATCTTTAAGTCTTTCTTTAGTTGTGATCTTCCAAGAAGATAGGTTTGCTCTTGCAAAAACTCTTTGACTAGGATAAGAGTAATACAATTTAATTTAACTTATTTCTTGGTGAGAACTACCTCTTTATATAGATTGAATATTAGGTCAACCCTTTTAAGTATTTATAATTCTACCCCCTCATCAAATTATAAATACAACTTATGGCATCTACACTTTGATTCCAAGACACTTTAATACAAATAACACATGTAACATAATTGGTAACTTAATTTTGTGTCATACTTTATGATAACATTGTACATTATACATATATGCCCACAAATATGGATTTTAATCCAACAATCCCCCACTAGGGCAACATATGTTTCTTAACAAATGTACAACCTTAAGAGCTCAAAACTTGCTACCATATAATAAGTATTCTATAACAATCTCGTCTGTCAACTATATCCATATATGATCAAAGTGACCTTTTCCATATCAATCATGACTAGACCCATCAATGGTCACATATACAAACACAATCAAATGACATAGATCAATCATAGAGTGTAGCATGAAAATTACATACAATGTGAACATGTTTATTTTCAATTGGTCATCTTTAAACATTAGTGAGATCAAATTTTATCAAAACCAGAATGGATAAACCAAAATAAACTTTTTTTTAACATAAAATAACTTTAACATAAATATCCTTAAACTAAAGTAACTGAAATTATGTTTATAACAATCGAGCATTAATATTACAAACTCCCACTAAAACCGAATATCCTTAAATGATATTACACCCACATGAGTAGTGTGCTCATGAAAGACCTTGGGTGACAGTTCTTTAGTAAGCGCACAATTATGAGTTTGTACCAATATGCTCTATAAACACATAATCACTCTGAATTTTCTTTAACAACCAGAAACATAATGTCTATATGCTTAGACTTCAAGGTGTTTCTGTTATATATATGAAATAAAGGACTGCAACTTAGTAGTCACAAAATAACCTAAGTGGTATTTCTTATCAATCCATAATTAGTAGTTTATGTGACAAAATTTTGCATCCATATTTCAATAAAATGGAATTCATAAACATGATGATCTTTTACTTACTAGACCTCCGATATATGAGCATGTAACATTTTTGTTATGTATTATATAAATCAATTTAACTGTTATCCAACGATTCATACCCAAATTGCTTAAATGCTTGCTTAATATCCTAAAGTCACACGCTATGTCCGAATGCGTATAAACCTGAGAATACATTAAACTCCTCATTTATTTTTGAAGCATAAGGAACTTTTAATATTCTCTTAGTTTCAAAATCATTCTTAGAGCACTCATCAAGACTAAACTTGTTTTCTTTAGCAATAAGGGGTATCATTTGGTTTATTCCCACTGAACTTATAGTATATACAATTGTCAACCAAATTCATCTTAAAACCAAATGAGATAATCACTTGGTGAAATTTGTTATACAATTAACGAGAGTCATACTTAAACTCATAAATGGATTTTCCTAATTTGCATATCTTTAATTTTGTATCACCAGACACAATTTTCTTATTGCACCTTAAAACGTCTCATCAATGTTATCATTTTGAAATCCAACTTATGTAACTCAAGATTAAATATGAGCAACAAGTATCGTGATTATCCTAAAAGAGTCTTTCAATGAAACCAAAGAGAATGTCTCTACAAAATCAATGCCTTCTTTATAAGTATATCCTTTAGATGCAAGACATGTCTTATACTTGTCAAAATCACCATTTGCATCCATCTTGATTTTAAATATCCATTTTCAACCATCAAAACTTTTATGACATGACGAAAGTTGATTAGATCAGCCTCTATCATTTCACTATCATCCGTATTTCTTGGAGAAATACAACATGGTAATATAAATAACATTTCTCTCATCTCGTGGATCTTCTTAATGAAACTTGTTCTTTGATGTTTTTGAGTTTGTTCTTCCAGAATAATTTCTCATCTTAAATAGAGAGTTGTTCAAAATAACCTTGTTGGGGTTAATCTAGATTCACTTCTTGATTAACGACATGTATGAACACATGGATATCATCAAAAGTGATAATATGAATTGAGTTATAATCCAATTTATCCTCAAAATTAATTCCTTAAACCTTATTTCTCCCTCCTAACTCAGCATCCTAAAAAAATGTTATAGATCCCACTATAAAAATATTCCTAATTATGAGATCATAAAACTTATAATCCTTAAATCACGTAGAATAACCAAAGTAGTTGCTTAATGTTTTTAGAATTCAATTCCTTCTTATTTGTCCTAACTTATCTCAAAAGAGAACCCTTTGTAACATATTGTTATCTCTTTTGAGTTGAACCCTTATCAACTACATTCTAGTTTTATTTTTTTCCCTTTATCTTTATATGCACTTTTCAAGTGAGTACTTTCAAACATATTATGCTTCAACCTTTCTTCCTCTTTCACATAATGAAAAATGAGCTCATTTCTCACTTTGAGTTGATTAAACTTTATAGGAAGCTATGCTGAAATCACAAGAACAAGTAATTCTTCAGTAAAACTTGATCTTAAGTTTCTTAAGTCTTGAAGCAATATGAAACATATCCATAATGTACTCTCTCAGATTTCCTTAACCTTTATACTTTATTGACATCAAATATGTCATTTAAGCCTTATTGTTTTTGGGAAAATATTTCTCAATTTCGTCGAGGAAACCATAGGCTCAGTAATCTTTTCAGATTACGTGCCCCTGAAGGCTTCTAAAAATATTGTATTTCATGACCATTAAACTTATGCAATTTGAACAAATTTCACCTCTCAAAATCCAATTAAGGACGTTATCCCCCATGAAAGGTGAAAATTGTTCTTTCCTCAGTGTAAAGTGTATGTTCAAACAACCAAAAACTTATGTAATTGTATTTTCTCATTCCTTGAGATTTGTTTTCTTAAGCATAATCAAAAAATGTATAATAGCTTAAATTATGGTAGAAATAAATAAATAATTAATTGAATACATAACAAAAACATAAATAAAATTGATGCTCGCATCTTAAGTAAACAAAAAATTCAAAATTATGGTTAATTCCTATCACAAGATACCAAACACTACACTAATATCAAGTCTTTGGACTGTAATATTAATAGTAAACAATACTCTTGTTGTTGTAATCAAACACTAACAATAAGCTATGTCGAACAAAAGATTAATCTTTGAACTAATGTAATGCTCACATAAAAATACTTTATAATTGTCACATGTTAATACCACAGGTGTCGCTTGAAATTCGGCCAAATATAAACTTTACTTTGGGTCAATTAATAAACTCATGAATCACAAGAAACATATAATCATCTTGATATTTTAAATAAATCAATCTATACAAAAAAATGCAACTTTGACAACATTTTGTTTCAACAAATCTACTAAAATATCAGACTTAGCCAAAATATGAATTAATTTGTTTCAAAATATATATATTCTAATAATCAACTATCAAAACTGAAAAGCCGAATTGAATATATACATATATTGCATTAATAATAAATAAAACCATATAAATATTGTCAACCAATCAATTTCTCTTAATTTTATCTTTTAATTAAATTAAAAGATAACCAAAATAATAATAAATTTGAATACACTTAAACTTTATCTCGAGATATCAAATACTCCATTAATATTTCATCTTTAGACAAAATATTCACCTTAAGTAATATCTGATACGATAATTAAACATTGATAATAAGAACATGTCAAGCAAAAATCTTCCTTTAGGTCGATTTATTACTCACAAATCAAACAGAATAATTATCACATGCTTATTACCAAAGTTGTACATGCGATTATGTCAACTATTAATCTTCCTTTGGGCCGATCAATACTAATATATCCTAAGTTACATGCACATAACCCTTCATATTTTAAAATAAAATATTTTTCATTACTAGGGTTACTTTAACGACTTATTACTTTAATTAAATCGTCTAAGAATTAGTATTCAAATTTAATATTTCTATAACAATCAAAGGTTAAAAACTGAAATTTCTGATTGCACTACAATATCCAAAATAACCCAATATAAGGTTACCTAAATGGTGCTATCAAAAATAAAAAAAAACTCAAGTCTTTGATTGTTTCTGAAGAATTCCTTAAACATGCAATTTAATTTATGACTTAATTTTGAGAGTATACTTCTCCTCTTTCGACATCCAATTGTCGATTTATCTAGTGTCGACAGTAAATGATTTTAAATCCCCAAATAAACAATGATGAAAAAAAAGAGATGTAATAGATTAGATATCATCACAATATTATTGGAGGCAACTAAGTATAATCATGCAAAGCAAAGAATCCATAACATTATCAAAAGAATCTTTACAAAAAAAAAAACAGTTTTCAACTAATGTGAATCACGACAATACAAGCCGAATACGCAAGATTAGAAGGTTTGGATTCTAAAGATAAAAATCATTTAAACGAATCGACAAATCCACCAGAACATGTAAATTTTTTATAAAAACAATGACATATAAATACGTTCATAGTATCAAATTCAATGGCATTAAAAAAGAAAAAGATCGTCGTACCGTACAAATCAATCACTAATGTAGTGAATTACAAAATTCACATAGATCATTAAAAAAACATTGTACACTTTAATATCTCAAATATGCATAACAGTCCAAGGAAGCACATTGTTTCTTAATACTTTCACGCCTGGATCCCATAATCTGGATTCACCGTATTTACTTCTCAATTAGCGATTGAAATTTGTCGCATAAAATAAATAAAAAAAACACACATTATCTACTGAAATTCGCAAATTGATACATCAATTGCATGAAGGAAAAAAATAAATTATAAATTCTCAATGATACAACATAACCTGCTCTAATATCCCGTATCAAATTATAAATACAGCTTATGATATCTACACTTTGATTTCATGATACTTTAATACAAATAACACATGTAACATAATTTGTCACTTAAAGTTCTCCAATTATAGCATTAAATTTTGGTTTTAATCTTAATTATATCACTGAAATGTTATATTACACGCACACGCAATATATATATATATATATATTCAGCATTATAGAAATATTAAGAGAATGCTTGATTTTTGCTTTTTAAAAAAATTAATGTTTGATACTTAATTTTTAAATTTAGTTAACTTTTTGGAAAATATAAGAAGTATCCACAATGTAAGTTGGGAAAATTGCGATTGCATGTTGTATTCATATTCTTTTATCACACTTCATTATATTTTAATTACGCTTTTTGTATCGTGTTACAATTTTCTTTATTTTCTGTTTTATTTTCAATAAAAATGAGTTTAAAAACATTAATTTGGGCAAAATAAAATTCTAAATGTCTTTTCTTTTCTTTGTTAGAAGATTACACCAACAGGATTTAAACCATGATCTTTGAGATACCAATAAAGAATTTTAGCCACCACTCACTAATAATATTATATGTTTCCTAGTAATTATTTCTTGTTAAAAATACTTGTTTTATTTTACTCGACACAAAACTATATATGTTTCTTTTTACAAATACATCTATTAAAGTAAACTAAAGTTATACTATCCAGTTACAGTTGATTTAGTAAAATGAGACATTAGATCAAATAAAATTAAAGGTTTATTTGAATTTTAACATTTGCAAATGTAACAGACTGGATTGAGATGGTAAACCCACCTCTATATTACCCAATCTAAATTAGTCAATTAATATATCCTAATGAAGTATACTCAAACTCACGTCCCCGTATATAATTTATTAAAAATAATACCAATCAAACTAAATCAGCATATACATCATCACATTAATCATGCATTAAATAATTTTTATAAATAAATCCTCTCAATGAAAGCATTTTCATAAAATTAACTTCTTGCCAGACACATTTCATGAATTGAGATAACAAAAAAATCTATAATTTGCCATCTTAAAAATATAATGAACAATGATCATTTTCTCATTTCATACATTAAAGTTTAGGTACTTATAAATTAACGCAAAATCAAATTATGAAAATTTTAAATGCTGTTCTTTTCCTTCCAGGGAAAAAATGGTTTGTTCTACTAAGATCAAAAGATTTGGAATTCTCATATTCAGACCATGCATCACTAATTCAAAAACAGCCAAACGGTGTATAAAGCACTCACCAGTTACCATCACTAATAAGGCCATTGATTGACATGCCTACATGACAAGTTTAAGCATTTAAAAGAAAAATAAGAAGCATCATAATTGTAACAATATCCCGAGAGGCAAAGAACTTGTGTAAGTTGGGGTGTCTTCGAAATTTAAGCACCCCCTCGTGAACAATCACAAGTACCCTGTATTCTGCTGGAAGTTTCATACCTTCACCGATGATTATGAATCAAATAATAATCAGAGAACATGCTGAATTACAGAAGGTATTACAAAACAGGGTGGGAATGAAATTGAGAAACAGCATGTTGTGTGTATACATACATATATATGTTATATATACTCGCAATTTCATCCAATGCAAGAGATTTCATGTTGTAGGTTATGTAATGTAAGGTTGTAGAAATTATAGAAATGAGCTGTCAATCCCTTAAGAGATTCTGTAATTATTCTCTGTTTTTCAATCCCTTATTTCAAGGGATTACATCTCCTAGGATTAGTATCTTTCCTAACTTAGAATTTCCTAGTTTAGAGGCATAATTTGTATATAAATATGTAATATGTTCTACTGAATGAAGATATGAATAAAATAACAGACTTACTCTGTTTTCTACACGTCTGTACTTGTGCAACTAAAATAGGAAAGCATGAATAACAGATTCTATGTGGTGTGCAGCTTAGATGGTCATGCATATTGTCAAAACTATTAGCTGCACTTTTTTACATAAGATTTTGGTTTCATCGAAGCATCTTTATATATTTTCAATTCTTGTTTTTTTATCTCTCCTCTTTCTTTCCTCGTCAATCTTAATAAGATATTCCAGGCCAATTATTTCATGGAACATATAAGCAAAATGAAGAGATTTCTGTGCTTACCTTTTGAATGATTACAACTCTTTATCAGTGCCTAGCAGTGCCTTTTCTGCTGCCTTCTCAGCTTCTTCCAACGCAAATGCTTTTAGCGATTCAACATCCCTTTTCCCTGCTCATTTGCATAACATGCAGCAGGGAAAATAATTCAACACCAAAAATAGTTCTGAAACTTGGACTTTTGAAATCTTTATTAACTGAAGCTTATTACCACACATTGAAGTTAAACCCAAATATATTTATGGTGAAAGGCGAAACACCTAAGATGTGGCATACAACAAAATAAGATCAATAAAAAAAAGGGTACAGATTTATTCTGCTTGCTGGTTTAAACTCATATTCAATTGAAGTCCAATCAAATGGCTCAAATTGGAAAAGAAAATTCTAGCGGTTTAGTAAACTAAAATCGGGCTTCTTTGATTCCTATGCAAATCATAACAAAACCCAATACCACATTAAATATCCTTAACAAAGATTAGTCATGTTGAGAGGCAGGATGGCCCAAAAAGCTCAGTAATTTTCCCAATTGCTGGGTAGAGCTCTACAATGGCATTTTGGCTATAAAACAGACATGCTTGCTTGATATAAGCTGAGGAATATAAAATGAAGTGCAAAATGTAAATTTTCTGAAATTTCAAATTGTCAATTTTTTCAAATTAAAGAAACTCACAAATAGTGCATATGGATAGGAAAAGCCGTGTAGTGTGTACACTGAGTAATGAGATTTGACCATTCCCATTTGAAATGAGTTTATTGATAAATACAAACGTTCAGATATTTCACATCATAACCATTAATAATTATCAGATATTCAAAGAAATACAAACAACCTAAACATTAAGCAACCTGATTCAGTCCCTAATACAATGGATGCTAATTTAAGAACAGGTCGGAATGGACTTTAAGCCATGCATAAGATGAGTAAACATATGCTTTTCCTTTCCGTCTTTAATTTCCAGAGAAACAAAGAAGTTGGCACGAGAAATAAAAACAGAGAGCATATTGTGCTTGAATTGGAATTCCGGATTCGCACAAAACAACTAAAAACAGAAACAAGTGAAATTTCAATGTTACCTTGATACTTAGGAACTTCTTCGCCATCATAAAATAGCTTAAACGTGGGATAGGAATGGATATCTACTTTAGTGCATACAGGTTTGCTTACACTGCAATCAACTTCTCCAATCTCTATTTCATCTTCTCCTTCCATTGCCTTTCCTAACTCATCCCACAATGTCCCCAAGTTCTTACTGAAAAAGAACAAATAAAAATAATAAAAACATTATAATCACCAGTAAGCGAATCACAACGGCAGATGAGGTCTAGTTCAATCCAACAAGTTTGATAAAGCAGGCAGAAAATGATTACCAGTGTTTACACCAAGGAACACAGAACTTCACAAACCAAGCCGTGTCTTTCTCCTTTATCTGAAAAAAAAAAGATACGCAAAAATACAAGATATGCGCAGAAAAAAGAATCCAAATTCACGTTCCGTGTGGATTTTGTGTTTTGCAGTTCAAAATTGATGTCAAAGTTAATATTCTTCTAACAAAAAACTTAACTAAGAAAGAGAATATGTTTAGCAAGTTCTCTAGCGGAATAAATTTAAAAAAAGAAACGGAAATCCTCACGTCATTGTTAAATTTTGGGGCACATAAAGAACGATTCAAGTAAAAGAAATTCAAAACCCTAAAACTTTATAATTATTATTAAATTTGTGAGATTAGAGGTGAATAAAGGGAGAGAATAAGATTGTATTGGATTACCTTGTCGGAGAAGGTGTCGGGAGTTAGGGCAATAACTTCCGCTTCTGTCTGAATGGATATTGAAATCAAGAATAGGAGGAGGAGAACAGAGAAACGACAGTCTTTTTTCATGACTGGTGAACTTGATTTCGCCGTCGACCTTCTTCGAATGGAATCGGAAAGGAGATGATCAGATTTGGGAATTTTCTCACTTCCTAGTTCAAGACAAGGCAAAACAACTGAAGCTACATGGCATGTGCTTTATCACGTGACCCATTTTTCCTTTTTCATGGACCCGTCAAAGGCCCGTATCCTCGGCCAGGTACTAGTTGAGGGTGTGCTCGGCTTGAGTCACGCATTTCTATTAATTCGGTCGTTAATTGATTAAATTTTTTGACTAGCTTATGTCTCTTGAACATAGGTTTCTAATTGATTAAAATGCACTGACGAGATTCACAGATAATATTTTTAATAGATTTACGTGATTTAGAGAAAAAATTAAAATTTAATTATAAAATTTATTTAAATTATCTACATACAAATAACTATAATGATTTTACAATTGAAATATACACTAAATACTCTTTAACATATTTGAGAAAAGGATTGTAATTCCGTCTAGGGCTGTAAATGAGATGAGACAGATCGCGAGTTACTCGAGATTGACTTGATCAAGGCTCGATAAATACTCAGATCGAATGGACTCGACTCGACTCGAGCTCGACTCGAGTTCTTAACGAGCCGAAACGAGCTACTCGATATTCGACTCGAAAAGCTCGTGAGCAGCTCGAAAATTTAATATATTAAAATTTTATTTTTTTAGAAATAAATTATTAATAATATTAATATTTATGTATTAATTTTTTAATAAAAAAATACAGTAAGATATCTTATATTTAAGGTTCATGTTCGAGTTTGAGGCTTCAATCGAGTTAAGTTTTAGAATTTTTTTTTTCATTTCGAGCCTTTTCGAGCTGCTCACGAGCTTCAGTTTAGGATTTCGAGTTCGAGTCGAACTTGAAAATTTTAAGCTCGCGAGTTTTCGAGTCGAGTCGAACTCAGCAATACTCAAACTCGACTCAGCTCGTTTACACCCCTAATTCCGTCCATCCTTTTTACTTCTTTATTGTCTTGTTCATCATTGTGATAATTTACTCTCTTTTTCCTTTAAATATCGTCCAATGATCATTCTCTCACCAAATGCGATTCTTTACTCAAACCAAAAGGGATAAACCACTTATATTTATATTAATTTTTAACAATCACGTCAGGTCCTCTATTAAACACTAACGATTGATGACTTGATTGCAACACTTAAAAAATTAAATAGTTTGATTATTAAAAATGAAAGATCAGCAGTTAAAATGAAAAAAAAACAATAATTAAATGGCTACTGATATAGTTTACATTATATTTTTCTCTCTTAATTTATAATTTTCATTTATTTTAAATAAAATAATTAAAATTTCCAATTTAAACAATCGAACATAAATTATAATTTATGTTATAGTTAATTTATTTTTATAAAATAAATCTAAACTAATTTAGTTATAATTCAGTTTAAACATTATTATTTTTAATCAATTATGTAACAAATATCCGATTTATTAATTTAATAGAACGGTTAAACATTTCTAACCCCTAGCACATATTGCATATTTGAGGAAAAAATACATGATTATCAAAAATAAAAAAAATTTAACATCAGATATATAACTTTATTAAAGAAAAACTGATAATCAAAATAAAAATAAAACTTATTCTATAAAATTACATTATTTTTTGCAGAATTTTATTAGATAATCTACTCAGATCCAAAATTTAAACCAATAAGAAGCAAATAAATTAGATTAAGAAAAAAATTAGAAATTCGTTGTCCGACTTCCATCTGATTTATTTATTTAGTTGTCCACAGCATGTGCTTGTTCACTTATCTTCAAGCTTAGCTCATGTACTAGAGGAATCATTTTACACTTTACAGTCAACCTGAGGGGACCATATCATCACCCAACAAATTTACCAAGTGAGATTTTCTTTTTTACTGTGAATTCCATTGGCTGGAAGTCGGATTCATTTCCAAACATGCAAGCTGTAAAACATTCTTCCAAATGGAACAAAATCCTGGATAAAAAACATGCATATGCCAAAAAAAAAAAAAAAACTGTACAAAACATAAACTGTGAGATAATTCACCATGTTTGGGATTGGCCCGAGAGATGAGGAGTATGGTGAAAAACAGAAGTAGAGTCATCTGATGAACAGCCACTCACAGTCATAGTCGAAGTCCTCTTCATCAGAGTCTTCTTCCTCTTCATCAGAATCTCTGTTTCCTTGCCAAATTAAATCCTCCCGCCAAAGTGGACAAGAACAAGTTGCCTTTTTGTTCTTCCACTCAGCACCACAATTATAGCAAAACTCATTACCACATCTACAAAAACAAAGCAACCATAAGCACAGAAATGCTATGGATACGACGAATGCATGCTGCCAACACGAAGACAATTCTATGGGAAACCCGAAACCTTCAGGATGTGTGTGTGTGTTTTTGTTGTTTTTTTTGGGGGGGGGGGGAATAGTCCTGACATAGTCAAGACACAAGTATTCAAGGCACTGGTGCTGAATGTTGAAAAATCATAAGAGACTCGTGATGATATCCCTTGTAGGGACAAATACTTCAAAAGAAATAACAGAAAAGAACCTAAAAAGCCATAACCAAAATGAAATACCTGCAAGTCATGTGGTAGCAACCCTCAGAAAGTTCTATCATGTGGTTGCACTTCACACACTGGCGCCACAAGTTCATACTCGCAAGTGACTTCAGCTTAAGATCTTCTGCTCCGGGAAGAGGATTCTTTCTTTTGTAATCTTCACATGTCATGCTACTGTGCCAAGGAACCTTGCAGTTGATACAGAAAAGGCCATGACATTTAAGGCATTTTCTGGCGCTGGATATTTCAATTCCGACAAGTGCATCCTTAGCATATTCTGAAACCTCGCTTCTCGACATTAAGGTTGAGCACCTAGGATATGGGCAATAAACTTTCTCTGTGACAGGAATTGAAGCCTCCTTCATTCGTTGTTTCAATGTCTCAATCATTTTAGGGGTCATGAATTTTCTGCAGCTGTCAACAATAAGCTCAGACTTACAGCCCTCATGAGGACATTTGGGTACCATTCCATGTAACAACTTCACCTCCACATGCTGTTTCATACAAGAAAAGCAGTATCGATGCATGCAACCATCGACTGCAAACATGCTCCCAGAATCAACATCTTCTAAGCAGATAACGCAAGTCTCTTTCACCGTCTTGCTTTCATTTTGCTCTAAAGGAATAGAGACCTGAGATACTATTGCTTCCCTTGCAAGTTTAAATGCATATTTAATATCATTTCGCGCCACAAGTGTAGGGCTGCAACAAGTAAATTTTCTTTGAAGAAGTATTACTTGATTAACTAACATTGAAATCTTCCTCTGCTTCGGCAGCCATCTCCGAGTAACCTGCATTGCCAAACAAATACATCAAGGAAAAACATTTTTCTTGGCTCTTTATTTTAGGATAAAGAGGTTTTACAAGTTGGTTTTATTGAGTTACAATGCACAAATACAATTAAACCCAAGTACGATCGATCATATTCTTCCAATCTTGTGACATGTATATCCGGCATTACTTAATCAAAGCTAATATTTTATTAACCAAAAAACTTAAATGGCCCAAGCTTAGGCACATCACAACCTGATTTCAATGAAAACAACTGGTCAACAAGATGTACCAAAACTTATAGTCCAATATAAGCAAGATAGTAACTTGGCATGTGTATTACCAGTTATATACATGGCTAAAGAGAGTTTCACCAATGTTTTGGCACTTTACAACTGAGTCAAGCTTTCCATGGAACCCCAATAATCTCCATTTAATTGCTTACCTTCAGAACACCATACCTGCTCTATAATTTGCCACATTTTCTACAATTTAAAATCCTAGTACTTATTTTCCAAACAAGATAACCTCACCAAACTCCCAGTGACCCTGAAATGATATAGCTAATAAATAAACACATATGACGTATGGTACTCGTCAACAATAAAAGATAACATTTCCACAAGACTCGAGTCGGTTACAGCATTTCCACTAGCATGTCTACTTCAAATAAAATGAATCAAGGACTAAAATGCTATACTAACTCTAACCTCTTTAAAATCCTAGTACTTATTTTCCAAACAAGATAATCTCACCAAACTCTCAGTGTCCCTGAAATGATATAGCTAATAAATAAACACATGGCGTACAGTACTCATCGACAATAAAAGATAACATTTCCACAAGACTTGGGTCGATTCCAGCATTTCCAATAGCATGTCTACTCCAAATAAAATGAATCAAGGATTAAAATGCTATACTAACTCTAACCTCTTTATTCCCTATAAACACCTAAAACTACAAATATCATCTTTCAAAAAACTATGTAATACATACTTTGGGCAATCAATTTTTAAAATTTTCTTGTGTTATCTTTGGAAACATGAAATTGAGAAAATGTATAAGGATTTCATATGCTGAGTAAGCTGTGAGAATGAAATGCATGCATCATTTACTTAGTTATGATTTAAGATTATTATAAATTTAAAGAGGTTATTTATAATAATCTTGAATCATAACTAAGTACATGATGCATGCATCTCTCTAACCCAGGAGATTTCAAATTTCAAATTTCACAAGCCCAGGTGTTTTTGAAAATTATTCTCTACTCCGTCATCCACTCGTTGTCTGCCGCCGTCGCCAGCCGTCCGCCGCCACACTCCGACCTCCGTTTTGGATGCCGTTTTTTCCTGGAAGATTGCCGGCCCACGCCGCTTTCCGCCGTCCGTGCTCAACACCGCCTCACCAACAGACTCAACATCAGGGATCTAGGCATCGTTTCATCAGGGAGAGACTAAAACTCAGTGGATCCTGGTTGAGGCCATTCGACTAACAGCTTGTCGGCGACGCTTCTTCTTTTCCGACGACGGCGCGAATCATCACAGCAGTAAAACCATAATCTTTACTATCTTCCTCTCCATGCGGCTATCGTCTCTCCACAAAGCAACCGAGTCAGCCACGTTCGCCGCCGATCTTTAGCTGCTGTTTTTGCTCTTTCCATCACCCTTTCTTCCTTTGCTTTTTTTCAACCTAACCCATCTTCCTCCTCCTCCTGAGTTAAAGAAAAGCTAAAGAATGAGTTCCCAGGCGGGTGTTGCTACTCCACACCATTACATTTCCTCCCGGCAAAAACCAAGGCAAGATGCAGAACAGGCTTCGGTTTTGCAGTCTGTGGAGGCGGGGATTTTCAATTTAAGAACTGCTATTTTGGCTTTTGATAGCCTTGTTAATTACCTCGATACTCTTAAAGATACCGTTGAATTACGCGACAAATTGCATAAGACAAGGCTTGATATTGAGCAGCTGGTCAAAGAATCTTCAGCTAAACTAAGGGAATCAAGAGAAGTTGATCAAGATGCATAACCCTTAAAGAAATATGCCGATTACAAGCTTGCAGTAGATTTTCAAGCAACTCTTGAAGACTCCCATAAGGTTCAAAGGCTTGCAGCTGGGAGGGAGACAGTAGTTTCAACTGCTGTCCCCGAAGAAGTTTTTTCTTCCAGTTACGATGTTTATGAGCTAGAGAAAAATCCATCCAAAAGTCTTGCACATCAACAGCTTCTGGTTACAAAAAAAGTGGCCAAGAATCGCGAGGAAGAAGCTGAGAAACGGGCTAAAGCCGCAGCTCACAGGGCTAAGTCTGACCGTCAATCCAAATCTGGGGAAAACGAGATCAAAAAAACTTTGAAAAATCCAGTTAAGAAGGCGAATCGTGTGGAGATTTTGGTGCCGAAGGTGATGGAAGCGGAGCTACATAAACAGACAGAGGAGCAACATGCGCCGACGTTGAAGAAAGTGGAGAAGGAGAAGGAGAAGGAGAAGCATAGTATGACTGTGGCGGAGGAAGAGTATGAGAGGATGCTGTTGGTGACAAAAAAGAATAGGGATGATTCCTTGGTTAAAACAAGGAACGTGGATGAGACATCTGCGCAGAGTTCTGAGGCGGTTAACCAATCACCCAATCGCCACGGTTTTAATTACTGGTGGAAGAAAGACTATCCAAAAATCATTAATGATATGGATCTAGCTGCTTTACGTTATACATTGAGAACTTACCAGAGAAGATCCATTGGAAGAGATTTGGATCTTTATTTTATCCATTCGGTCAGGTTATGGATGCTTTCATTCCAACCAAAATAAATTTGAAGGGGATTCGTTTCGGATTTATTCGCTTTGCAACAATTGGAGAAGCCAGGAAAACGATCTCAATGATGAATGGAGCTCGCATTGATGGTAGAAAAATTGGAGTCTCTTTTGCTAAATTCAACCCAAAACATTCTTTTTGGAGAAAGTCTTCGTCAGTTGTTCATCAAAAGCCTGAGAGGGAAGATGTTACAAGAAATAATCTCTATTCAGCAGATGGTGTTGTTGACGAAACTAAACTTCAAGTTTTGGATAACTGCCTAATGGGGTGGTGTAAGGACTATACCAAGATCGGCAATCTTGCTAGCCAAATGCAAGATAAAGGACTCAATGGTTTCTCGTTAATGAGAGCTGCTGGGAATGTAATTCTCATGATATTCGAGGACTCTAATATGTTGAATAGGGTGAGGAATAAACAATCAGAGACTCTTGCCGAGTGGTTTTCTAGAGTTGAAGCTTGGTCGGAGAGTCTAGTTGTAGAGTGCCGTCGAGTATGGGTAGTTTGCGAAGGGATTCCATTTCATGCGTGAAATTGGGGTACTTTCAAGAACATTGCGGCTAGGTGGGGCAAGTTAATATCAATTGATGAAAGCTCTCAGTTTCCTTCATCTTTTGATCGTGCAAAACTTCATATCCTCACAGAGAATAGAGTGAGAATTGATGAGTTGTTGAGTTTGAGGGTCGGTTCTAATTTTTGTAAAATCATGGTGCATGAAGTTGAGCCTTCTTTCAAACCAATCTCTTGAATCCCTGAGGAAGTCGATGATTCTCCAGAATTAAGTGGCAAGGATACTTGATTGAAGGGAAGGGAATCTGGTTTTGTTTCATTGAAGATAACTTATCGAGCTGACTTTTTTGGTGATTTTTTTTATAGGAATTGCGGCCTCATTAAAAAACCCCTTCATGATTTAAGGAACTCATATTGAATTCCTAAATCAGGGGAAGGAGGAAAAGAGTGCCTTAAACTTTATTAATAAAGATACATAAGATTTACAATAATAAGATAAAACCCTTACAAACAACCTAAAAACCCAAAATAAAATATCCCAACAACAAAGTAAAATTAACCAATACCAGACTTAGCCAACCCATCAGCCTCAATATTGGCTGTCCTAGCCACCCATCTAATAACTCCCTCGACTTCTTTGAGTTTAACAGCTACCTCCTAACAATGGAGGCATAGAAAACAGGACAAGATCCATCCTTAGTCCAATCCACTACCATTTTACAATCTGATTCTATAATCAACCGACCCTTAATACCTCCTCTCACTGAGTGAAAGAAATTTAAACCCTCCTTAACAGCCTTTAACTCCATCAGAATAGGTGGACCCGAACCAGAAGCCGTCTTAAAAGAACCTAAAAGTAGGCCTTCTTCATCTCTTAGAATACCTGCAATTCCACTGCTCTTCCAGTCAGAACTAGTAGATGCATCCACATTCAATTTGACAAAGCCCTTAGGAGGGAGGGACCATGGGATGGTAGAGACAATTGATTTGTTTGGAGGGAAACATGAATCCCCAAGGGAAGAGTCACTGATAAGGGAATCCAAAGAAATGACCGAATCTGCAAACTTAGCTATGAACCAAGATGCAAGCCTTACTCCAGCTAAGAAAAATAAATTAGTTTGATCCAACTTCCCTCTTTCGAAGACGATGTAATTTCTAACTTTCCAAACAGTCCACATAACAACAGCCGGAATAAAGTTCCAAATAGTAGAACCGGAATTTAGATCTTCCCAAGCTAGAAGAAAGTTTTGCGCATTTCCATGAAAGACCGAACTGATACTCCAATACTGCAAAAATTTATTCCACAAAGACCACACAACAAAACAAGAGAGAAATAAATGAGAAGAGGATTCATCCACCAAATTACATAAAGGACATGAAAGATCTACAATATCCGAAACCCCTCTTTTAGCCAGTTCAGTCCTCACTGGTAGTTTTTGAAGGACCTCCTGCCACATAAAAGTCTCAATACTTGGTGGCACCAATCCTTTCCACAAAATTTTCTTCCAAAAAGTGTTCGCCTGAGAAACCGAGGAACAAATCTTCACACATGAATTAACAAAATAAACACCATCCCCTTTCCCTTTCCCGATCAGAGCATCGCTGGCATCTTTAGACAAGCAAAAATTAGAAATGATTGTCATCAGATTAGTCTACTGTTCAAATTCCCAATCAGCCAAATTCCTCCTCAATCGAATATTCCAAATCCAGCCTAAAGAACTAAACTCGCCGAAATCAATCAATTTACCACTCTGATTTGAAGAGATAGCAAACAGCCTTGGGAAAGAGACCTTAAGAGGGCAGTCCATTGCCCATTTGTCCTGCCAAAAACGTATATACTGACCACAACCAACTTGAATTCTGCACATACTTTGAAATTTTGAGCCAAATGAGTCTTCTTTAAAATGAGAATTAACCACTGAACTCCAAATCCAAGAAGATTGAGCTGGTATCTTGCTATTGAACAGTAATTAGTAGGGATCCAGATTGTATTTTAAACATATCAACCTCCTCCAAACAACATTCCTTTCATTAGCAAACCTCCAAGACCATTTCCCCAGTAGAGCTCTGTTCATATTAATAATATTCAACACTCCCAAACCTCCCTCCTCCTTAGATTTGCACGCATTGGACCAGCTGACCCAATGAATCTTGTTTTTATCCGTTCCACCTCTCCATAGGAATTTAGACATTATGGAATTGAGTTTGGAATTAACCGAGGAAGGAATTTTAAACAGAGATAAATAGTAGGTTGGAAGTGAACAGAGAACCGATTTAATCAAGACTAACCTCCCTGCCAATGAAAGAGTGTTCGATTTCCAACCTGCAAGCTTCTTGTTAAATTGTAAAACCACTGGATCCCATAGAGAGGAAGAATTCCTAGATGCACCAAGAGGCAAACCTAGATATTCAGAGGGAAAATTCCCAACTACACAACCAATAGACGAGGCCCACTCCTCAACCTCCTCCGCAGCCGTATTAACACCAAATAATCTGCTTTTCTTCAAATTCAATTGAAGGCCAGAAATCAGTTCAAACACTCTTAGGACCCTCTTAACATTTAAAATCTGATTCTTCGAAGCTCCACAGAAAATAATTAAGTCATCTGCAAATTGCAGATGAGATAAATTAAAAGCCGTCTCATTTCTTCCAAATTGCAGTCCAGAAAACAGTCCCTCAGATACTGCTTTTGAAAGCAGTAAGTTTAGAAGTTCTCCAACCAAGTTGAAAAGCATAAGAGATAGAGAACAACCCTGACGGAGACCCCTTGCCATAGGGAATTCCTGAGAAGGGACCCCATTAATCAAAACTGAAATTGAGGCTATTGTTACACATTGTCTGATCCAACTCCTCCATTTGAAGCCAAATCCCATTTTCTCCACAACCGTAAAAAGAATGGACCAATCCACAGTATCATAGGCCTTTCTGAAGTCCACTTTAAACACACATCCTTTAAGCCCTTTCTTCCTCCAAAAGTCAACTCCCTCATTAGCTATAAGAGAGCAATCCAGTATTTGACGACCTGGAATAAATGCAAACTGCGTTGGGCTGATCAAACCAGTAATACAATTCCTTAATCTCCTTGAAAGACATTTAGAAAGGATCTTGTACAACCCTCCTACAAGGCTTATGGGTCTAAAATCATCTAATCCACCAACATTAGACACCTTGGGAATAAGAGTAATGAAAGTATGATTGACTCCATGTTCCCAATCTTTCCCCATATAGAAATTATGAAAAAATTTCAGAATATCTACCTTTAGAATAAACCAAAATCTCTTGAAAAATCCCAGATTTAATCCATCTGGTCCGGGAGCTTTGTTACTATCACACGATTGAAGAGTTTCCCAAATTTCTTCCTCTGTAAATTCTCTTTCCAAAAACACACTTTGCTCCCCAGAAATTCTGGAAAAATTCAGCTTCAAATCTTCAACTTCCAAGGTAGACTTAGAATTATAGATTCCAAAAAAATGGTCCTTAACAGTATCTTTGATGATAGCTAGATCTTGAATAACCTCACCACTGATATTTAGAACACTCAAAAAATTCCTCTTTCTCCTGACTGAAGCACATTCATGGAAAAATCTTGTATTACGAACCCCTGCTTGCACCCATTTTGATCTCGATTTTTGAAACCAAATCTGTTCTTCAATTTTATAAAGCTTCCATAATTCTGTTCTCATAGTCCTCAATTCTGCAGCTTTTTCACAGCCATTATACTCTTGCATTTGCTGGAAATTTTCCTCTGCTAAGTGGATATTCCTTTCTAATTCTTCAATTTCTACAGCTGGGTATTGATCTCTATTCCCTGCCCATTCCTTGATCGCCAATTTGGTAGATTTCAGGATAGAAAAAATTCCAGCTCTGTTGTGTTTACTCTTGCAGTTTTGTACAGCAGAGCCAACTAAATTCTGAAAACCTTCTTCATCCATCAAATAACTAAATAACCTGAATGGTCTTTTACCCCAACTAACTCCACCATTCTCAAGAAAAATGGCATTGTGATCTGATATAGCCTTAGGTAACAAATACTGTATAGTCTCAAGAAAGGCTTCCAAGAAACGGACATCAACAAGGAACCTGTCCAGTCTAACAAAGGTGGGTATATCCTGATTGCTACACCATGTGAACCTACACCCATGCAGAGGTAAATCAATTAAACCTGTCTGTTGGATAAAATGACTGAAAATTCTAATTGAATTTTTGTTTTGGGCTCTTCCAATCTTCTCCTCTTCTGAAAGATATACATTAAAATCACCTCCCACACAAGGAGGAATACTCTGACCACAAATAAAACCAGCTAACTTCAAAAAACAAGCTTTTTCTTCTTCAACAGAAGGACCATAAACATTGATAAAACCACACCTAAGTTGTGAAGTTCGAAATTTCCCAAACGTAACAATGAACCTTCTGTTTATAACATGATTTTCCACTTCAAACATGCCCTCATCCCAACAACTCAATAAACCTCCAGAAGAACCCACTGCTGGAGATTTTGAAAACCCTTGAAGGGTATTCAAGCCACTCCTCCTCAAAAATTGCCTCTGAATCTTCTCCATTTTCGTTTCTTGAAGCAAAAGAAAAATAGGGCGTTTCTTTAGAAATAAATTTTGAACAGATCTTTGTTTTTCCTTTCTTCCCAATCCCCGAACGTTCCATGAAATAATTGCTATTTGGTTAATCATCACAAAAATAAAAAAACCAGACCTGCCAAGAAAATCGAAGCTCAAACCAGCTTCAAATCTTCCTCCAACTTAATATTTTTTTCCAAAAAGATGACTTCCCTTCCTTGAAAGACACCCCCAGAAGCTTACTGACTTCCCAAGTAGCTAAGGCTTCCTCCAATAGAACTGAAAAAGCTGGAGAAGAAACTGTTGAAATGCTTGCCTGATCCAATGCCTCCCTTATCAACAACCTTTTGGCTCTTCGAATCAATGCAGTGGAATTGAAATCAGAATCATCACCTCCTGAAAACCACCGTTCACACGTATTACCCAAACTGCTATTAGCAACATGCCTCTCCTCAGTAGACTCCACACAACCATCCATATTAAAATCTTCTACTGGACTGACTGGCAGAACTGAATTTAGCACCAAGTCCTTACCCTTTAGCTTGTCTAAGGCTTCCTCTTCTGTAGTTAATGGCCAATGTCTTCTCTCCCTTGATCTCGAATACACCCTTTTATAGCTAATCGTTCTTCTCCTTTCCAACGGCTCACTCCTAGTAGTTAAAGATGAATTAGATCGATGAAGCGATCTTCCCCTAGAAATCATTTTTCCAGCATGTTCATTAGAGTCAATCATCTTAGTTGCTGCTGTTAACACTCCTTCCCCACTGCGCGTCATCAAACTGGAATGAGGTATACCTCCATTATTTGCTTCCTCCATGTTGACAGATTGAACAATAAATTGGTTCTGGTTCATTCTCCCAAAACTATCCAATTTAATAACTGGCCCAGCTGAAATTATTTTAAAATCTGTAGAACCAGGCTGTCCACCTTCAACTGACTGGGCTTCAGAGCCATCAGCCGAAAAATTAAAAACTCTGCATCCCAAACCGGCATAATCACCTAAATTGTTTCTTCCAAGGTCCTGGCAGTCTGACACCTCACAATTAATGCTTTTCCCATCTCTGTTAAGCATTGGGATATGATTTTCCCCACCTACTCCAACCAAACCCATGAAAGCTCCTTTGTCAAACCATAAGTCTACCTTTTGTCTGCTGTGTTCTTTTGAATGTTCAGCACTTTCCATACTTTCTGACTCACTCCTGTCAGCTTCCTCTCCAGCAAACTTCTCACCAATTTGAATTTCATCGGAACCTCCCACCGGCGCTTTGCTAGAAAAATCTGAATTATACTCAAGCGCCGAACCCCGCTTAATCTTCACTGTATAAGATCTTCCATAAGCTCCAAGTGTTAACACCTCAGGGACATCATATGGGCTCGCCACCCTGATCAAAATCTTCGCCGTTGAGAGGTCTTCTCTGTTTTTTGTATCTTCATGGATATCTTCCACCATTCCCCACCTCCCTGCTAAACGTTCCAAGAAGGTGTTTTGCCAGCATAATAGTGGAACCCCAGATAGTTCTATGAGGCAAAAAGCCATTGGAATGCCATCATCATTCAATAAAGGTGCCAACCTATCGAACCAGAAAAGTAATTCATCTTTTTTTGTCGACCATTCATCCAACATTTCCTCATCCGACTTAAAGGTTACAACACATGAATTCCAAACGTAACCTCATCTGGCAATCTGAACTTCAAGACCTTCATTAACTAGAGACTTTTAGACTAATTCTAACTCAAAAGAATGTTTAACAATCCCCGTTAATGACCTCTTCACCCAACTGGAGCTCTCTGAAGGAATATGCATTTCCCACATATTTTTTATGCCTTTCCTTATGTTGAAACCTTCATATGCCATTTCCCTTTGGTCCGATACAATACTCTTCAATCTATTAGACAATAAGGCATCCTTGTAAGATCTTTCATCCCTAAAACTCCTATTAATATCAACTTTCTCTTTTGACCTTGAAGTATCAATTGAAACCTGCTTTAAAGTCATCTCCAGTGAACTATTTTGCCCTGCTGACCTCATACGAGCATCCTTGAATCGTGCAACACCAACTGTAATTCTCCGACCATCCATCAATGAACCATTCAGCTTGTTAATAGCCTGTTTTAGACTTTCCTCGTTACCAAAATGAACAAAGGCGAAAGTGGAGAATTTGTATTTCGGATTCCTTGTTTCTTTAGGAATGAACACTTTGACTACCGAACCCTGAGTTAAGAACAACTCCCTTAACTCTCGTCGAGACACTCTTCTACTTAGATTATCGATGAAGGTTTATCTTAGGTATAGGGTGATTGCCTCTTGATTTTTGTGGTCGAGAAGGCGAGAGCTTTAGGTGATTATGTTTTTTTAATAGTGTTTATCCCTGTTTGAGAGTATTTCGTGTTTTCATATGTAATGGGTGTTTCATTCAATAAAATATGAGATACTCTTTTCTTCCTTCCAATGTTCGTTAACATACTTCTTGGTACGTGGACGAATACGAAGTATGTGGACGAATACGAAGGGAGTTTTTAATGAGACCTCCAACTTCTATCAAAAAAAAATTTAAAAAGGTTGAAAGTAAATGCTTTTACCACATAATCTACCGGATGAGTTTAAAATACAACACGTTAAAATAAGGGCTAAAAAAAGGAAGAAATTGGTTGTAACTGGAAAACTTACCAATAGCATAACTTTTTAGAGTAATTTGGGTTACATTTCATGTAAATTGCATAACTATTCCAGTTGCAACTCAAATAGTTACCATCAAGACGTTCTCAGTTGTATCTGGAATTATTACAGCTCGTGCAACTTTTTAGAGTAGACAGGTAACATTGAAGATTAAAACCCTAATATTCTCTGTTAAAACTGAAGTTATCATCAATTGTATAACTTTTTAGGGTGAACTGACCCAATAGGTTAGGCCACCGCACACCATAACTACACTAATCCACACAGCATTCAAAATCCATGTTATCAAATGAATGCGACCTCACAATTTACCAAGATTAACAAGCGACAGGAACATATATAAATGGATAAACTCATATATATTGAAACAAAATAGGGAAAAGGGTGAAAAGGAACTTACGAATTGATAAATGGGGTAATAATCACAGCAGAATTCAACCCTGCCAAGCTCCAAAGACAAAGCAGCGTTAAGCCCTTCGATCAACGCCTTAAGCTCGGCCGCTTGTTTGCTCAACCCAACACCAACTAAAGGCTTCGTAATTTCCAAAATCAAATTATCCCTAAAATCACAAATCGCAACGCCGATACCCGCGTAATTCGACGATTTATCTTTAACCTTTTCTTCACTAATCAACCCCTTAAAGTAAATACGAAACTCACACACATCGTCGTCGGAAACATCATCGACGAAGTCCATTTCGCTGTCGGTTCCATCCAAGCACAGGTCCTTAGAACACCCTTCACCGAAAGGACGTTCAAAGCAATCGCCCCAATCCGCCCAGACTTCTTCCGGGATTTTCGCAATCCAACTCGCGAATTTCTCGTCGTGGATTCGACGGTTGAGGTCTTCTTTGAGTTTCTGGGTTTCGAGGAGGAAGCACTTGTGATCGAGCGATTCCTGTTGGAGTTTGGATAGCTCTTGGGACGTTAAGGAGAAAACGGAGTCGGTTTCAATAGGGGGCTGTGGAGGCAGAAGCGGCGGCGGAGGCTGCGGTTGGGAAGTGTGGATAGAAAGGGAAGCGGAGAGAGCTTCTTGTAGTTGGAGATGGAAAGAGAAGTCGAGATCGGACTCGAGTGAATGGGCGGCCATGAGCTCGTTGTGTTGTTGCGAAAATAAAGGGTTGAGGTTGTCGTCGCCGCTGTCGGTGTTAGCTGTCGCTTCCATTAGCAACAAATTGGAATTGGGCGTCGATTGGGTTAAATTAATAAATTGGTTTTAGTCCTTAGTCCTGAGGAGTTGAATGTCTTGCTAATGCTACCTACGGTAGCTTATCGAGGATGTTGTTAGGCAGTGTTCGATTTATGTTTGATAAAAAGTTTTATTGTTCAACTTAATTCATTAAAGCTTGTTAAAATTTTATTTGATTCGTGCTTATAAAAAAACTCGTTATTCGTTAAATTTGTTGCTCGTTAAGCTCAATATTTATTGATCGTCTCGTTATTCCTTAAACTCATCAAAACTTGAACATTATTTTTTTACTATAAGTAAAATCTATTAATACTATATATAACTTAATATAAACATAAATTAATAAATTTATCTAAAAATTATCAAAAGAGTGTATGAAATAATATCAAAGTCTAAACTCTAAAATAACAATACATCTATACATTAAAATAATAAATGTGTTTGATTATTTGGTGTAATAAAATATTAATTAATAATTTATTATTTTTATTATTTATTAGAAAATCAATGAATTATCAATTTATATTATTTATTAGTAAATTAATAATTTTTTACCAAAATAATTTTTCAAGATAACTATTAAAATATTATATAAAAACTAATGAACTGTTCACGAACTTATCCAATCGAGTTATACTTTGTTCGACTCAACTCGTTAAAATATCGAATCGAGTTAAACCGAGTCGAGTTTAAACTTCACGAACTATCCAACTGATTAAGCACCCTAATGCTACCTTTGGGCCATTTCTAACTATATTTTTCAAATCCAACCCAGGCCTAGCATTGTGCTATATTTTTGGGCCACTTCTAAGTATACTATTTCCAGAAAAAAATATAAGATTATAGTATTTTATTAGAAATAAAAGATTAATTAAATATATATTATTAAATGGATTGTATGATATATATTTTGTGGGTAAGCTAAGTGTTTAGTACTTAAATGATTAGTATTGATCCGTTTTAATACCTAAAGTTTTAACTTTTTTAAAATCATACTTATCGTTTAGTTTTTGTTTCATTTTAGTATTTCATCGTTAAAAACTTAACGCGTTTAGCACCTAAACTATTATTTTTGGTCAATTTTAGTACCTAAACTTTTATTTTTTTCAAAACTTAACTCTTCATCTTTTTAAATTTAGCCGGGACTTACATTTCTGTCTATATGCAGGGATTATTACGCAGGGATTACTTCCCATTACAGACGCGCATATAAAGACTACATATGAAGATTGTTCAACTATGCGCTTATTTATTTATACATGCATTGTATTTTATCTTTATCTTTATCTTTATTATCTTTATCTTTATTTTTAATTTCATTGACTGCCGGAGGTCTTCCACGGAAGCTGCTCTCAACCTAGCGTTGGGGGCAACCTACTACACTATCTCCCCCTTACCCCATTACATATGGGAATAGGATTTTGTTGTTGTTGTTGTTGTTGCTTTTTAGCTCTAAATAAAAAAAATTAATCCAATCCTTATCACATACTATAATTAGTTAAACCCTTATTAGTTGAAAAAAGTTACAAGACCCTTAATAATATTGATCGCGTTTACTGTATATTTCTAGGGTAAATTATGCGTTTAATATCTAAACTATTTGATACATTTTAGTATTTAAACTTTTATTTTTTAAAATCATACCGAAAGTTTTAGTTTTTGTTTCATTTTAGTACAATTGTTCAAAATTTAACGTAAAATTTTGAAAAAATTAAAAGTTTAGATACTAAAATAGACCAAAATTGATAGTTTAGGTACTAAACGCGTTAAGTTTTTAACAGTGAGGGTACTAATATGAAACAAAAACTAAACATCAGGTATAATTTTAAAAAGATTGAAAGTTTAGGTACTAAAACGGATCAAAAATAATAATTTAAGTACTAAATGTATAATTTACCATAATTTTTTATCGATGTAAATGATAATCACTACGATGGTGACTTGTATTACCTACAGGACATAACTGATTATTTTGTTTGATATTAAGGACTTAGTTAATTATTTTGTTTGATATTAAGGACTTAATTTAATACAAATTATAAAAATTATAAAAATAATATAAAATATAAAAGAATAAGAATAAAAATATTTAACAATTATAAAATATAAAAATTACAAAAAATAATATTTTCTCAATAATTTCTTGGTTGATGACTTAATCTTGTATGTATCGAACTTGAAATTTCTCATCGAGTAATGTTTCTCAAATCAATTGATGTCCTCGATAATCACAAATGTAACACCTTAAATTTCAATGTTCAAACCCGATCGATCGAATTAGAAATGTAAAAAACTGACACGACTTGTAATATTGACTGAAACTGACTTCAGTCAAAACTATTTGTGACCCGAGATGGTGATGGTCCGAAACCGATTCGAGTCAAAACTGGTGTTGACCTGAACCCGAGTTGGACCCAGAAATTTACGACCTGCACCCGACCTGAACTCGAATTCGACCTGATAATGTGATAACCGAAACCGACCTACATCCGACCTGATATGAACCCGAACTCGAGAATAACCCGGGAAATAAACTGTTATCACCTGACCTATTATAAACATGATCTGTAACTATTCAACCTGTAAATGATCCGACCTATTATTAAACTGAACTAATATTTACCAGACTTGTAAGTTATAATAGATAAAGTTAGAAAATTATAATGTTCTAATATTACAATGTGAAGTGATACTTCTTCGCAATTTATAATGCATGATTAACTATGATAATTGAATTAATGTATTTACTTTTTATGCTTATAAATTGTAGCCTATAAATATATTCAAAAATATTATTAAATTAATGAGTTGGTATTAATAATAAATGTAAAATAAATTACTAATTATCATCATTATATTATTAAAGTTATTTTAAATTACTAAATTGACTTTATATATTTATTATGATTATAATATTATAAAAATTAATTATGACTATTAAATTAATTTTATTAATTGATTAATGAATCATTTTTATGTAATAATTAATAACTTAAATATAATTTATCTTAAATTTTTAATTTATATATTAAACATGATTCCAGTTATTGAAAATATTAGAATATGAGATTAAAAATTTAATAACTTTATAAATATTGAAACTAAAAAATGTATAAATTTACAAATTAAATTTATTACAACTCAATACACCACAATTACAATTAAATGAAGTAAATAAATTTACGTTGAAATTTAAGCTCGCAACTCTTATAGCAAAAGTTTTATAAGGCTGAAAACTTGACTTTGCTACCAGAAATTTCTGCATCGAGCTTTTGTTTATCTCAAAATATCTAAATGCTACCAACATGATTAAATTATGGGCATCTTTTTAGCTTTAAAAGCCAAAATAACACCAACATAATTTAACCATGGTTAACTAATTAGATAATAATTTACAACAGTTCAGTTCTATTGGACCAATAACAACAATTTACAAGGCAACATTCAATCAACATGCAACAATTCATCATTTAGAACAAAACTAATCAGGATTCAAATGATTTTTAATCAGCATTCAGACGAATTCCAATCAACATTCAGACGAATTCCAATCAGCATTCAGACCAAGTCCAATCAACATTCATACCAATCCAATCAATGTTAAAGTCAGGGGAATACGATGGCCAACAATGCCAAACATTTCCGACTTTATAAAACCTAGAGAAGTTAAAACAATGGTAAATAATTCATTTATATGCTTGCTGAAATTTATGAAAATTAATAAAAAAAATTAGCAAATGTAAAAACAATAGCATGCTTGATGAAATTCATGAAAAGTAATAAAAAACAGTAAATGTAAAAGCAATAGCACCCTACAATAAATCGTTTCAAATATTCATGAAAATTATGAAATAAACACAATAAAGAAATTACCATAAAAGGGAATAATCAAGAAAAATTATTGTAATGACCCAAATACCGATTTAAGGACTATATTGAAATAATTCAAAAATATGGGGATTGGTTCTTTTAAATAATAAAAGATAAGAAGGATTAGGATTAATAATTTAGACTAAATTGTGATAATGGAGTATTAAGAGGGCATTTTGGTCTTTTAAATGAAAAAATAATTTAAAATGTCTTTAGATAGGTATTAAAGAAAGGGGAAAAGGGGTTAGGTTACAAAAGTCTTCTTTCTCTCTTTTCTTCCTCTTTCCCGTAACCAAGCTCCTCTATAGTTTAAAGGTAAGTTCTCAAGTTAATGATTTATTCCTTCAATTTTTGTTGGTTATCGAATCCTTGTATATGATGGAAGCTTAAGGAATGTTTAGAGGAGATTAAAACTAAGTTATGAATGAGATATTAGAGATTAAAGAAAATGTTTTTTATAATGATATGTTAATATATGAAGGTTTATTAATGTTTGATGTAAAATTGAGCAATCAATAAGGTAAATGAAAGATTAGAAGCATTGGTTGAGTGAAATAACAAGTTAGAAATTATGGTGAAATTCTTAGAATCAACTGCTCTTGAGGAATAATAGATGTTTTAAGTGTTTAAATGAAGGAAAGTTAGTAAGGTTAAGTAGAGAAGTGTTATATAGTATTGTTAGGGTAAATGAGATGAAAATTGGCCAAAGTTTGGTAAATTTGGGGTTGAAAACTAGAAAATCTAGGCAGTGGTATTGGTACTGATAGAATAGTACTGATACTATAGGCAAAAATTGAGCTAAATTATATGAGAAATATTGATACTGATTGAATCAGTATCGGTACCAAGCGATGTAGTATCGACCATAGTAAGGGTTTCAATACCAAGAAACGTCGAATCTAATTTTGATATCGATACCGAAGGGGGGTATAGGTACCATACTATAGTAGTATCGATACCATGGTGAGGGTATTGATACCAGGCTACATCGAAGCTAATTTTGGTATCGATACTGGAAGGGGGTATCGATACCATAATAGGGTAGTATCGATACCATAGTAGGGGTATCGATACTGAAGGGCCAAAAATTTTAAGTTGGGGATGATATTGTTGTAGAAAGTTAATAATAAATATTTTGATTAATGTTAAGTTATAATTGTTACGAAAAACACTAACAATTGATATTATGCATGTATTTAATGAATGTGGGTTAGATCGAAATCAAGCTCCCAAGGCGAGTAAGGCGAAAGGCAAGGGTAAAGTTCTGGAGTAATCATCCTTACTTTTGGTCACTTAGCGAGGAAAACCAGGTGAGTACATTTTATGGTATGCAATATAGATGAAAATGATTAGAAATTATCTAATATGAATTGTTTAATTGTTAATGTACATTTTACTGTAATTACTATGTTTTATTGAATATATGGAAATGATATTGTGTATGAGTTAGAGTATGAATTGCTCTAAAAGAAATGAAAATACTAATGCATATGGGTGCATTATTGGCATGAAAGGATGCCATAGTTGAAATGTATATGGGTACATTATCAATAGAAAAGTATACTTTAGTTGAAATGTATATGAGTACTTTATCAACATAAAAGTATGCTAGAGTTGAAATTCATATGGGTGCATTATCAACAGAAGAGCATGCTAGAGTTGAAATGTATATGGGTAAATTATCAATAGAAAAATATACTATGGTTGAAATGTATATGGGTAAATTATCAATAGAAAAATATACTATGGTTGAAATGTATATGGGTACATTATCAACGAAAAAGTATATTATAGTTGAAATGCATATGGGTGCATTATCAACAGAAAAGAGGTTATAGTTTAAAGGGCATAATTGTGTATTATAAATAGAAATGGAGGTTACAAATGAAAAGAAAGGAATCATGACAAATGATTATGACAAACGGGGAATATAGTATGTATGGATATACAAAGGTTATTTATTATATTATGACTCACTAAGATATACTTAACATGTGTATTTCCACTCGTAGATAACATCAGAATTAATCAAGTAAGGAGTGAAGCCGTAGTAGCAGATATCATTCACCAAGGTTGACTCACCAGTAACAATAGGACGGTAGCAATCCTTTTGTAAACTTATTGGCATGTAATTAAATTTAACATAATATTTTGTAATGTGTTTTAATGACTACTTATTTATTATGTTTATTTATGTGAAAATTAAGTTGCAACAAAATTTTAAAGACTTTACAAAATTAGTAAATCGTTTTTAAAGTAATGTGACACTTGTATACATATACGAAAACATATATACGTATATGAGTGTTACATTTATTGGTATCAGAGCTACAGATTTAGCCGATTCTCGGCCAAACTAGTTCTATTTTAAAAGAGAAAAAGGATTACATGCCAATAAAGTTATAAATGTTACTGAGATGGTTTTAGAAGGTGATTGATAACACTCTTTATTAATGGTATTGTTATTATTATGTATGTTTTAGTAGATGTCAGAATCATCAAACTCGCGAAGAGTGGGAGAATAAGAAATATAAGAGGGAACAAGGAGTGAAAATTATGAGTATAATAGTGTACAACATCTTTCTTCTGAAAATGCAAGTGCACTTGCACCTCAAGGGATTCCGATACCTGATTTTGGAACTTTCATGCAAGCCCTTGATGCTATATTAAATCGGTTTCAACCTCCCCTACTCCTCCAGTACCTCGAATTTTGATTCTAAAAGAGTTGAAGAGTTTAGGAGCTCCAGAGTTCAGAGGAGATGAGGGTGAGGGTCTGATGAAGGCTGATATATGGTTAAATGATGTGATGATAATGCTTGAAAGCCTGCAATGTTCAGATCAGGAGAAATTGGGAGGAGTTGTATCTTTGCTGAGAGGATCAACTCGAGTATGGTGGTCCAATACTACGATGTATGCATCATCGGAGCAAGTCACATGACAATTTTTCCAGGAAGAATTCAAAAAAAGTATGTGGGCGAGCAGTTCAAATGAGCAATGTTGATGAAGTTCCTTAATTTAAAGCAAGGTTACGGAGCCGTCAATGAATTTGAGGCTGAATACAACAAGTTGAGCCGTTTTGCCACTGAAATTGTGCCAAATGATAAGGCCAGACGTGATTGGTTCATAGAGGGTTTGAGGCCAAAGCTGAAAGAGATTATGATGACCTTAAACTTGCCGAGTTTGTAAGAAGTTATAAACAGAGCCAAAGCTATTGAAAGAGCTCAGTAGGAAACATTAGCAGCAAAGTAGAGTGTTCAAGCGGGGAAAAGAGTGGGAATGCCTTCCACTCTCCATTATGCTAAAAGAGGAAAAGGCTCGAGTTCCAGATTCTGAGAGAGATAGCTTTGCAGCAGCAGCATAGAAGAGTAGATAATCGTAGTCTTTTTCTGCTAACTTGGGTAGAGCTTTTAGCGAAAGAAATCCATGTCAAACTTATGGAAAATTGTACCGAGGAGTTTGTAGATTTGTCAGTGAAGCTTGCTTTCTATATGGTGATATGGGTCACTTTGCTCAGAATTGCCCTAAGAAATCTGGTGATAATTCGACACAGTCTGAAAGATCAGTGTCAACCTCAAATAAAATTAGAGAAAGGGGCAGGTCTAGGGGACAGACAGAATCAATGGCGAGACAAGAGACTTAAGGAGTTGCTAGAATTTACAACCTTAAGACCACTGAGGATCGAGATGACCCTGAGATCATAATAGGTATTTTTCATCTTTACGATGAACCTGTGTTTGTTTTAGTTGACCTTGGTTCTACACATTCATACATTAGTACAAAGTTGGTTAGAGCTAGAGGAATTTCTTTAGAACCAATAGTGAGTGAGATGATAGTGATAAATCCTATGGGTCACAGTATGAGAGTATCTAGAGTATGTACCAAATGCCATATAAAGATCCAGGGGATTTTGTTTTTGGCCAATTTAAGGGAATTGTCCTTTAATGAATTTGAAATTATTATAGGCATGAATTGGTTATCTTCACATTATGGATGGGTTGATTGTCGTAAGAAACGGTTGTTTTTAAAAAATGTCGAAGGTTTAGAAATTGTAGTAATCGGTGAAAGATCGAAATCACCCTCGAATGTGTTATCGACTATGACCGCGAAGAAGATGATGTCGAAAGGATGTATAGCTTTTTTTGCCAATGTGATATACACTCGAGTTCTGGAAGCGAAAGTAAATGATATTCCCACAGTTAGAGAATTTTCGGATGTATTTCCTAAGGAATTACCGGGACTGCCTCCAGATCGGGTGGTAGAATTCAGGATTAGGATTTATCCGGGTACTGAACCAGTGTCCATGGCTCCATATAGAATGACTCTGACTGAACTGCGAGAATTGAAAGCCCAACTACAAGAATTACTCGATAAGGGGTTTGTAAGACCTAGTGTTTCTCCTTGGGGAGCACATGTTTTATTTGTGAAAAAGAAAGACGGGACTATGCGATTATGTATCGATTACCGTCAGTTGAATAAGGTCACCATAAAGAACAAATGTCCTCTTTCTAGGATTGATGATTTGTTTGACCAATTGAAAGGAGCATCAGTGTTTTCTAAGATAGACTTAAGGTCGGGGTACCATCAGTTGAAGATCAATGAAGATGATATTTCAAAGACAACTTTCGTACCCTGTATGGGCATTATGAATTTGTAGTGATGCCATTTGGATTGACTAATGCACCAGCGAAATTCATGGACTTGATGAATCAAGTTTTCCAACCATACTTGGATCAGTTCGTAGTAGTGTTTATAGATGATATATTTTTATATTCCAAGTCAAAGGAGGATCATGATACTTATCTTCGAGTGGTCCTTCAGATACTTCATGACAAGAAGTTATATACTAAATTGTCCAAATGCGAATTTTGGTTGTCTAAGATTTCCTTTCTTGGTCATATAGTGTCGGCAGAAGGCATTAGAGCGGACCCCAAGAAGATTCAAGCCATACTAGATTGGCAATCTCCAAGGAGTATTGCGGAAGTTCAGAGTTTCTTGGGGCTGGCTGGTTATTATAGGCGATTTGTGAAGAATTTTTCTATGTTATCTCTACTGCTAACTAAGCTTTTGCGAAATGATGTGCCATTTATGTGGACAGAAAAGTGCCAAGAAAGTTTTGAAATGTTAAAGAGAATTGTAGCCGAGGCTCTAGTGCTTGTGCAACCTGAGTCGGGTAAAGAATATGTCATGTATAGTAATGTACCCATAATGGGTTGGGTTGTGTGCTGATACAAGAAGGGAAGGTTGTGGTTTATACCTCAAGACAATTGGAGAATCATGAGTGAAATTACCCGATACATGACTTATAATTTGCTGCAATGGTTTTTTCTTTAAAAATCTGACGCCATTATTTGTACTGTGAGTATTGTCGTGTTTATACAGATCATAAAAGTTTAAAATATTTGTTGATTTAAAAAGAGTTGAATTTAAGGCAAAAAAGATGGATAGAGCTCTTGAAAGATTATGATTTGATTATCGACTATCATCCGGGAAAAGCTAATGTGGTAGCAGATGCACTCAGTCAAAATTTTTTTGTAGCTTTAAGGGCTTTAGACGCACGTATGTCTGTGGATGGAGATGGAGTTGTGATTACCGAATTAAATTTAAAACTGATGCTATTGGATCGAGTAAAAGAGCTATAAGGGAGAGATAAAAAGTGTTTGATGAAATTGGCGTTGATTGAAAAAAAGAGAACAAAGATTTTGAAAAAAGAGATGATGGATGCCTATATTATTGGGGAAGGCTTTATATTCCCAATAATGATGATTCGAGGAGAGATATTCTTTACGAAGTCCATTATAGCCCTTTGACTATACATCCAGGTGGGAATAAGATGTATCAAGACTTGAAGAGTTATTATTGGTGGCCTGGAATGAAAAGAGTAGTAACATAATTTGTGGCTAAATATTTATCATGTCAACAAGTGAAAGCTAAACATTAGGTGCCATCTGGATTACTGCATCCCAT
The DNA here is from genome assembly GCF_006381635.1 of Hibiscus syriacus. Taxonomy (NCBI): domain Eukaryota; kingdom Viridiplantae; phylum Streptophyta; class Magnoliopsida; order Malvales; family Malvaceae; genus Hibiscus; species Hibiscus syriacus. Next base: position 738,914 of record NW_024063415.1, read on the forward strand.
ATCTATTCCTGGGTGGAAGTGGGAACTGGTAACAATGGATTTTGTTTCAGGATTACCGTTGTCACCAGGTAAAAAGGATTCGATATGGGTTATAGTGGACAGACTGACCAAGACAATTCATTTTATTTTGGTGCGAGTAGACTACTCGATGAATAAGTTTGCTGAGTTATATATAAAAAAGATAGTCAGACTGCACATAGTACTGATATCGATATTGTCCGATCGAGAACCCAAGTCTACTTCAAGATTTTGGAAGTCCTTGTATGAGGCATTGGGTACTCAATTGAATTTTATTACAACTTTTCATCCTCAGACAGATGGGCATTCGGAGCGAGTTATTCAGATACTGGAGGATATGCTTAGGGCATGTGTGATTGAATTTATGGGATCGTGGGAAAGGTATTTGCCTTTAGTAGAATTTGAGTATAATAATAGTTATCAATCCAATATTAAGATGGCTCCGTATGAATCTCTGTATGGGAGAAAATGTTGAACACCATTAAATTGGTTTGAACTGAAAGATCGAGATCTAGTTGGGCCGAATTTGATGAAAGATATGGAGGATAAAGTGAAAATTTTACAGAGTAATCTTAATATAGCCTCAGATCTCCAGAAGTCATATGCGGATTTGAAAAGAAAAGAAATAGAATTACATGTGGGAGACAAAGTATTTTTGAAAGTATCGCATTGGAAGAAGGTATTATGATATGGGCGAAAAGGAAAGCTGAGTCCAAGATTTATTGGACCGTATAAGATATTGAAAATGATTGGACTCGTGACTTATCAATTACCTTTGCCTCCGGATATGGACAAAATTCACAATGTTTTCCATGTATAGATGCTTAGGATGTACAGATCAGATCCCTCACATGTTATCACTCTGGAAGAGATAGAAATCTGACCAGATTTGACTTATGAGGAAGAATCGGTATAGATTTTGGCTAAGGAAACCAAGGAGTTGTGTAGTAAAAGGATTCCGTTGGTCAAAGTGCTTTGGCGGAATCATATGGGGGAAGAGACTACATAGGAAAGAGAAAATGATATGAAAAAGAAGTTTCCACATCTATTTGCTTCAGGTATTTCTTTAAAATTCGAGGACAAATTTTATTAAGGGGAGAATTGTAATGCCCAAAATATTGATTTAAGGACTATATTAAAATAATTCAAAAATATGGGGATATATTCTTTTAAATAATAAAAGATAAGAAGGATTATGATTAATAATTTAGACTAAATTGTGATAATGGAGTATTAAGAGGGCATCTTGGTCTTTTAAATGAAAAAAATTAAAAATGTCTTTAGATAGGTATTAAAGAAAGGGGAAAAAGGGGGGGTTAGGTTACAAAAGTCTTCTTTCTTACTCTTTCCTGTAACCAAGCTCCTCCATAGTTCAAAGGTAAGTTCTCAAGTTAATGATTTATTTCTTCAATTTTTGTTGGTTATAAAATCCTTGTATACGATGGAAGCTTAAGGAAGGTTTAGAGGAGATTAAAACTAAGTTATGAATGAGATATTAGAGATTAAAGAAAATGAGTTTTATAATGATATGTTAATATATGAAGGTTTATTAATTTTTGTTGGTAAAATTGACCTATCGATAAGGTAAATGAAAGATTAGAAGCATTGGTTAAGTGAAATAACAAGTTAGAAATTATGGTGTGATTCTTAGAATCAACTGATCTAGAGGAATATTAGATGTTTTAAGTGTTTAAATGAAGGAAAATTAGTAAGGTTAAGTAGAGAATTGTTATATAGTATTGTTAGGGGTAAATGAGATGAAAATTGGCCAAAGTTGGGTAAATTTTGGGTTGAAAACTAGAAAATCTGGGCAGGGTATAGGAAAAAAATGAGCTAAATTATATGAGAAGTATCGATACAGATTCAATCAGTATCGGTACCAAGCGACGTAGTATCGATACCATGGTAAGGGTGTCGATACCAGGAAACATCAAATCTAATTTTGGTATCGATACCAGGCTACATCGAAGCTAATTTTGGTATCGATACTATATTGGGGTATCGATACCATAATAGGGTAGTATTGATACCATAGTAGGGGTATCGATACTGAAGGGCCAAAATGTTTAAGTTGGGGTTGATATTATTGTAGAAAGTTAATAATAAATATTTTGATTAATGTTAAGTTATAATTATTAGGAAAAACACTAACAATTGATATTATGCATTTATTTAATGAATGTGGGTTAGATCGAAATCAAGCTCCCGAGGCAAGTAAGGCGAAAGGAAAGGGTAAAGTTCCGAAGTAATTATCTTTACTTTTGGACACTTAGCGAGGAAAGCCAGGTGAGTACATTTTATGGTATGAAATCTAGATGAAAATGATTAACAATTATTTAATATGAATTGTTTAATTGTTAATGTATGTTTTACTATAATTACTATGTTTAATTGAATATATGGAAATGATATTGTGTATGAGTTAGAGTATGAATTGCTCTAAAAGAAATGAAAATACTAATGCATATGAGTGCATTATTGGCATGAAAGGATGCCCTAGTTGAAATGTATATGGGTACATTATCAACAGAAAAACATACTTTAGTTGAAATTTATATGGGTACATTATCAACAGAAAAGTATGTTAGAGTTGAAATGTATATGGGTGCATTATCAACAGAAAAGTATGCTAGAGTTGAAATGCATATGGGTGCATTATCAACAGAAGAGCTTGCTAGAGTTGAAATGTATATGAGTATATTATCAATAGAAAAATATACTATGGTTGAAATGTATATGGGTACATTATCAACAGAAAAGTATACTATAGTTGAAATGCATATGGGTGCATTATCAACAGAAAAGATGTTATAGTTTAAAGGGCATAATTGTGTATTATAAACAAAAATGGAGGTTACAAATGAAAAAAAGGAATCATGACAAATGATTATGACAAATGGGGAATATAATATGTAAGGATATACAAAGGTTATTTATTATATTATGACCCACTAAGATATACTTAACATGTGTATTTCCACGCGTAGGTAGTAGCAGAATTAATCAAGGAGTGAAGCCGTAGCAACATATATCATTCACCAAGGTTGACTCACCAGTAACAATAGGATGGTAGTAATCCTTTTGTAAACTTGTTGGCATGTAATTAAATTTAACATAACATTTTGCTATGTGTTTTAATGAATGCTTATTTATTATGTTTATTTATGTGGAAATTAAGTTGCAACAAAATTTTAAAGACTTTACAAAATTAGTAAACCGTTTTTAAAGTAATGTGACACTTGTATACATATACGGAAACATATATACTTATATGGGTGTTACAATTATTCACAAATTCATTCAAATGTGCTTGTTGTAAATGTAAAAGCAGTAGCGCCCTACAAAAGCAAAAATCTCATTTAATAAACAATTTAAATGAAATAAACATAAGAAAAACAAAGCAAATCAAATATTTTCCTTTAAAGGGAAGAATCAATATCTACAGTAAGATACTCTTCATCCCTTTCTTCTGGTTCAAAACCATACAACCAATTTCGAGTTGTTACCAAAATCTCAATATTTTTAGGTAAAAGTTTGGCTCTCAACTTGTTCAAAATACAACCCCCATGCTAAAGGAAGATTCAGAAGTAACTGAAGTAATTGGAATGGCCAATATATTTCTCGCCATGCGATAGAGTACCAGATAAGAAGCATTTGTGATTTCCAGTACCCCAAAATGTCTAACTCAACATCTTAATTACTGGGAACAAGCGACAAATTAATGTAGGAATCAACATTTGATTTTCTAGTCCTTGAAGCAACTAAATTAGCCTCAAAATTTTGGAAAGACAAATAAAATAAAATTGTTAAAATTGTTAAAATAAAATAATCAAATTAAAATAATTAAGATTATAAAAAACTGACCTAAGATAGATCAGATTTTTTAAACGTTTGAGGTCGACTGGAAGAACTTGACCCACTTGTCTCTAGAGATGTGTTACTTTAGACAGAAGAACAAGAACTAGAAAGTGCAGATTTTGAATAATATATATATATAAATTAACAAACTCATTTTATGTGACATTTACCCTTAGTTGAACCTCGTCCTCTACATAAAGAACGCTGTACAACTCATTCAAGAGTTGTAATTTATATTGAATATCAAGCAAAATAGCAATAGACATAATCAATGAGTGACCAAACCAATATTTTTCATATAATTCAGGCTTGGGTCCTACCATTGCAGAAATGCCTTGACAAGGATCATTGTGAGCATCACACAACAACTTTTCAATTGCAACAACATCAACCAAATACAAGTTAGAGGTGGGGTACTTAGATCCAGATAACATGTTATTAATTTCATAAAATGGCTCAAGAAAATCACAAATTGTTTGAACAGTTTCCTACTCATATTCAGTAATATCATCCAAGTCATGTTCCCTTTTCACAAATAAATTAGTGGCTAATTTAGCATAATGTGCCCTATGAATCATTAAGTAAGTAGAATTCTATCGAGTAGGAACATCTAGTAATAATTTACCACGAAAAGAAGATTCACAATCTTTAACAACTAATTCAAAGGAACAAAGTCGAGAATCAGAAGAATCAATAAACTAAACAATTTCTCGTAACTTAATAACAGAAGAATCAATTACCTTCAAACCTTTTTGAACTATCAAGTTCAAAATGTGGGCAACACACCTTACATAAAAAATATTTACCATTGCATGGAAGAGGAGAAATAACATGCGAACCATCTCTAAGTCTTTTAATCATTTTATCATTTATAGAAGCATTGTCAAGAGTTATGGTAAAAGTTTTTCTTTCAAGACCCCACTTGTATATCATTTTTTTACAAACTTAAAATTGTCTTAGCATCATATGGTGGAGGAAAACGATGAAAATTTAGTATTTTAGACTGAAGTGTCCAATTGTTATCAACATAGTGTGTAGTGAGAGAAAAATAAGAATGTGAAGTGCAAGCAAACCGTCCATCACATGTAAAACATAATCGACTTGAAACAGAATGCATTGAATCAAGTATGTACTTCTTTTGCTTTTCATGATGTAACATGCAAAACTTAGTAATAGTATACCTCGAAATATCCTTCACATTAACATTAAGGTAATGATGCAAAGCCCTACGTTTATCATGCTCAACCATACACAAAGCATAACCATGACACAAAATAGCCTCAACAAACAATTCACAATATCTATTTTGATCAAAAGAACTTACCATATTAAGATTTTCATCCAGGAAATCCTTATAAGCTTGGCATTTATCAGTATGTCTTTTAGGGTTAGATGTACCAATATAAGAATCATCTTTATACCTTTTGATTTTGCAATACTTATATTGGGCATAAAGACCACCTTTGAGAGACTTGATAAACATATAATGGTCTCAAACATGAGAAATTCTTCTCTCAAATTATGATGAAGCCTTCCTCTTAGAGGAAATAATGTCATCAACTGCTACATATTGTTGATCATTGAAATCCTCTTCAAATAAAAAACAAATAATGATTTGTTAGAACAATAAATATAAACAAAAACCAAAAATAAATAAATAACATAAAACAAATAAATAACATAAACTAAATAATAAAAAATAAATAAAATAAAAACAAAAAATAGAAACTAAAAAAAAGAAAACAAATAAAAGTAGAAAACAATATAAGAATTAACTAATTCAAAGTCCTTCACATTAACATAAGAATCAACTAATAAAAAACAAATAACAATAGAAAACAAATAATAAAAAAAAACAAAAAATAGAAAATAAGATTGAACTTATAAAAAACAAAAAACAAATAAAAAACAAATAGAAAACAAAAATAGAAAACAAAAAATATAAAAAACAGAAAATAGAACATATAATGTATATAGAAAACAAATAAAAAATAGAAAACAAAAAGAAAAAAGAAAATAAAAAAATATAAAATTAAAAAATAGAAAATAAAAAACATATAAAAACAGAAAACAATTAGCAAATAAAAAACAAATAATAAACAGTGTTTTTTTTTATCTCTTTGGGATTTCTGATCATTTTGATCTTTTTGTAGGTCCCATGAATGAGAAAAAACAATCATTTACTAGTTACAACCCTCAAAAAATAAAAAATAAAAAATAAAAACAAATAAAATTTATATAATAAAAGAAATAAAAAAATAATCATTTGTTAGAACATAATATATATATATATATATATAAATAGAAAACAAGAAGCAAGATTACACAAGTATCTAAGAAAATTTAAGTAACATATTAATATTTTTTTTAAAGTATGTACATAATTTCAACATATACAATAAACTGATGACCATATTGTTTATTTTTCCCGTTTTATTTTCTTTTAAGTTTATGTTCCTGCATGACTTTGTGTTCTATTTGAAATTTTATTAATTTTAGTTGAATTCCTAGTTCATGGATAGCTTTTGTGTAATGTTATTGTTTTAGGCCAATTGATAAGTTTTGGAAGTGTCTGGTTCAAAGGCTTAAACTTCTCTTAGAATCATATATTAAATCACTAATATTAGATCTGCCAAATTTTATTAATTTATAGCATTTTTATTTATTTTATTAATTTATGTTTTCTAATTTTTTAATAAGATTGAACTATCCAATTAAATCTATTGAATCAATAGGCCAATCAAGTTAAATCAAATTGACTCGCAACACAAACACCTTGAATCATATCCCATAATAGCCTAAAATTACATTTTTAACATAACAACTCAGAATTACAAATGAATAATACAAAATAAATAATAAATAAAAAAAAACAAAAACAAAAAATAAAACAAATAATAAACACAGAAAATAAATAATAAAATCAAATGCAAAACAAAATATAAAAAACAAAGAATATAAAAAAAATAAAATTTTAACACTTATAAAAACATAAAAAATACCAAATAAAAAAATTTGTGGGTTTTTACCTCCTTTTGCTGGTTGATCATTTTGATTTCTTTATAGGTCTCCTGCATGTGAAAAAAGATAGTTATTTATTTGTTAGAACCCTAAAAATAGAAAATAAAAAAAAATATCTTTTTACCTGGGAAATTTATCTCATACAAATGAGAATCCATCGAACCCTAAAAAATAAAAGGATTCAATTGAAAAAAATGAAAGTAGCCAAGAATAGAGGATGAGGAGTCAAGAAGATGAGTAGTCACGAACAATAGGTAAAGAGTCAGAAATTTTTTGGGACGAACAGTTGTTTTTTCTGGGTTTTATAAAGAATAAAACTATAGAAGATGAAGAGTCAGGAAGATGAGGAATCGAGAAGGTGGAGGATTCCATAGATTTTTCCCCCCGGATGAACAATGTTTATTTTATGGGTTAGATATAAAAAATAAGTAAGGAACAATTTTTGATGTTTTTTTCAAAGATGAGTCGAAAGGTGGATGATTCCAGAGATTTTTTTTCATATGACAATGCTTATTTTCTGGGTTAGATATAAAAAAAATAAGAAAGGAACGATTTCTGATGTTGTTTTGGATCGAAAATAATAATGAAGAACTAATGAAGGAATTTGTGTTTTGATAAAAAAAATGAAAGTTTTTGTTTTTTGGATCGAACATGCTTTTTTTGGAAGAACGGATGAAGAACACAAATGAATTTTAAGGGTTTGATCTATTTTTTTTGAAATATTGAAAAAATATGTTTTTCTAGAGAGGGGAGAAGACTTTTCGAGAGAAATAATTTAGAGAGAGAGAATTCAGAAAATGAGAAAATTAAAATTGAAAATCAGTAAAAAAATGGTATTTATTTTTCTAGGTCCGCATTTCTATGAAGATGATAGTCTTATCTATTAAGTTTAAATTATTTCAATTTAATCTTTTATCTTATTTTAATTGCTTTTTATTTCGATTTGAAATTTTGTATTTATTTAATTTATTCCTACGCATATATACTTTATACTTATATATATATATATAAAAGTATATATAAGTTTACATATAATACATTTAAAATATGTACACTTATATATATATATGTATATACTTATAATGTATACTTATATACACATATTATATACTTATAAGTATAATGTATGCTTATATTATATATGTATATATATTATATAAATATAAAATATATTATATATTATATAAATATATATCTATATATAAATATAAACTATAGTATATAGTTTATATATAAAGTATATATATATATATATATATATATATATATATATATATATATATATATATATATATATATATATATATAGTTCATATGTAAACTATAGTATATATAGTTTATATATATAGTTTACATATAGTATATATGGTTTATATATAGTTTATATTAATAAACTATATAATTTATACATACTCTATATAATTTATATTATAGTATATAAATATAAAATATACAATTTATATATAGTTCATATATAGTTTATATATAATTTATATAGTTTATTAGTTTATATGTATAGTTCATATGTAAACTATATAATTTATTTAGTTTATATATAGTATATATGGTTTATATATAGTTTATATACTACTATGTATAAACTATATAGTTTATATATAAACTATATATAATTATATAAATTAACCCTAAACCATATATACTATATATATATAAACTATATAGTTTATACATAGTAATATATAAGTATAAACTATATAGTTTATATATGTTTATATTAATAAACTATATAATTTATACATTGTATATATAATCTATAATTATATATAGTATATATATAAATATAAACTATATAGTTTATATATAAATTATATATTATATATATATAAACTATATAGTTTATATATATATATAGTATATATAGTTTATATTTATTATTATTATATACTATATATAAACTATATATGCTATTTATATAAACTATATAGTTTATATATATATTATGTAAAATTATAAATCATATATACTATGTATAAATTATATAGTTTATTAATATAAACTATATATAAACCATATAGTTTATACTTATATATTACTATGTATAGTTTATACTTATATATTACTATGTATAGTTTATATATAAATTATATATGAATTATATATTATATTATTATATAGTTTTTATATATATATTAATATATTATAATTGTTTCAAATTTTCTCAACTTTAAAAATGAATGAAATTTTGTTAGGATTTAAGAAGCTCAAAGATCAACCGAAAAATGTTAAGAATGGGTGAATTGGCTTTTTGAGAGTTTAGGGAGTAAGGAGGAAAAATATAAGGAAATTTGCACAATGATTTATAGTGGTTTGACTTATCAACCAAGTCTACATCCACTACCTAAGCTATTTTCCAACAAATTTACTAATTTGTTCTTTCGATTTCAAGGACAAAGAGATAACCTTTACAACTCCCTATCTTTTCAATTGGCTAAGATAGAACCAAAAACCCTTTATAAAAGGAAAAATATGTAAATAAAGAAACCTCTAAAAAGGAAGGTGTTTACAAATTAAAGCTCACAAAAACAAAACTATTTACAAGAGAAAGTAAAATAGGAATGAACAACTCTTCTCTTGTGTTTGATTGCTTGGATAGGTGTTCTAACCCTTCTTCAAGTGTCTTGATCTTGTATTTATATGTTGGAATAAAGTTGTGGCCGTTTCTAGCCGTTGGGGATGATTTCTAGCATTTGGGGATGATTTCTAGCCGTTTGGGGATGTTTTCTCTGCAAAAATAGACTGCTATCGGTACTCCATTAATGAGTACCGATACTTCCTTTAATATATTTAAATAAAACTAGCCGTTACTAGTTGTTGGGCCTGACGGTATCGATACTATGACCATGGTATCAATACCTATTTTGCATTCTGGAATTTGAGCAAGCTGGTAGTATCGATACTACCTTGAGAGTATCGATACTTCTCTTACATTTGGTATCAGTACCGCATGAACAATATTGATACTTTTTATATAGTATCGATATTGTAAGAACAATATCTATACTTTGTACGTGAAAACTGTTTTTGCTCAAATTCTAGTTTTATGGAATTTGAATTATTTTTGAAAAACTTTTGAAAACTTTGAACAAATTCAATTTAGTCCAAAAACATTTTACCTTAATTTGTTATATCAAAATATTATAAAACAATGTTAACAAATTTAATCCATTTTACATATTTTCTTCACATTTTACAATTATTTTGATTTGATCCCTTTGTGTTGTTTAATTTATTTAAATTTTTATTTATAGTTTCATATTTATTTAATTTAGTCCTTAAAATTATATATGCATATGGAATTGGCCCATACTTATTACTTATTTATATTTTTGTAATTGACCCATAACTTTTTAAATTTGTATAATTTAGTATTTTTTTATATTAATTTCAACCTCACATTTTAAAATTATTTTGATTTTGTCCTCATCAATGCGTGTTGTTGAATTTATTTAAATTTTTACTTGTAATTTCATATTTGTTCATATTTTTAGTAATTTACTGTAAATCATATTCAATTATAAATTGCAATTCAATGTTCACGAAAGGTGAAAAATAATTAATCCAAAAATAAAAAATGACTCGACCTGAAGTCAATCTGTATCCGATAAATATACGGCCTGAATTTTATCTTCCAATGATGTGACCTGATTTTAACGAGATCTGACTGAAGTCTATCCGAACATGAATTAACCTGGTGTTTAACTGTTCTGGATCTGAACCGTTTTGAACTAAACTAACATCGATCAGAACTAAAATTAAACCGACATGAACCCAAACTGAATTTGATGTCAAATCAACTGAAAAATGACCCGAACTGATTTGATCTGAACTCGACCTGATCCGAGTCCAACCATCAAAATGACCTGACATGACTTGTATCCAATTTTACCTGACCTAACAGGATCCGACTGAAACCTGAACGATTACCTGATTTTACAACCCTAGATCAAATATGATTTTTTAATGGAACTTCATTTTAATCAATATTGAATGATTTTTTGGAGGATTTAAACATTTAATTGATTTTCGATGAAATTTGATTTTTTTTAAATAATTATTTTATAACAAGTATCTCATAATTATGTTTCATATATATATATATATATATATATATTTGACTTGAATTATGTTTCAAATATTGAGTTAAGAGATTAGAGTGGTTTTTATATATTTATATAAGTATTTGATTTTACAATTTAAATGTATTTTTGCAACATCCGTAAAATAGGTTTAGTAAATTTACCGATTTTCAATGATCGAGATTTACTTTTCAATATTTGAATTAGTTTTTAAATCATTAAGATTAGATTCAGAATAACTTTGAATTGTTAAAGTCTAAAATTTAAAATTTTGTGATTAAGGAGCAAAATGCTTCAAGTGTAAATTTAGTAATTTGAATTATAAATACAGTTTGGGCTAATATATTAATCCAAGGACCAAAGTCCTAAATTAACTAAATTTCATAACGTGTTGAGTCATTGAATAGGTGTCATCAAAAGATAATTACAACCATTTTATAATTAAAGAAATTGGAAAATTACACGAACTAGACATTTTTGATGGTAAATAAATTGCTGATATTCTTTGAGGTCTCGAGTTTGAGCAATACAAATGCCAGGTGCATAAGCATTCAATGTCATAAGTTAAGAGTTATCTTTAAACAAATACTAACTTATAGTTATCTCAGATTAATTCAAAAAAAATGGAAAATTTAGTGTAAATGAATGTTACCCCACGAAAGACTCCTAATGCACGTGAATGTGAACATTTTAGTGATTTTAGTGTTGGTTAGAATAAAATATAATATCTGTTTAACCTATTTTGATATAACAAATTTAAGCATAAAATGTTTTTGGACTAAATTGAATTTATTTAAAGTTTTCAAAAATAATTGAACGTCTATAAAACTTGAATTTGAACACAAAACAGTTTTCTAAGTAAGAAGTATCGATACCGTGCTTATAGTATCGATACCACATGAGCAATACCGATACTATTCTTGTAGTATCGATACCCAATGGATGTGCAAGTATAAATACTCCCATGGTAGTACCGACATTGCCCTTTGGTTTTAAATGTGTTCAGATTCCAAATTACTATTTTGGTAATGATACTATGCAAGTATCGATACCAGTATTGATACTTCAAACCCCAGTATCGATACTCCCAGTCAAACGATCATATAATAACTAGTTTTTATTAGAGCAGTACTGATACTCCCAGCTTGAGTATCTATTCTCCTGCGTCTGGACAGTTTTATTTTGAAGAAAATTAATCCCCAATGGCTCCAAAACATTCCCAACGGCTAGAAACATCCACAAACACATTCCAACATATAGAAACAAGTTGAGGAAACTTGAACAAGCTTACAACACCTATATAAGCAATCAACATCAAGAGAAAAGCTTTTCCAATCTTATTTTTCCCTTTCTCTCGTAAATAGAGTGTTTTAGTAAGCTTAATTGTGTAAACATCTTCCTTTGAGAGGTTTCTTGTTTGCAATCTTTTTATCCTTTGTAAAAGGTGTTTTGGTTCTATCTTAGCCGTTAAAAAGATAGAGAAATTGTAAAGGTTACTCTTGATCCTAGAAAAAGAAAGAATAAATTAGTGAATTTGTTAGAAATACTTAGTGAGGAGCTAAGGTAGTGGATGTAGACTTCATTGAGGTAGTTGAACCACTATAAATCATTGTGAAAATCTTTTCTATCCTTTCTCCTTATTTACATAAAATTTCAAAAAGACAACTCACCCTCTCTTGGCTCTTTTTCGGTTGATCGATCGAGCTTCTATATTCCCAACAATCTCTCTCTTATGTTTGACTTAAAAGATCCTCAGAAAACCACTAAAGAAACCAAGAAGACGAGGCTCAAACCTCTCGATCCAGATGCAAGGGACAATCGAACATCGAAAATGGTAATTGACGGTCCATAAGAAGAAATTCTACCATCTCATGCATCAATCATGTATGAATATCCTGGGGTGATACCATCACCTGTGTTTCTCAGTAGGATGACGATGAGGACATCAACTTAACGGACGAGGATGTCATAACCAAAACCCGTAATGGTATGTCTTCCATACAATACTCGGATTGCATTTACAAACTGATGGAATCCAGTATGTCTAAAACTATGGTTCTTAAACTCTTGGGTTGAAATATCGACCTTAATACTCTTACAAACAGAACCTTTGTGCTATGGAGACCAAATCAACCTTTCACTCTGATAGACATAGAAAACATATATTTCCTTGTGAGATTCCAGAATGATGCTGATTACGAGAAAGTTTTAACCGATGAACGTTGGATCATATATAGCCAGTACTTGACCGTCTAACCTTGGACAATGGAGTTTTCCGCTACATAAGCTTACCCTACTACCGTTATGATATGGATTGGATTCCTAGATTTGTCCGTATATATGTTTAAAAAAATCAATTCTTACTAGTATTGGCAGGTTGGTCGGTAAAGTTGTTAAACTAGACTTTCGCAAGGACACTAGTAACAAGATAAGGTTTACGAAAGTGGTTGTTTACTTCGACCTTAAACAATCACTAATTTCTTGGGTTATGGCTGGAAACAAAATTCAAATCATTGAGTACGAAAATCTAACCTTAATTTTCTTCTCATGCGGAAGGTTTGGCATCTGAAAGATGCTTGTAGCCACCATACCTCTACCTCGGACCAGGGATAAAGGACTACACCCTAATCTAATGCTCAGGACCTTATCACCGTGAATATTGGTGCTAATCCCATGTTAGTTGCGTCTGAAACCCCGAATAATGCCCCAAACAACCCGTGGATGGTTGTTGAGAGGCACCAACTATGAACCTAAACCGAAAACACCAAAAAAATAATATATTGGAATTATTAAGGCTCTTTGGATCAACTGAAATAAGCCAAGAGGGGTAGTTGGCCTTTAAAAAATTTGTTGTGGAAACAAAGAAAGATAAATAATTTGCACAAGGATTTATAATGGTTCAACTTCCTCAAGAAAGTCTATATTCACTACCTTAGCTCCATAGTAAGGATTTTCTAACACATTCACTAATTTGTTTTACCTTTATAGGCTAAGGTGTAACCTTTACAACTCTAGTTTTTCCTAAGGATCAACTAAAGCCTCTCCCCTTTACAAAGGATATTTAGGTAAATAAGAATACCTCATAAGGTAGATGTTTACAAAGATTTTGCTCACAAGAAAGAATTACAAAAGATATTTGTTAAGTGTATAAAAGTACTATATTTTCTACCCTTTTTATTCATAATTATTGCTAGATTCAGGTTCATTCTATTTGCATTATTGGTGTTTCAAGCATAATTCCATAATTTTCCTTCATCACTAAGTTGATCTTGCAATTTTATTATTTCTTTGTGGAAAAGATGTTGTTGGTTATGTTTATTTGTGCAGGATAATACTGACTGGATAAATTCACCTTATAAACACCACAAAACAAGGGATAAAGACTAAAAGTTTGGACTCTCACGTATAGTTTAATGAGGAAAAGAAGGCTTGGTTGCAAGGAAGCTTGAAGATAAAGATAAAATAGAATTAATAGATCTTTTATTCCAATTAGAATTCTCATTCAACAAGAATCAATTGGATCGACTCATCTCCTATAAATAGGAATCCAAGATGCATAGAGAAGGGAGAAGGGTTTTTGGGGAGATAGTCTCGCATTCTTTTTCTTTTTCTATCCAATTTATGTTTAGAATTTTCTTCATTATGTTTTTCTTAAACCTAGCCATGTACTAAATCTATTTGGCTAGGGTTATTGGGATTTTATAGTTGTGAAAGCATTTTGGATTGGTTTGAATTCTTGATTGTCTTTTTAATTCAAGGTTTGTTCATTCTTGGTTCTTTAATTGATTTCGAGTGAATTGAGAGAGAATATCGAGAGTTTTATCCATTTATCTAATATGGAGAGAGTTAGATTCAAGAAACTAATGAGCATGATCTTCATTTGAAAAAACATTGGTGAAGGTTAATCCATATTAGGAATAAGATTCAGATTTCAATGGCTAAAAGGAGCGCAAGATCGTTTGTTATTCACCCATGGTTTACACAGGGATGCATCACCAGGGCATGTACAATTAACCAGTTCTTTGAGTTAGGGATAACAAGAAGACATCGAAGAATGATCTACCGAACTTTGAAGGGAAGGATTCAGTTGCTAAGGCAATTGAATTATTTTCAGTTGCCAAGGTAATCAAGTTACCTCGGCATCAACTACTCAGACTTTCCAGATAGTTATCACACCACTAATCACGATAACCCAACCTTCTCTCTTATTCAATCTCAGTCTATACCTTTATTTATTGCTCATTTATTTTAATTTTTATTTCACATTCCTACGATCACTAATTTATTTCTTTTTAGTGCAAAAAGTTAGAATACATAGTTTCACCAATCCCTGTGGAGACGATATCTTTTCTATACTATAACTTGCGACGTGTACACTTGCACCAATTGCAAAGCACTCAAATCACACAACAAGTTTTTGGCGTCGTTACCAGGGATTGACAATAGTGATTTTTAGTTTTATTTCTTGCACCTAAATTATTAGTATTATTTTTGTTTTTGTTTTTCTTTCTTTTCAGATTCAAGGAGCTTACAATTTATGGTTTTGGATATGTGTATGACCAGGTCGAGACCATCATCACCAAAATATCCATTTGAACTCGAAATCAAGTGAGCTTTTCATAAAAGAAGACGTGAGCAATGAAAAACAATAGGAGACCAACTCGTTGATCCAATTGGTGACCCTAATGCTATCGATAATGAGATAGCCAAAGCAAGGGGAGGAGTTGTAGTAGAGTGACCTGTTCAAGTAAGGATCAGACCTATTCGAGAATAATTAGAGGAAGATCTCAACGGTCACAATCCAGGAGTTTTCACATCTGAAATAGAAGCCGCCTAATTCTAATTAAAACTAGTAATGTTCAATATGATCAACATAATTAGTCAATTTAGTGGATCAACAATAGAAGATGCCAAATAACATCTCAAATCATTTTTGGAAATTTGCAACTCATTCAAGCAACAAGGAGTCTATGAGGATGTCCTAAGGCTGAAATTATTCCCCTATTCACTGAGGGATAGGGAAAAATCGTGGTGTAATTGTATCTCATCCAGATCTTTAGAATTTTAGATGGATTTATGCCATGACTTCCTTGCTAGATTTAGTTTTACAAATATAAGTGATAAATTACGTAATGATATTACTTCTTTTTAATAGGCAGATGATGAATCCATATATGAGGCTTGTGAGCGTTAAAGGGAGCTATTATGAAAATGTCCCATATGCAGATTCCCAGTATGGACGCAAGTGACGATGTTCTACAACTAAGTGAATATGCCAACTAGGATGATGATAGATGCTTCGAAGAATGTCATACTCCTCGAAAAGTCTCCGAAGGAAGCAATGGAGATTCTAAATCGTCTTGCCAAGAATGATTATCAGATCCCAAATAGAAGAAGGTGAGGAGTCAGGCGTAATGCCACGATAAACAAGATTGATTCAACATACAATATCTCAGCACAGTTGACTACCTTAAGCAACTTGGTTGAGAATATGCAGCGACCAAACAATCCACAGGAGATCAAGATAATAAATTCCTTTTGTGAGTTATGTAATGGTGACCATGATTCTTTTGAGTGTCCATAGAACCCAAAATCTTGATTTTATGTTGGAAACTATAGCCGGAACAACAACGTGACATCCAACTCGTACACTCCATCTTGGATGGAGCACCCTAATTTCTCATGGAGTAACCCGAACAATGCTCTCAATCAGAACAATCAGAATTCACAAGCATCAGGATTCCAGCAGAACATGCCAAGGCAACAGATGCCGCAGCAACAATCAACACCATCTAGTTCTTTGGAAAATACTCTTAAATCTTTAATGTTAAAAACTGAATCTTATATGGTTGATAATAGTATTTTCATGAAAAATAATGATGCTTTCATTAACAGGACTGAGATAAGATTGCATAATCAAGAGGTAACTTTGAAATCCTTGGAGACACAAGTCAGACAACTTGCTCAGAATTTGAACACAAGACCACTAGAAGATTTACCTGGCGATACTAAGGTTGCAATGGGTTTAGGCTATGACCAGTGTAAGATAATAATTAACCAGAGTGAAAGAAAGTTAATTGAAACCCCTGTACAACCCATGGAGAGAACTCAATCGGTAAAGTAGATCCCTATACAAGAAGATACATAAAAAACATTACACAAGTCGATATTGATAAATTGAAGGATGTCGAGCAAGTCGACATACCTCAGTAATTCTATATACAACGATAGGTCTATCAATCGAGTTCTAAGTAGATGAGAAGGATGAGGAGTTTCGAATTCCACCACCATTCCCTCAAAGGCTGAAAAGACAAAAACAAGAATACCAATTCAATAAATTATTGGACATCTTGAAGAAAATTCACATCAACTTGCTGTTGGTTGAGGAGATTGAGAAAATGCTGAACTATGCTAAGTTCCTTAAGGATATTGTATTTAAGAGAACGAGTCTAGGATATTTTAAAATAGTTGTTGTGATAGAGGGATGCATGGCCATGTTGCACAACAATATGCAACATAAACTAAAAGATCCGATAGTTTCACAATACCATGTGCAATAAAAAATTGCTACACCGGGAAGACATTATACGATCTTGAAATGAGCGTAAATCTTATGCCTAAATATGTGTTCCAAAGATTGGGTATCGGAAAGGCGAGAACTACGACAGTTATGCTACAGCTTGCAAACATATCCTATGTGCAACTAGAGGGAAAAATTGAAGATGTACTGGTAAGAGTTGATAAATTTATTTTTCCCACTGACTTCATTGTTCTGGATTGTGAAGTAGGTGAGTTCGCACCTATTATCCTTGGAAGACTATTCCTAGCAATAGAAAAAACCTTAATTAATGTCAAAAGAGGAAAAATCACTATGAGAATAAAGTACCAGCAAGTCAAACTGAATGTTCTTCCAACCTTACAACATGCTAATAATCCAGAAGAATGCCAAGTCATTCATGCCACCATCGATTCAATTTTGAAGTAGATAAGAATTACCACGACAATTTTATTACCGAACTAGAGAAAATTGAAGAACTGGACGATGGAGGGCAAGAAGAAGCAAATTGGATATTAAGTTGACCGGGTAAATATTTCAAACCATTGGGTTACTCAGGTAAGGAAGGTAAAATCGGAAAACCTTCTATTGAAAAACTGCCTGTTCTAGAATTGAAACTATTACCAGGGCAATTAGTATTTCTTAATTCTCATTTAAAACATTTTCCAGAAAAATTGAAATAGAGATGGTCCAGGTCGTTCAAGGTAATAAAACATTTCTCACATGGTGACGTAATAGTCAAGTCCACCACCAATGGAAAAGAGTTTAAAGTCAATGGACAATGATTAAAGCACTACACCGGTGCCTATGTTGAGTGCAATAAGGAATTGGTTAATCTCGGAGAAATATGAATATGCTATCATTCAGTAATTTTATTTGTTTTTAATTTTTGGATTTTTTCTTTTCTTTTCTTTTTATTTAGTTTAGTTTCTCTTTTTATTTATTAATATTTCTCTTTTGTTTTGTTTGAATTTTCAGGATAAGAGTTCAAGAAAAGGTTCCCTGTGGAATTACTTACCTCAGCGTCTGAAGGTTCCACGACAACTACTGCACAATACAAAGGAAGAGCATTTATGAATGAACCTACTCAAACTAAATCTTTTCATAGATCATCATGTTCGAATGAGTCTATCTCTAAACCAATGACATCGTAACCGACCACACCAGCAAAGTGAAAAGATTCCATTATTGAAGAGGCTGAACAAGAGAATGCACCACCAGTAATACAACTCGAAGGACATTCATCAATCAAGGTGATGACCTTTCTGATTAACCCATTCTCTTTGCATGCATTGAGGACAATGCTCCTCTCAAGTTTAGGGGGATGTTTTATAATTTGTTACATTCATCTAATATAATTGCTTCTCAAGTTTGAGGGGTTGTTCTCTTTTTTGTGCATGTTTACATTAGTCGTGTTGTCCAGTTAAGTTTCCCATGACATTTTTTTTCATGAAAATTAGACAGACAAACAATTGCTGAGCCTTTGTAATTACCTACGATGAGATAATATAGCATTTTAAAGCCAAGAATCTTTGGACTTAGAGATAATTTGAGATTGCTTTAATGATTCTTATGATATTATAACTATTTACCGAATGTCATGTTTGGTTGACTTGTGGGTATTTTGGCGAATACTTAACTATCTTGCATGTTTTTGTTTAAATTATATGTGAGTTGCTAGAGTTGTACAACTAGCTCTAGTTGAATAAATTGTAACAATAACTTTTTAACTCTAGAACTCTTCGCTGCTAAAGCAAGTTCGGTACGCTTAGTGAATACTAAGTAGGAAAGATAATTGTGAATATCATGAGTGAATGAAAGTCTTCACAAGATGACTCTACCTAAAAGGTTAGGTGGTTCGTTGTTGACAACATCTTACTACTTAAGTACTCGCAGGTAGTTGTGATAAGCTGAAGCTCTAGTTAAGCTAA
The DNA here is from genome assembly GCF_006381635.1 of Hibiscus syriacus. NCBI lineage: Eukaryota > Viridiplantae > Streptophyta > Magnoliopsida > Malvales > Malvaceae > Hibiscus > Hibiscus syriacus. The sequence goes on from NW_024063415.1 coordinate 758,395, forward strand.
ATAGTAATTGGTGTGACATCTTTTGCCTTATTAATTAATTTGATAATTATGATATTCTCTGCAAATACCCATGGTGGTGAACCTTTTTAACTAAGAGAACGCACATATAAACGTGCATCATAAGTTGATTTGAGTTGATTTTTAGTTATCTTGAGGTTTGAAGGTGATTGACAGAAAATTGCCAAGGTTTTTAGATATAATTCCCTTCACGTGAAAGGGTAGACATGGCTGACAGTGGGGCTCACAAGGGTAGCTGGAACAGGGAATCACGTATGAACATAGATAGCTGTCACCTTTCATCAAAATATCTTTATCCTTTTTGTCACTTTCTGCCCAGGAATGCCATCTAGAATGTTGTAGTATTTCACCAAGTCTTCTTACCTAGTATGCTACGACAAATCACTACTTCTCATTCAGCCCTATTCACCTACACATCACCACATAGCACAACTTTTCCTATTAAGTAGCATCGAATTTTCAAATAAAATGCTGTAGTAAAACACCACTACCATATGCAACTACATGGGTTTAAATGCAACTATATGCAACTAAATAAGCTTGAAAATGAACAATAACCTAAGTAAAAATGCACAAAACATATCCTTTTTATGGGGTTATCATACCCCAAACTTAAACTATTGCTTATTCTTAAGCAATGAATAATAATCAATAGAAGAAATGCTATGGCAAAGTTCATCTCAAGACAATTTAAGGCATAACATTCATCCCTCAAAACTATTAGCTTCAACATACCAGACAAGTAGAGATTTCAAGAATTATATCATATGACAAGATTCTTTTCATGTGTATGCATAATTGTATCCAATCTATGCTCAGTAGAGTTAGAAAAAATCTAGGGAAGTTCACTATTTTGACTTAGTATTTATTTTACATTTAAGAACAAGTTTACTCCCATTTTTTTAAACTTTTCGTTGTTATGAGAGGCGTCAGTCTATCACAACTACTTTCCTTGATTTGAAAATGAAGTGGAGCAAACACCCCATTTCCTAGCCTATTGAGCAGATTCATCCTGTGACTACTTTTATTCACTCATATGCTATTGCTGCCATTTATTAAAAGGGTTTCCATATAATGCTATAGCAACGAGGAGTGTCTCTCTATAGTTATGCCAAAGTATTTATTCACAATTCAACACATTTAATATACACAAGGTAGTTTAATTTAAGCCTTTCATGCTAACATTGAGCATTTACGTTCATTAACATCAATTTATACTAAGGCATTCAAGAGTTTTTTCATAAAAAAATTCTAACATCCATAAGCATAGAGAGCATACAATCGTGTATCAATTTAAGCGCAATAACCAATTCCTAGAGTAAATTCTATCCATATAAATAATAATATGCATTCAATAAATCATAGTAAAAAAATTATCATCATTGGGCTTCTTCAAATTATTCCAATAACTGTCTCCAAATGCAAAATGCTATAGCAAAATGTTGTTAATGACTACCAATGCAAATGACTAACTATGGACACTACCTCCCCCAAACTTAGAGAAGACATTGTCCTTAATGCATGAAAATTAACTAAAACTAAATTGAACGTAATGCAATGCAAGGTATCTTGTCTAACATATACTTTGGTGGTGGGGTTGACTTCTGCACCTTATGTTTGACGCGCATTTTTTTTTGTGCGGCAATGGGCTGGTCAGATTTGGTTTTAGTGGGTGGTGGCATTGGGGCAGGAGAGACCTCATCATTATCGTATCATTTGTGATAGCAGCAAATTAGTCTTTTTCTTGAGTTGGTTCGACATTTATGGGGGCTTTACCCTTTCCACATGTTTGGGAGTTTCTTTTGCTAAAAAAAGAAACTAATATTAAAACTAAACAATAAAGAAATAAAACAAGGAAAAACAAACAAACAAAACAAAACAAAAATTGCTATAGCAAAATTTAGGGAGGGTTGAAGGGATACAAACTCTGAAACATCATAAATTGATATGGAAATTTTGTCATGTTCAATTAGAGCACCAATATAGACCAAAAAGCCCTATACATATAACATTTCCACCTTTAGTGTAAGCCAATAGAACCCAAACTATAGGATCTTTACAATAGACCTATTGATAACTTCGTAAAAGGTCACATTTTGGGACCTTTTTACTTAAGTTATTGAGTGTCTAATTGCTCATTTAGGACCATGTAGATGCATTTAGAAGCATTTAGTTGCATGTGGTGGAATTCAGTTTGCCGCGATATTTTATTTTTCTAAAGCAGTGCTACCTTATGGGAAAGGTTCTTGTTTGATGATATGCAGGAATTGAAAGCAAGGAAAAAGAGGAAAGGAAATGCCATGACATAAGGAGATTGCTGAGCAAAATGCAATTGCCAAGTTCAACTGGCATTTCGAAAGCGCTTTAAGTGTGATAAGATATTTTTGAATCTAGCTATCTCCGACTTCCCGAGAGCTCTGCTCGAGAAATCCACCTCGAAGATCCACCTGGAGGGATCGTCACTACAACCGCCGGTCCTGCTGATGACATCGCCTGACCCTGCAGATCTTGTCTGTCCTTGGGCGCCTGCAACGGGATTATGCCGGTCACTCAGCCAGCTACCCAGGTTGTATCATAGCCTGTTCTGCCCGACTCCCAAGAAACTTAACCATGGTTTTGGGGTTTCCTAGGAAAGTCAACACCAAGTCCTAGGATTAGTTTTCCCCTATAAATAGAGGATGAAACCATATTGTTGAAGACTTTGGTTACACCCAGATTTGAGCTTAAAAAGTTAGAGAGAGAAGGTCTCATCTTTCTCCGTTAATCCTACTTGCCGTGGCATTTCTCCTTGACAAGCCTGAGGGAGTGGCATCCTGAGCATCCGAAAGGAGCTAGTTCGCTGGGAGCAGTTCTTGGTGGCTGAGGGAAGCATTGGACAGTGCATGTCGAAGGCTTTCTCTCCTCCCCTTAGTTCTTTGCTTTCATATTTTGTTATTGGGTTGTAAGGAACAGATGAAACTTTCTTTGTGCTTGTTTATTTCGAACCCCACTATGAACTAATCCTATTTTGCTTTGCCATTTCCATTTGTTTGCACTCAACACAATTAAATTTACCATGGCATTTCCATCAACTTTGCCACGACACATCCATTTGCTACCACATTACCATCATTCTATTCCCACATCAGTCATTCTATTTTTCCACAGCACTATCATTTGTACATGTCATCACTAACTTTACTTAGGTGACAAAGTAAAGTGCCTTGACAAACCTATTTGATTTCCCCAATTCTCTGTGGAGACGATACTCAACTTATCACTATATTACTTGTTCAATTGTGTATACTTGCACATATATTCGCACCCATTTATAGTACTTATACCGAGCAGAAAAGTTTTTGGCGCCGTTGTCGGGGAATTGGCAACTGGAAGTTAAATTGTTTTGTCATTGCATTTTTATTTTACTTGTTTATATTTCTTTTATATAGTTTTACCATTTATTTTTCTTATCTTCTTCAGGATTTTGTGGTGTATGACCAGAAGTAACCCTGACTAGCCATTAGAACAGGTTGAACCTGAGATCAAGAGGCTCTTTAGGAGAAGAAGACATACTCAACGTGCAAATATGTACCAAATTGGAAATCCAGGCATTGGTCATGAGGTTGATCAGAATGCCAAGGCAAATCCATTTGCTGGGAATGCACCCAGGCCTCATGCCATTCGTGATCACTTAAACCTGATTTTAGACGACTTAAATCCTGGGATTGTGGCACCAAAGATTCAGGTAGCCAACTTCGAGCTCAAACCGGTCATGTTCAATATGATGAACTTAATAGGGCAATTCGGGGGCATGCCAAATGAAGATGCCAGGCAACATATTCGTAACTTCTTGGAGGTGTGTGATTCTTTTCGCCAACAAGGAGTACACAAAGATGTTTTGAAATTAAAACTATTCCCATATTCTCTGTGTGACCGAGCAAGGGCTTGGTTGAGTGGCGTTCCAGCGGGTTTAATAAAGTCGTGGACTAATATGTGCAAAAAAAATTTACTACGGTATAATCCTCAAAACATGAACACCCAACTAAGGAACGACATTGCTTCATTCCATCAAACTGATGGCTAGTCGATGTATAAGTGCTGGGATCGATATAAGTCATTGCTTCGCAAATGCTCAAATAATGGTTTTCAAGATTGGACACAAGTGGTGATGTTCTACAATGGAGTAAACGCACCCACGAGGATGATGCTAGATGTCTCGGCAAATGGGACGCTGCTTGACAAATCACCAGCAGAGGCATTTGACATTCTGGATAATATTGCCTGACCAATCAAGAATCCATCAACTTTGTAGGTAACTTCAATCGAGGTAACAACAACCCCTATTCCAACACATATAATCCTAGATGGCGTCAGCATCCAAACTTTTCGTGGGAAAATCAAGAAAACAACAATCCTCATAAACCAGCTTGGCAGCAGAATTTTAATGACTCCAAGGGATTTTAATTGAATATGCCATGGTATAATTCTAACAAGGGTGGACAATTTTCATCAAACACCAGTTTTTGGAGGCCACAATGCAAGAGTTCATAGAAACAACGAAGATAATGCAACAAGACCATGCGACCTCCATAAAAAATCAAGGGGCCTTGCTTCAGAGCCATATTTTGTCGTTGAGGGCATTGGAGAGTCAGGTTGGTCAAATTGTCGCGACATTACAAGAAAGCAGACCATGACATTTTTCGAGTGACATTGAAGTGACGAAACCTCATGGAAAAGAGCAATGCAGTGTGCTAACTCTCTGAAGTGGTACGTAAATTATTGTTGAAGACAAGTTTGGGGGAAGACCGAAGGATGATTCACCCCTTGAGATCATGCAAGCTGAGTAAGAAGTGTAGGAAGAAGCACCAATAGAAGAGGACAAGATTGAGGGTTCATCAAGTAAAGAAACTGAGGGGGTAAATAAAAATGCCAAGGCAACTTTTGTTAACACCCCATTAGTACAGGAAGTTAGACCCCACCTTCTTTTCCTCAGAGACTGAAGAAGCATAACGATGATATTAAATTTAAAAAAATTGTTGACATTCTGAGTCAACTTCAAATCAATGTCCCTTTTCTTCAGGCTATGGAACAAATGGCTACATATGCTAAATTCCTCAAGGAAATTGTTACCAAGAAGAGAAAGGTTGAGCAGTACGAGACAATTGCCACGGCAAAAGAATTTTGCTCCTCCTTAAGCAAGCTGCCACCAAAGAGACATGATCTAGGCAGTTTTATCATCCCATGTTCGATAGGAGATAAGTTTGTTGGAAAGGTACTATGTGACCTTGGCTCAAGCGTGAACTTGATGCCTAAGTCAATCTTCGTGAAACTTGGGATAGGAAATGCAAGACCCACAACTGTCATCTTGCAATTAACTGATTGTTCACATGTGTGTCCTGAAGGGAAAATTGAAGATGTCATCGTGCGGGTTGACAAATTCGTTTTTCCTGTCGATTTTCTAATTCTGGACTGTGAGGTTGACTCCACAATACCCATCATCTTGGGGAGACCCTTCCTAGCTATCGGTCGTATTCTCATCGACTGCGAGAGGGGCAAGCTGACCATGCGAGTGGCCGATCAACATGTCACTGTGAATGTCTTTCGATCTCTAAAGTACATGGATGATCCTGAAGAATTCTAGAGCATTTTAGAAGTGGATACAATAATCACATAAGAAGCATATCAATTTTGCCAAAACAATTTTATTCAGCTGGGACCTGATGAGGGGCTATTTGAAGACTTAAAGGCTAGAGAGCCTAATAATTTTTCTACCGAGGAACAACAGGCTAGCTTCCTCATAGCTATCCCAGGTACACGCTTTGAACCTTTGAATTTTGAAGAGTTTGTTCCTCCTAAGCCCTCATTACATCATGCTCCTACCCTAGAACTTAAGAATTTGCCACAACATCTTAAATATGCTTATCTAGGTAGTAATGAAACTTTGTCTGTGATTATTTCCTCTGCCCTTACTTCTAACCAAGAATCTAGCTTGTTAAGTGTTTTGTCACAGCATAAGAAAGCGTTAGGATGGACGATGGCAGATCTGAAGGGAATAAGTCCAACTATCTGCATGCACAAGATCCTGCTGGAAGAATGCCACGACAAATCCATAGAGCCATATCGAAGATTAAACCTAATCATCAAGCAAGTTGTGATGAAAGAGATTCTCAAATGGCTTGACGCTGGAGTAATATACCCCATTTCAGATAGCTCGTGGGTGAGTCCCGTCCAATGTGTACCGAAGAAGGGAGGCACGACCGTGGTGACAAGTGAAGACAATGAGTTATTACCTACATATACAATCACCGGGTGGAGAATCTGCATGGACTACCGCAAGCTTAACAAGGCCACCAAGAAGGATCATTTCCCCTTGCCGTTCATCGATCAAATGCTAGATCGACTTGCTGGCAAGAAATTTTATTATTTCTTGGACGGATACTTGAGGTATAATCAAATTGCTATTGCACTAGAGGACTAAGAGAAGACAACATTCACGTATCCCTATGGCACGTATGCTTTTTGAAGAATGCCTTCTGGACTCCTTAATGCCCCGATAACGTTTCAGCGCTGTATGCAAGCCATATTCTCAGACATGGTTTAGGATTTTCTGGAAATTTTCATGGACGATTTTTTTGTTTCTGGAGATGACTTTAAAAAAAAGCCTCGGTAATTTAGCAAAGGTACTAAAGCGATGTGAGGAGGCTGATCTTGTGCTGAACTGGGAAAAATGCCACTTCATGGTAACCTAAGGTATTGTTCTAGGCCACAAAATTTCTGCAAAGGGCATTGAGGTAGACAAGGCCAAGATCAAGGTTATCAAGAAGCTACCTCCACCAACTTCTGTCAAGGGAATTCGGAGTTTCCTTTGCCATGCTGGATTTTATAGACGATTCATCAAGGACTTCTCCACAATATCCAAGCCCTTGTGCACCATGTTGCAACAGAACCAACCGTTCGTGTTCGATCAGAAATGCCACGACGCATTCAAAGAGCTGAAGAAGAGACTTATCTCTGCACCGATCGTAGTTCCTCTAGACTGGACGGCACCGTTCGAATTAATGTGTGATGTAAGTGATTTTGTTGTGGGAGCCGTGCTTGGGCAGCGTAGAGGTAAAATCTTTCATGTTATATATTATGCTAGCCGTACCTTAAATGAGGCACAATTGAATTATACCGCTACTGAGAAAGAATTACTTGCCTTGGTATTTGCATTTGATAAGTTTAGGCCATACTTGATAGGCACCAAAGTCATAGTTCACACCGATCACTCAGCTATAAAATACTTAGTGAATAAGAAATATGCCAAGCATATACTTATTAGGTGGATATTACTACTGTAAGAATTCGACTTAGAGGTCATTGATAGGAAAGGTACTGAGAACCAAGTTGCAGATCATTTATCTAGGCTAGAAAATATTTCAGAATGCCATGACATTTTTTGATATCAAAGAAGAATTCCCTGACGAGAAAATTTTATACGCCACGACAATTCTGTGGTACGCTGACCTTGTTAATTTTCTCGTTAGTGGTGTTTTCCCTTATGAACTGAACAACCAGGGAAAAACGAAGTTTATGCATGATGCCAAGTTCTATTTTTGGGACGAGTCGTAGTTGTTCAAGCAATGTGCCGATCAAATGATTCGACCGTGTGTCCCCGAAGAAGAGCAACACGATATCTTACACCATTGCCACACATCACCCTGTGGAGGGTATTTTGGAGGTGCGAGGACTGCTCTAAAGGTCCTCCAATCAGGCTTCTATTCTCAATCACTATTTAAGGATACCCACGAATTTTGCAAGGCGTGTGATAGATGCCAGCCCAGTGGAAACATTTCCAGACGACACGAAATACCGTTGTAAAATATTTTGGAGATAGAGCTCTTTGATGTTTGGGGCATTGATTTCATGGGACCATTCCCATCTTCCTTTGGAGATTTATACATCTTGCTTGCAGTGGACTATGTGTCTAAGTGGGTTGAAGCAATTCCTACACCGAGGAATGACTCGAAAACGGTGCTCAAGTTTCTTCACAAAAATATCTTCACTCGATTTGAAGTACCAAGGGCCATTATCAGCGACGAAGGCACCCACTTTGATAACAAGCTAATTGCCAAGGCATTACAGAAATACAGAGTGCTACATAAAATTGCCACGGCATATCACCCACAAACTAACGGGCAAGTTGAAGTGTCCAATCGTGAGATCAAGCAAATTTTAGAGAAGGTGGCAAACCCTTGAAGGAAAGACTGGTCCCCAAAACTCGATAAAGCACTCTAGGCCTACAGGACAACATTCAAAGCACTCTACCACTTACCAGTTGAGCTAGAACACAAGGCATACTAGGCGATAAAGAAACTAAACTTTGACGCGTAACTCGCTGGGGAGAAACGATTGCTCAATCTGAACGAAATGGAAGAGTTTTGAGTGCAAGCATATGAAAATACCAAGCTCTACAAGGAAAAAACCAAGAAGTGGCATGAAAAAATGCAGTTTCCACGGCATTTTCATTTGGGCCAGAAAGTATTGCTGTTTAACTATAGGCTCAAACTCTTCCCGAGTAAACTGAAGTCACGGTGGTCGGGACCATTCAAAGTCCACCATGTTTACCCGTATGACGCTGTTGATATTAAGAACATGGATGATGGTTCCATCTTTTAAGTCAATGGCCAGCGCCTGAAGGCTTACCAGGGTGTCCCACCATTGCGTGACAAGTCGGCGCTTCTCTTGCATGACGTTGATACTGGCCCAGCATTTTAAGAATGCCGAGACATTTTCAATTTTCTTCTGTGCATAAATAATTTTTACTTTGCCATTCTTTTAGTATTTCTTCTTTTTAATTAATTATTTTTATTTTATTTTTCTTACAAGGGATACCCCGCATGATTAGCACGTGAGGCGTGTGGAGGAAGCTTGTGCACTTTGGGCGGCAATTTGAATAGTAAAAGGAGGGAAACTTTTCAAACTTTTTCAAAGTAACTTTTACTTTAGGATTAAATTTTTTTACTTTTTCTTTTTGTTTTCTTCTCGCCTATACCCCACTATTTCATTTAATATACCCCCAAGAAAATCTCTCTTTTGTTTTTATCCTATTCTCCCTTTTTCACTTTAACTTTTTACTCCATTCTCTTTCATCTTCTTCTTCCCTCCTTGATCAAAACCACCATAACCGCCCAAGGCTTCAAGCTTTCTCATTCTGTCCTTGTTTTCTCTTTTAACAATGGTGCCATCCCAACCATATTCTTCTGCCCCACCACGATTTGTGAATGATGCCACCCGAGACTGGTTCAAAACCATCAAAACCCGATGAGTCTTTTTTGAGTTAGGGTTTATCTTCTCCGAGGAAGAGGATGCTGCCTTCGGAAGTGAGGTGCTCTATGTGGTTAACAAGCACAAGTGGCATAAATTTGCCAAGCATCCAGCCACTGTCAACACATCAATAGTGAAGGAGTTTTACTCAAACATCTCTGAGCCAAACCAGCATGCTGTCATGGTTGTGGAACCATTTTATCTTCCCGACACCCAATGGAACATCCAGCAATTGAGTCACAGGACCGTGGACCGGGAGAAACTGCTCCCGCAAGTAAAGTTGTGGAACTATTTTATTAAGCAGAATCTTTTGCCTACTTTCCACAACACCGCCGTGTGTTGCCAGCGGATACTTTTACTGCACTCAATCATATTCGGGCGCCCCATTGATGTAGGGAAAATCAATGTAGAACAAGCCCATTTATGCCTGAAGCGATCTGCAAGTGTCCTGGTATTTCCAAATATCATCACTGCCTTATGCCGTAAAAAGAAGGTTCCTGAAGAACAGTTTGATGGGATTTTACCGGGTATTGCTGGAATTACCACGGCAAAAATCCCTATGTTGTTGGGTCTGAAGGACGTAAAAGGAAAAAAAGAGAAAGTGACCACATCTCTTGTTTCACAATCTCCACATGCCAGGGCAAACTTAGATGCCCTGGAGCAGGCAATCCAGCGCACTCAAGAGCATGTCGGGCAGCTGTCCGACAAACTGGTGAATATTTTGCCTATGCTAAGCGCCGAGATGAGTTTTTCACCAACGCCTTCTTAGAGTTTCTCCCACATATGAACTTCACCATCCTAGACTTCCTTACAACACTAGTGTCACCAAATGAGGATGCCGAGGCATCTGTAGAAGTACCTCGTCCTGCCACTATCGAAGCTCATCAATCACCCAATGCAGAAAGTCCCCAGCTTGTTGAAGCAGAAAAGCCCGCTGACCCTGATCCCGTCCATGCTGTGTCACCTATTACAGATCGAGAAGCCAACTTCCAACTTGCTCATCGTCCAGAATGCCCATAATTTGTTGAACCCCTGACAGTAGAACATCTTGATATGTCGCAACCTGCCGCACCAATGGAAGAAGAGCACCCTGAAGTACCGCAACCCACCGAGTCAACCGAGGAGTCTCAATCTGAGATGCCACGGCAAGCTCTTTTGCATAGGATCCGACACCGCCTGAAGAAAGCATCTAAACGTGAGGAGTCCCAGCTCTTCACTGTCCAAGAAGGTCCCAGTACTCCTACGGCCGCACCTGCTTCTGACTCTGAACACTCCAGCCCAGCCAAACTGAGAAAGCACCTCGGTGCGCGACCACTGCACCACCACCCACCTAGAGTCAAGGTACCTTGCATTGCATTATATTCATAGCATGTAGTTTATTTTTCGTTAGTTTTAGTAAGCATTGAGGATAATGCTTCTCTCAAGTTTGGGGGAAATAGAGTTCTCGCATTATTGCATGATAGTAGTAGTAAAATAAATATTTCATGGCATTAGTAAATGTTTGAATAGTTTTCTGGAATTAGTTAAGGATGCCCGATGATGAAGAATTCTTGATGGCTAAGATAGAATGTACATGACTGGTTGAGGATGATAAAACCAACTCTAGGACTTGCTTCTTTGAAATCTTTGAAAACACGATTGTATGTTTTCCATGCTTGAGAAACTTAGGAATTTTTTATTAGAGAATTCTTAAATGTCATGGCATAAAACTTTGAATGATGAAAACTCTTGGTTTTTCTATGGTAAAAAATGAAAAATGATGATAAAGTTGTAAATAAATATCTCAGCATATCTGTAGAGGGACACTCCGCTATGCCAGGGCAAATGAGTAAATGAAAGTAGTTACGGGATGACTCTACCTGACTAGCTCTGGGGTATAAGGTATGATCCCTTTCATCTAGAGTGTGGGAGGGTAGAGTGATAGACTGACTGCCCTCGTAGAAGAAGTAAATAAAATAAAGTAAGTTGAGAGTAAAGATTTTGTAAATGTCATGGCAAATTAAGAAAGCTTGCTTAGAAAATTTTTAAGTTTATAAAGCATGGACTTGATACAAGCACGCACACACCCACACAAAGAATCTTTCCCTAGGGGACAATACTAGATTTCTCAAGCCAGTCTAGCATGTTGAAGCCATATGTGCTGAGGGCTGAAATTTTATCCCATAAGACTATTTTGCTTCTGAACTTGTCATGGTATTTTTGTTTTTCTTATTACTATACATTGCTTGAGGACAAGTAATAACTTAAGTTTGGGGGTGTGATAACTCCATAAAAGGTCACATTTTGGGACCTTTTTACTTAAGTTATTGAGTGTCTAATAGCTCATTTAGGACCATGTAGATGCATTTAGAAGCATTTAGTTTCATGTGGTGGAATTCAGTTTGCCGCGACATTTTATTTTTCTAAAGCGGTGCTGCCTTATAGGAAAGGTGCTTGTCTGATGAAGTGTAGGAATTGAAAGCAAGAGAAAAGAGGAAAGGAAATGTTGTGACATAAGGAGAATTCTGAGCAAAATGCAATTGCCAAGTTCGACTGGAATTTCGAAAGCACTTTAAGTGCGATAAGATATTTTTGAATCCAGCTGTCTCTGACTTCCCAAGAGCTATGCCTGAGAAATCCACCTCGAAGATTCGCCTGGAGGGATCGACACTGTAACCGTCTGTCCTACTGATGACGCCGCCTGACCCTGCAGATCCTGCCTGTCCTTGGGTGCCTGTAACGGGATTATGCCAGTCACTCAGCCAGCTACCCAGGCTGTATCATAGCCTGTTCTGCTAGACTCCTAAGTAACTTAACCATGGTTTTAGGGTTTCCTAGGAAAGTTAAAACCAAGTCCTAGGATTAGTTTTCCCTATAAATAGAGGATGAAGCTAAATTGTTGAAGACTTTTGTTCCACTCAGATTTGAGCTTAAAAAATTAGAGAGAGAAGGTCTCATCTTTCTCCGTCAATCCTACTTGACGTGTCATTTCTCCTTGACAAGCCTGAGGGAGTGGCGTCCTGAGCATCCGAGAGGATCCAGTTCGCTGGGAGCAGTTCTTGGTGGTAGAGGGAAGCATTGGGCAGTGCACGTCGAAGGCTTTCTCTCATCCCCTTAGTACTTTGCTTTCATATTTTGTTTTTGGGTTATAAGGAACATATGAAACTTGCTTTGTGCTTGTTTATTTCTAACCCCACTATGAACTAATCTATTTGGTTGGAGTTCACTTAGATATTTAAGTTTTTATTTCAATGAATGGTTGATTTTCTATGCTTTAACCTGTTTTGTTTATGAAACTTAATGCCTTAAGGTTGTAGGAGCTACGAGAGTAGTATTTCCTTATGAAGTTTTTAGGGTTTGAGAGAATGCCTTGGCAAATTATCCTTAGTATTCGAGAGAAACTAGGGAGGAACTATATAAACAAGGGGTTCTAGGTAGTAACTAGGCCTAATCCACCTTAGAGATAATGTTAGGATTTCATTCGACTAAAAGGAGTTGTGCAAGAATGATAGGTTAGATGTTAATGCTGCCGCAAAAAGGTATTGTCGAGACATATCATGTTATCTGAACCAATAGGATCACTGCAGGGGTTTATGCCAATCGGTTTTGCTAGTTCATCTTTAATCTGTCGAGTCCCTTACTAGAGATAGCATAGGGCACCTTAGTAAACTCTGTCGGGCAGGCTAGGCATAGAAGAAATACCATTCGGAGAAATAGAATTAGATTTTCCCAGTTACTCCTATCACTCATTCCCATAGAAACTTGTTGTGTAAGAAAGCTAAAGTTCTATAAATCAAATCGTATATTTACATTTTATTTTGCTTTGACATTTCCATTTGTTTGCACTCAACACAATTAAATTTGCCACGACATTTCCATTAACTTTGCCATGACATATCCATTTTCTACCACATTACCATCATTCTATTTCCATATCAATCATTCTATTTTGCCACAACATTATCATTTGTACATACTATCACTAACTTTACTTAGGTGACAAAGTAAAGTTCCTTGACAAACCTATTTGATTTCCCCAATTCCCTGTGGAGACGATACTCAACTTATCACTGTATTACTTGTTCGATTATGTATACTTGCATATATATCCACACCCATTTATAGTATTCATACCGAGCGGACACCTATCTCCTCCAAAGTACTGTCCACATGAAGCTGAATGGAAGTGGAATATAATATCTTTTTGTTCTTCTTTATGGATGTATTTTCTAATAATTTGGTTAGCACATTCTTTTAAGAAGTAGGGGTTATCCCAGTGATTGTAACGAACATCATGCATGAACTTACTATTTCCTTGGGTATTTAAATTAGGAGACAAAATACCACTAACGAGAGAATTAACAAAGTCAGCATACCATGAAATTGTTATGGCAAATAATAGTTTCTCATTAGGAAATTATGCCTTAATTTCTACTTTATTCCTTAGTTTTTCATAATTTCTAGCCTTGAAAGATAACAACTACATGGTTTTCAGTTCCTTTCAAATCAGTAGTGGTCTAACCTAAATCCTTTTTATGTTGAGTTAAAATATGAATCAAACTACTCTCTTTCTCATGCTTAAAATTACCAACATTAATCACAAGTAAAGTCTCATTACATCCCAAGTAAGCATACTTAAGGGTTGAAGGTAAGGGCTTTAACTCTAATGTGGGTGCATGCTCAAGTGAGGGTTTGGGAGGAGTAAATTTAGCAAAATCTAAGGGTTGAAATTCCATACCTAGTCTAGCTATTAGTAAGCTAGATTGATGCATCTCCTTTGGATATTCCTCATGCTCATCATCATCTTCGTCATCAAGCTTAAAGTAGTCTTCAAATTTTAAGAAATTGATATAGTAAAATTCTGTAGCTTCTTCTTCTACAATATATTCCACATCTTAAAGTGATTGAGACTTCATAGAATTAGCGACATATTTGAGAGTGTTGAAGACATTGATTATTACACCTTGGTCATCTACTCATGCTGGTAGGGGTTTATTTGTTGCTGTAACAATATTTTGCTTATCTTCATTGGTGTCAATATTTAAACCCTCATCCTTGTTATCCATCAAAGGCAATTTTTCTTTCAACTTAGAATATTCATGCAAGTTTTTAGGTTACGATCATCAATTTTCTTATCCCAAACTTATCTTCTTGGTTGATCTGGGTGTCACTCCTTAAAGTGAGTATACTACGATATTCCTTTCCACGAGCTTTAGTGACTTCAACATTACTAGGTAAACTGTCTTGTGGGCTTGCATGCAATGTTGTAGTAATTTGACCCACTTGAGTTTCCAAGGCTCTCAAAGATAAACTATGAATATGTAGCAATACTCATCAGCTCTATAAAAATCCTCATTAGCTCTTAATAGATGCGATGTGATCTTGTAATAGGGCCTTTGTAGTCACCATGAAGTCTTGGAGAGTAGCTTTTAAAGAGTTGACATTCGATGAAGATGTTGACTCTTTACTGTTATTATGCCACAACATACTTTTCTGAAAACCTAGCAGTTCAATCAGATTTTATTATCGATTCGAGTTGACGGGGTTCCTTGTTTTTCACATAAAAGATTAGGATGTTGACTCCATCTTGGATTATAAATGTTTAAATAGGGGTTCTTGTTGATTCTATTATAGTTCCCCATATAGTTGTTAGACTCATGGTTTTTGGAGCACTAGCTCACATGAAAATTGTCATGGCAAAAGACACAAGAAGATTTTGTAACATTGACTTCTTACACCTCACTAGGACATTGGAGATTCTTCAACATGTTGGTAACTGCTGACAATTGAGCTGAAATAGAATTTTTAGCATCCAACTCAAATGTTCCTTGAGCTTTCATATATGTTCCTAGTCTAAAAAAAAGGGAAGTGTTAATCGTTGTTTTTTATCCTATCAAGGATATCAAATACTTCTTTGGGTGACTTGTCCAACAAATTATCATTTGCTGAAGCATCCATCATTATTATCATTGGAGCATTCACACCATGGTAGAACACAACAACTTGCGTCCAATCGTAGAATCTATGATTCATGGACTTGCGTAGGAGTCCCTTGTATCTATCCTAACACTCATACATAGACTCATCATCAGCTTGATGAAAGGAAGTGATGTCTTTTCTTAGTTGGGTGTATTATACCACAACAAAAACTTTTGCACAAGTCTGACCATTATTTTATCAAGCAAGAAGGTACTTCACTAAGTCATGCCCTAGCTCGATCTCTCAAGGAGTATGGGAATAACTTCAATTTCAACACATCCTTATGCGCACCTTGATATCGAAAGGAGTCACACACCTCTAAAAACGCAAGGATATGTTACATTGTACACTCATGAGGCACACCGCCAAACTGTCCAATTGAATTCAACATGTTGAATATCACCAGTTTTAGCTCGAAGTGGTATACCTGAAACTTTGGAGCTATAATTACAGGGTTGAGATCATCCAAATTGGGAGCTAGATAAATCTCTAATAGTACGTGGATGAACTACAACTCCATCTTTGTAGACTGTTGTATCATTTTGATCTATAGGGTTCTCAAATGGATTTTGAACTCCATACATGGTTCTTTCAGCAGTTTGAACATGCCTTCTTTGACAAAAGAGTTTTTTTTATTTCAGGTACCAAAGGAAACAATGGTTCCTCAGATCCCCTACGGGTCATGCAACAAAACAACGCCTAAAAAAATGAACAAAAATAACAAGTAAATTTATACAAAAAAGAAGAAATAACATAGTGCAATAACTAAACATAAAATACCAAATGTCAATCCCCAACAACACCACCAAAAACTTGTTACGTGTGTGGGTGTAATATATTATGGCACACAAACAATGCAAGTATACACGTCGAATAAGTAATATAATAGTGAGTGAGTATCGTCTTTACATTGATTGGAGGGATTTAAAAGTTAAGTTTATGCACTAAAACTATAAAGTAATGTATAGATATATGGTGGTATGAATAGTTGATGTGAAATGTTGTAGCAAAGTAACAAGTGTAGAGGGTGAAATGTTGTGGAAAACAGGAAAGTAAAGTCAAAGAATGTTAAGACAAAACTATGAGAATTTGGGTATGAAATAAGATAACCTGACAACCGCACACAAATAAGCTATAATAAGGAGTTGAATTTGAGGTAGAGGCATTGGGTTGAATTGTTGAAAGATTACGATTGTGTAATTGAGTAGCATCTGAATAAGGCAAAAGTGGTTGCTGATTCTCTAAGTCGTAAGTCGATGGGGGGAGCTACGGGCTTTGTTTGCACGTTTGAGTTTGGCTGAGGATGGAGCTTTAGTGGCTGAGTTACAAATCAAGTCTACGTGGTCCCAACATATTCATGATTTATAATCAAGTGAAAAAATGTTGGAGACGAAGCTCCAGATGGTGCAAGATGGTTCTAGTGGTGATATCTCGTTGAATTTCAAGGGTGTTTTGTGTTTTCATGGTAAGTTATATGTGTCGAGGGATGAGAGTCTAAGGATTGAGATTGTCTCAGAGGAATATTGTGGGTTGTTACGATACATCTGGGTAGTACAAAGATGTATCAGGATTTGTGGGAGTTGTATTGGTGGCCTAGTTTGGAGCGTGTCGTTGTTGACTTTGTCAGGCAATGTTTGGTTTGTCAGCATGTTAAATTCAAGCATCAGTGTCCTTCAGGTTTGCTGCAGTAGATTAATATTCTAGAATGGAAATGGAAGCGTATTACGATGATTTTGTGTCTAGTTTACTGTTGATGCCTGATCGCTTGTAAATGTATATACTAAGGCAAACAATTTTGTGCAAGTATACACAATCGAATCAAGTAATATAGGGTAAGTGAAGTATCGTCTCCTCCGGGATTGGTCGAAAGTTTTTAAGCTTCACCATAACCAGAACTAGTTGTCATAAGCTAATTCCTACTATCTTGTCAAACTAAAAAACTATTAGTAATAAAGCAAGAAAATATTATAAAGTATGATTGTAGAAAAGTTTGGTCGAGACAAAATAAATATGCAGAACTATAGAAGTAAAATAAATAAAGTAAAGAAAAATATTGATTCAAATATATTCAAAATAAGCTCACATATTCAGACTTATCACAGAGTACTCATGCTAATCTTTTGTATTGACACACAATCAATTTAAGTACAGAATGAATTGTTATGACATGCTTAAGTTATCTGACAGGATTACTAAGTATTCTTAGATGTTTGCTATGGCAATACTACTCACCATTAACTACAACCCTTTGTTTGTCAGACTGTTGTTGTAGCAATACCTCTCAGTGTAAACTATAATCGTTGTTTATCCTACTTTAGCATCTATCCCTTTTAGTCGATTGAAACCCGCTCCTTATCTCTAAGGTAGATAAGTTAAAACATCACCATCCCGGATCCATTCCATTGTTCACGTAGATCTAACTTAATTCTCTCGAATCTAAGAATTAATATCTAGAAAAAGGTAATCTCTTGACGCTTTTACACTGCCAAGACATGTATCACCTAGACCCCAGACTATCTCTCGAAGCTATTACAGTGTCAAGGTAAAATATTCAAACAATGAACAAAACAGTCATGAGCAGAATCATAATTTATCATTCATAAAGAAGAAAATAATTGTTTAGGCAAAACAAAGATTAACACCAATTAAGACAGTTCATGGTGTTATAAAAAAGTCAACCAAGTAACATCGTTTTAATACAACCCCAAATACGTGAAGAAATTAAGAACAAAGGAAGACCGACTCCCAAAACCGGGGCTCTGTCGTGACAATTCTGATCCACACCGCGCCTGCCTTGGCGGTCAGCCTCTCTTGAGACCTGACTGCCATTCTACTACAGTCTGGCTATGGAGGACACCATGGAAGGTAGATTGGTAAACGGTGGGGAAGCACTGCAGTTGCTCGTTCACACTTCAAGTAAAGCTCTTCTAACTTCCTTGCCTCCACTCTTTGGCGGCTATAGCTGGGTATTTATAAAGGGAAATATTCTAGGGTTTCACATAAGTAAAGATTCCCTAGATACACGTTATTGTCATGTCCATGCTAAAAAAGGAAAGAAGGTTGGCTGATGTCAAAATCTTGAGGGCTTGCTTGCACGTGAAGGGAGTCATACAGCTGACATGTGACATAGGTAATTTCATCATATTCGCTTCAGACTTTCCAGATAAACCTTGCCTTGGCAAGATAAATATGCTCCTCACTTTCTTTTACCTCTATATTCCATTAGCCCTTACAAATTATGTTGTCGCGACTGAAATGTTTTTCCTCAGTAAATTTCATGCACATTCACAATCCACATAGACCCTTTATCCTCAGTAGCATCAGTCAAACTAAATAAATTTTTTCGAAGCAAAACTTATCTACCACAAACAAATATAACCTAAATGCAACTAAAATGTTGTGCATACTTTGTTTAGACGAGTAATAACTCAAGTGAAAAGGCTAGAAATTGAGTCTTTTATGGAGTTATCACACCCCAAACTTAAGTCGTTGCTTGTCCTCAAGCAATGTACAATAGCTAGAAAAAAAATAAAATTGTCATGGCAAAGCAGTGTTAAGAAAATCATGTGGTTTGAGATTTCAGCCCTCAGTAAAAAATTATCCTCAACATGTTTGACTGTCATATCAGTCAAGCACCTTCCCTAGTATCTATATGTGAATGCTAAAAAAATTAAAATGTTATCTTACCGTGGTGATGTGGCTTGACTAGACACTCTCGTTCAATGTCGTTTAGGAGGAGGAGTACTCTCTGATCTTGAATATACTGCTGCTATCGTTGAGGGGGATAGCTGAAAGACACGGCCTGCAGTTCGATTGATGCGTCTCTTGGTGCTCGGGGCTCGTGCTGGTGTTGATTGTTCTTCGTTGGAGTGGGTTGTGCAGGAACTGGAGTTTGGCTCTGAGCTGTTTCAGGGACTGTCATTTCTTAACGGAAGGGGGATAATACAGGACCACTGTTTCAGCGACTGTCATTTCTTGGTGCGTCTCCATGTGATTCTCTAGGTGCTCAATCTTCTCGTAGGTTTTTCTCATGTACGTGACCACTGTTTCCATTCTGGTCGCGGTAATAGATTTTGCTCCTCTCTCCAAATCTTCATGCGGGACATTGTCATAAAAACTCATCAATTCTGACACTTTCTTCTTGGTGATTCCCTTATTGGATTTGATTAAATCCTTAAATGGTTACTTGAGGACCTTCTTTTCCATACACAGAGTAGTTATCAAGTTAGAAAATAAGAGATTACCCCGGGTTTCTTTTGGCACAATCATGGATTTGTTCAAAGATGAGTTCTCTAACATTGATTTTTCTATCGTGTATTATTGAGTGTAAAAGCATCAATCTTTTCATGAGCAAAGTCATGTTCTGAGAGGTTGGCATAAGTTTGCCTTTGAGAAAATGATTCCATAATTTTACAACCGGCTTAAGGGCTCGGCGATCGACCATTTTCCTTATTGGCGCATTTCGCTCGAGCTTAGCCCACCCGAAACAAAGATCTTCAAGAACTCCGTCGTAAGTCTCTTGGTCTGCCACAACCATAAACCTTTTATGCTAATCCTCTATTTTCCCCAACATGAAATATCTGTTGAGTGCTGAAGGGGAAAACCGTAGGAGTTTCCCTCTAACATACAAAGTGTGTTACAAGGGGTCTTCTAGATGAGCGTAAAACTCTCTGACCATTGTCGATGCTACGGCTTTAGGGTGACGTGCAAACTTCTCCCAGTTGTGCTTTCGAACTACATCCATAACCTCCAGTCTAAATGGCTATTCATTCTCTGATGGGAAAATGAAACCGTATTCCAAATATACTTGCTGTTTTGGAGGTTCTTGAATCGTGCCTCGGCTTCGGCTTCGGCGGTCTAAAAATGCTCAAAGCTAGGTGTTGGGGATGATTTTTTCTTTAATCTGGCCATGATACTTGTTGTTACAGTAAGTTTCACGGCGGCGATGGGGGAAATTTTTGGAGGATAATATTTTTTTGAAGTAGAGAGAGAATGATGCACGATGATGAAGATGAAGTTGTGGTTGGTTTTTTTGGAAAGTTAATGGGTAGTTTATTTGGGGCAATTTGGTTAAAACAAGAGGGGAAAAGATTTTGTATTGATTGCTTGATATCTTATTGGACGTAAAGTGGGGAAAAGATACTTTCCCTCTTTATAATTGCTGCCCAAATTTTCTTTGCCCTAGGGTTTCTATTCCTTTCATGCGCGAACTCTCTCCCCATGTTATCACGTATACTTTGCATGCCTACAATAAATAAAGAAAACTGAAATAAATTAAAAAATATAATTGATGCATAAAATAACTTAATTTATTTATGTACAAAATTCAGATTTTTGTTGCCTATGCAAAAAATTTTGTTCAGGTAAGTAAGGTAAACTCTTGGGCATCATGTGTTGTTGATGTCGGTTTGTCGCGCATGACTGGTGCTCCTTTATATTCCTTTAGTCTCTGCCCATTCACCTTGAAAATGGATCCATTATCTCGGTTCTTGATTTATATTGCTCTATTTTTATGAACTTGATGTACGATGAACGTTCCTGACCATCGTGACTTTAGCTTGCCTGGGAATAATTTGAGTCGTGAATCATAGAGTAGTACTTGTTGTCTAGAATAAAATTGCCTAGGCAATATTTTTCTTGTCATGCCATCGTTTTGTTTTTTCTTTGCATAGGCAGACATTTTCATAAGCGTAGGCTCTGAATTCATCTATTTTGTTCAGTTCCAAGAGTCGTCTTTCTCCAGCAAGCTGAGCATCCATGTTTAATTTCAAGATGGCCTAGTAAGCTTTATGTTCAAGTTCCACAGGAAAATGACATTCCTTACCGTAAACTAGTTTGAACGGGGACATTATAAGTGGTGTCTTAAATATTGTATGATAGGCCCATAGTGCTTAATCTAGCTTTGGCGACCAGTCCTTTCGATTTGGGTTGACCACTTTCTCAAGGATTTATTTGATTTATCGATTAGATACTTTGACTTGTCCATTAGTCTGAGGGTGATATGCCATAGCTATCCGATGTTGTACTCCATATCGTTTCAGTGCCTTGGCAATTAATTTGTTATCAAAATGTGTGCCTAAATCACTAATGATAGCTCGTGGTGTTCCAAAACGTGTGAATATGTTCTTGGGAAAAAAACTTTAGCACAGTCTTGGAATCATTTTTAGGTGTTGCAATGGCTTCAACCCACTTGGATACATAATATACTGCCAAGAGAATGTAAAAATCTCTAAAAGATGTGGGAAAGGGTCCCATGAAATCTATTCCCCATATGTCAAAAATTTCATCCTCCAAAATGTTTTTACATGGCATCTCATGTCTTTTTGATATGTTCCCTATTCATTGGCATCTATCACATGACTTGTAGAATTCGTGTGCATATTTGAACAAGGTTGGCTAATAGAATCTGGATTGAAGAACTTTCACCGTTGTTCTCATGCCACCAAAATGTCCTCCATACGGTGACGAGTGACATTGAAGCAAAATTTCTTTATGCTCTTCTTCTGGTACGCGTCTTCTAATTATTTGGTCTCCATATTGCTTGAATAGGAACGTTTCATCCCAGTAGTAATGTCGTACATCATGTTGAAACTTTTTCCAGTCTTGGATAGATAAATCAAAAGGCACAATACCACTAACAAGAAAGTTAACTATGTTAGCATACCACGACACAGTCGTGAAAAATAAAATTTTCTCATCAGGGAAATCTTCTTGAATTTCTGTTATGTCATGACAATCAATTTAGTTATCTAGTCTAGATAAATGATCTGCTACTTGATTTTTCGTACCGTTTCTATCATTGACCTCTAAATCAAACTCTTGTAGTAATAATATTCATCTGATTAGCCTATGATTTGCATCTTTTTTATTGATCAAATATTTAATGGCAGAATGATCTGTATGCACAATTACGTTAGTGCCTATGAGATATGGTATAAACTTATCGAATGCAAATACTACTGCTAAAAGTTATTTTTCAGTGGTGGTATAGTTTACTTGTGCATCATTAAGAGTATGGCTAGCATAGTAGATAACATAAAAGATTTTACTTTTTCGTTGCCCTAGTACTGCCCCAATTGTAAAATCATTAGCATCACACATGAGCTTGAAAGGTTCGTGTCAGTCAGGTGGAACAACGATTGGTGCTGCTGAAAGTTTTTTCTTCAAATCTGTAAAAGCATTCAAACAATCATAGGTAAACACAAATGGTTGATTTTGTTGAAGTAAAAGACACAATGGTTTTAACATTTGAGAAAAATCTTTTATGAACCGCCTGTAGAAGCCTGCATGTCCAAGAAAACTGCGTACACCTCTCACGTTGGTGGAGGTAGGTTTATGATTACTTCCATCTTGGATTTATCGACTTCAATGCCTTGACAAGAAATTTTGTGACCCAACACTATTCCCTCGGTTACCATAAAATGAAATTTCGCCCAATTTAGTACTAGGTTGGCTTCTTCACATCGCTTCAGTACTTTGGATAAATTACCTAGACATCGGTTGAAATCGTATCCTGAGACTGAGAAATCATTCATAAATATTTTCGTTCATTCTTCCACCATATATGATAAAATGACCATCATGCATCATTGAAAGGTAGCTGGGGCATTACACAACCCAAGCGACATTCGTCTAAATGCATAGGTACCATATGGACATGTGAAAGTAGTATTCTCTTGATCCTCCGGCACTATTGCTATTTGATTATATCCTGAATATCATTCAATGAAGCAGTAAAATGTTTTTCCTGCTAGCCTATCGAGCATTTGGTCAATAAAACGGAGGGGAAAATGGTCATTCTTTGTGGCTTTATTGAGCTTCCTGTAATCCATACATATGTGATAGCTTGTGACTATTCTAGTAGTTAGGATCTCGTCATGTTCGCTTTTAGCCATTGTCACACCACCCTTCTTTGGCACACACTGCACCGGATTGACCCATGAACTATCGGATATAGGATAAATCACTCTCGCATCCAGCCATTTTATGATTTCCTTCATAACTACATTGTTTATGATCGGGTTGAGTCTTTTTTGTGGTTCCACCGAAGTATTATGGTTGTCTTCTAAATTGATCTTGTGCATGCATATGGTAGGGCTGATTCCCTTCAAGTTTGCCATTGTCCACCCGAGAGCCTTTTTATGCTGTGACAAAACATTTAACAAACTACTCTCCTCTTCGGAGGTTATATTGGCAGAAATTATCACTGGTAGAGTTTCATTACTACCTAGGTAGGCATATTTCAAATGTGATGGCAAAGTTTTAAGTTCCAATTTAGGTGCATGCTGTAAAGATGATTCTAGGGGGCTAACTTCATTAAAATCTAAGGGTTTGAATTTCATACCTGATCTAGTATGAAGGAGACTAGATTGTTCCTCTGACTTTGTTTCATTCTCTGCCTTGGTGTCGTTAGTAGAGAACCCGTTTTGTGCTTTATTCAAACTGTTGTTGCCAGGGCCATAATTCTCATAATCATCATTGACAAATAATTCGCCCAGACCATGATTTTCTTGTTTATGCGTCATGGTTATTGAGTCGTGGCACAAATCATTGTATTCATCTAGCTTTAAAAATTCATCGTGGCCAAGAATTGCCTTTTCTTCCTCTTCTATTGAGTCCATGTCTCTAATGCATTGACATTCTTCATAATCGTCCACATATTTCATGGAGTTGAATACATTGATTGTGACGCTTTGCTCTCCTACCCGCATTGTGAACTCTCCCTTTTTGCAATCTATTAGGATTCTTTCAGTGGCTAAAAAGGGTCGTCCCAGGATGATAGGTGCATTTTCATTAGCCTTACAGTCCAAGATGAGGAAATCAACTGGAAATATGAATTTTTCCACCTTTACTATGACATCTTTTATTCTGCCCTCAGGTCACACATAAGACCGATCAACTAACTGTAGGATAACCGTGGTTGGACAAGCGTGATACCTTTCTAGTTTTAAAAATATAGACTTTGGTATCAAATTTACACTTGATCCTAAATCAACGAGAGCTCGTCCTATAAAGTTGTTACTAATTAAACATGGTATTATAAAACTACCAATATCTTTTTGTTTTGGTGGGAGTTTGCTTACTGTAGAGCAGATTTCTGTTGTCTGTGCAACATTTTCTACCTTTATTTTATTTGTAACGATGTCTTTTAGAAACTTAGCATAGGAAGGCATTTTCTCGATGGCTTCAAGTAAGGGCACATTGATATACAACTGGTCCACAATATCAACAAATTTCTTGAACTGGATATCATCATTATGTTTCTTTAATCGTTGAGGGAACGGTGGTGAAGGTCTCACATTATCTATTATTGGTGCTGAGGAATCTCTAGCCTTGGCCATAAATTTCCCATTATCTAGATGATGTTTTTTTGGGCCTTCATCATTTTCATTCTCTTCGGGCAATTCATCATGTTCCTCATCTTTAGCTCGATCCTCTGGTTTTGTAGTGCCTTGGCAAGAATTGTTCAACTGTTCTCCCCCAAACTTATCATTTTGGTTAACCTGTGTTCCACTCCTTAGTGTAAGTACATTGCATTGCTCTTTTCCATGATGCTTAGTGATTTCAGTATCACTAGGGAGATTTTCTTGTGGGAGGGAATGCAATGTCGTGACAATTTGACCCAATTGGTTCTCCAATGATCTTAGAGATGAACTATGGCTTTGCAAAATTGCACCTTGGCTTTGCAACAAATTTTCTTGGGTTTTGATTGTTGAAGAATGATCGTGCATCAGTGATTTGTCAAGTAAGGTGCCATTTGCTGAGGCATCCAACATCATTCGAGTAGGTGCATTAACTTCGTTGTAAAACATCACTACTTGAGTCCAGTCATGAAATCCATGGTTGAAACACTTGCGAAGTAAACTTTTATACCTATCCAAACATTCGTACATTGATTCATCATCTCCTTGGCGAAAACTTGCAATATCATTGCAAAGTTGTGTATTCATATTGGGTGGATTATATCGAAGTAGGAAACTCTTGCATAAATCTACCCACGATTCAATTGAGCCTGGAGGGACTCCACTAAGCCAAGCTCTTGCTTTATCGCGAATGAAATAAGGGAAAAGTTTTAATTTAAGCACATCTTCATGCACTCCTTGTTATCAGAATGAATCACATACTTCAAGGAAGGCACAAATATGTTGTCTAGCATCCTCATTAGGTGAACCACCAAATTGGCTGATATAATTTAACATGTTAAACATCACCAGTTTAAGCTCAAAATGAGTTGCTTGTATTTTAGGTGCCACGATGCCTAGATTGAGATCATCAAGAATTGGATTCAAATGATCTCGTATTGCTTGTGGTCTGGTAACTTGAAGATTAATTGTTGCATTAGGATCTTCTTGATCTTTCATGTTGTTGCCTTGTAATTGTAGTTGGTTTATATACTCTTTGGTTTATTGGTTACGTCTTCTTTGTTTGAACGACTGTTTAATTTCAGGGTCAAATGGTTGCAATAGTTTACCAACAGATCTCAGGGTCATGCAATAATAAAAACCTACAAAATAAAATAATAAAATACGTTAGACTAAGTAAATGTAAGGTGACAAGAAAAACTTGTTATGGCGAAAAATAAAAATTTTGTCAGTTGCCAATCCCCGAAAACGGCGCCAAAAACTTGATTGCTTGTAATTGTATATGCTAAGGCAAGCAATTCTGTGCAAGTATACACAATCGGATCAATTAATATAGGGTAAGTGAAGTATTGTCTCCTCATGGATTTGTAGAAATTTTTCAGCTTCACCATAACTAGAACTAGTTGTCACAAGCTAATTCTTACTATCTTGTCAAACTATAAAACTATTAGTAATAAAGCAAGAAAATATTATAAAGTATGATTGTAGAAAAGTTTGGTCGAGACAAAATAAATATGCAGACTATCAAAGTAAAATAAATAAAACAAAGATAAATGTTGATTCAAATATATTCAAAACAACCTCACATATTCAGACTTATCATAGAGCACTCATGCTAATCTTTTGTATTGACACACAATTATTCTAAGTCCAGAATGAATTGTTATCCCATGCTTAAGCTACCCAACATGATTACTAAGTATTCTTAGACGGTTGCTATGGCAATACTACTCAGTGTTAACTACAACCCTTGGTTTGTCAGACTATTGTTGTAGAAATACCTCTCAGTGTAAACTATAGTCGTTGTCTATCCTACTTTAGCGTCTATCTCTTTTAGTCTATTAAAACCCGCTCCTTATCTCTAAGGTAGACAAGTTAGAACATCACCATCCCATATTCAGTCCATTGTCCACGTAGATCTAACTTAATTCTCTCGAATCTAAGAATCAATATTTAGACAAAAGACAATCTCTTGACGCTCTTACATTGCCAAGACATGTTTCACCTAGACCCCATGCAATCTCTCGAAGCTTTTACAGTGTCAAGGTAAAATATTCAAACAATGAACAAAACAGTCATGAGAAGAATCATAATTCATCATTCATAAAGCAGAAAATAATTGTTTAGGCAAAACAAAGATTAACACCAAGTAAAATAGTTCATGGTGTGATAAAAAAGTCAACCAAGTACCATCGTTTTAATACAACCCCAAATACATAAAGAAATTAAGAACAAAGGAAGAATGACTCCCAAAATTGGGGGCTATGTCATGACAATTCTTATCAACACCGCGCCTGCCTTGGCAGTCAACCTCTCTCGAGACCTGACCATCGCTCTGCTACAGTCTGGCTATGGAGGACACCAAGGAAGGTCGGTTGGTAAATGGTAGGGAAGCACTGCAGTTGATCACTCACACTTCAAGTAAAGCTCTTCTAACTTCCTTGCCTCCTCTCTTTGGTGGCTATGGCTGGGTATTTATAAAGGGAAATCTCCTAGGGTTTTGCATAAGTAAAGATTCCCTAGTTACCCATTATTGTCATATCCAGACTAAAAAAAGAAAGGCGACTGGTTGTTGTATAAATCTTGAGGGCTTGCATGCACGTGAAGAAAGTCATACATCTGACATGTAACATAAGCGATTTTATTATATCTGCTTCAGACTTTCCATATAAACATTTCCTTGGTGAGATAAATATGCTCCTCACTTTCTTTTACTTCTCTATTCCATTGGACCTTACAAATTACGTTGTCGCAACTGAAATGTTATTCCTCAGTAAATTTTTAGCACATACATAATCCACACAGACCCTTTCTCCTAATCAGCATCAGTCAAACCAAATAAATTTTTCCCAAGCAAAACTTATCCACCACAAACAAATATAACCTAAATGCAACTAAAATGATGTGCATACTTTGTTTAGACGAGAAATAACTTAACTGAAAAGACTAGAAATTTAGTCTTTTATGGAGTTATCAACGCCGTCAAAGAAGGATTTGATTTGGGTGATTGTTAAACATTTCTCTAAGAGTGCACATTTTCTACCAGTGCATACAACATTTTCTTTGTAGAGGTTAGTGGGATAGTGATTTTGCATGGTGTTCCTTTGTTGAACATTTCAGATCGTGATATGTTGTTTAAGTCGAGGTTCTAGAAAGCTTACATAAGGCTTTGGGTTCGAAGCTTTATTTGAGTACAACTTATCATCCGCATAGTGATGGGCAGTCAGGGTATGTGATTCAGGTTTTGAAAGACATGCTTCAAGAATGTGTGATCGACTTTGTTGGTTCTTGGGAGTGTTATTTGTCGTTGGTGGAATTTGCCTACAATAATAGTTGTCATGCTAGTATTCAGATGGCTCCATTTGAGGCATTATATGGGCGTAAGTGTCTACCCCTTTGTGTTGGACTGAGTTGAGTGAGAGGTATGTTGCTGGTCCAAATTTAATTCAAAAGACAGAGGATAAGGTTAAGTTGATCAAGGATCAGTTGAAGGTTTCCTTTGATCGAAAAAAGTCTTATACTAATTTGAAGCGGTGAGAAATTGAATACGATGTGGGTGACTTTGTGTTTCTTAAGGTTTCACATTGGAAGAAGGTGTTATGTTTTGGACCTAAGGGTAATCTTAGTCTTAGTTTTATAGGACCGTTTGAGGTGCTAGAGCATGTTAGTTCGATTACATATCGTCCTAATTTGTCGCCTGAGCTCGAGTGTATTCATGATGTGTTTCATGTATAGATATTGAGAAGATTTCGGTCAGACCCTTCTCATGTTGTTTCTGTGGATGAGGTTGAGGTTTGAGAAGATCTTTCATATGAGGAAGAGTTGGTTAAGATCTTGGCTAGTGTTGTGAAGGTTCTTTGAAACAAATTCGTTCCGTTATTGAAGGTGTTGTGGCGTAACCACAATACAACAAAAGTGACTTGGGAGACAGAAAAGTTGATGAAATCTTAGTATCGCCAATTATTTGGTTGAGGTAATTTTGAGGATGAAATTCTTTTTAAGGGAGAGAGTTGTAACGTCCCAAAATCTGGGTCAGTTTTGAGTCAGATTCTGGATTTTTTATAATTAAAAATAATATTAAAAATTTTGATTTTGATTTGAGAAATATTTTTGAGGGATTTTAGATGATTTTTGGTTATTGAAATTTATTTTGGAATTTAATTGTAATTTCGATTTGTTAATTAAATTGAATTATTTGGAAATTATAATTTTAGTGACTATTTGCAAATTATCACAAATCCAAAGTCTATGAAGCTTATTTTACCAAGTCGTGTGTTTAGAGTTTTTCCCTCCTCGATAAACCATATTTTAATCTTTCCTTTTTACTAAAATTCCATCTAGATTCATCTTTTAATTAAAATCCATTTTCACTCTTGATTTTCATTTCACGTGGCTTTCATTTTCGCCTCTTCAACCGTTTTGTAACTTTTTCCAAATTCTCTCATTTTCTCTCTTTTTGCAGAGCATTTTCTTCCTCTTTTATTCTCTTTGATTCCTAATTCTCTTTTCTTTAAACTTGATTTAAATTCTCAATGGTTTCTCTTTTCTCCTCATTGTCGATTTTATTCTTGATCATGATGGAGTGTCATTATTGATCTCTTTGTTCTCTTTTCAATCTTTAACAGCAAGGTAATGTTCTTTTCCTTGGTTTTATTTCATGCTTCTAGGGTAAGTGATTGTTTTTAATGATTTGTTTTATTTATCAATCTATTGAAAGGATTTTATGAGTTGAAATTGATTTTCGGGGTTAATTTTTGAGTTGATTTTCTTGAGGTGTTTATGAGGTTTTCTTAATGGAATTGAAATGTTTTTGGGATGATTATTACCACTATATTTTATCAATAGTTTTGATGTGTTATTTTTCTTTTCAAGGTGCTTGATGTGTTAGATTTTGAGGTGAGTTGTGCTTTGTGTTTTGGTGAGCGTTTGAGTAGCGTTTTCAGTTACCGGACAATAAGGTGAGTGACTTTCATTATTTAAGAATGGATGTGTTTAAGGTTAATAAAAGTGTATGTTGGTTTGATAATTGATCTTAACTCTGATTTTGTGACTCAATTAATGATGCTATTGACAATGTAAATTGTGTTATGTTGTATGTGATGCAACATATGTCAGAGATGAGAATGTGAAATGTGAATGTGATGTGTTAGAAGTGATGCATAGGATTTTGAAAACATTTCCAAAAATCTATATATAATGTGAATGTGTGTTTGGATGAGTCGAACATTCTCACTTTCCATATTGTGGGTTGATCATGACAACCAATCATGCTTGTATTTCAAAATGAGTTTGAATCGATATATGTGAAAATTATGCATCACTGACAACCACTCTTGGTGAACTTGGACTTAATTGGTTATTTTTTCTTAATAGGACCTTTGGATATGAAAAGCATGCCTATGAAAGAGTACTCTATGTGTTTTACATGTGTGTGATTGTGTTATACGGGGTTTTGTTGGCTCGTTGAGCTATGCTCCGAGAAGTCACAAGGTAAGGTTGGGTGTTGAGTTTTGCTCTGTAATTTTGTGGTTTTGGATGTATGTGAGTTTGTAAATAAAATGAGAGTTGTATGGAGTCTGAAATGAGAGTTGTATGGAGTCTGTTTATCCAATAAGTGAGTTGTGTTTTGAACAAAGGTCATTGATCCTTTAATGGAAGATATGTGTGCATTGTGTGTACCTTGCTAAATAGGTAATTGTAAATAAGTGTTTGTGGTTGATGTTGAATTATGTGAACAAATGACACCTGAATAATATGGAAATTGTGTGCATTTAGTGTATGATAGATGATCATCCGATTATTATACGGCTTTACAATTATTGAGGTAAAAACAAGTGAGGTGTGTGCATTTAGGGCTTTACTTCATCTTAGCTATGTGCATTGTCTTAGAATGATTGTTATTCATTCGGCTTTTCAGCTCACACTCATTGTTTAACATTTTTTAGATGATTATAATTGAGTCGGAGGTGAGGGTTTAGCATCGAAAGTGATCAAACAAGGTAAAAGTTAAAGAGAAATGTATGTGGTTTTCAAAAAATAAATGGTGACAATGTGGGAGAAGATTTGAGACTTAGACATTTGTTGTTATGTTGATTTGTAATAATTGCACTTATGTTGTGGGTGATTGATTTTGTGTTTGGAGATTTGTCGATGATTTGATTCATTGTTTTGGAGTTGATATACATGATTTTGGTTAATTGATGCATGTGAATGCTCAAATGTTGATTTGAACCTTAAATAAGTGTATGAAGTGTCTAGACAAGTATAATTAAGTAAACCAAACTTGTTAGACTCTTAGGTAGCATGAAATGACCAAAATGCAGAATTTGAGTAGGTAACCTGTGCTAAAGATGACCATTTATATAATATTTGACTTTTGATGCCAAAATCTTGTATGTTGTGTTGACTTATGTTATTAACCAAGTTGCACATGCATTTTTGTATTTATGAAGTGGTTAGATAATATTCAAGCATGATCCTAACTTCTAGTAACTTTTATGGCAATGTTTACTTTTCCAGCAAAAGGATTGATCCCTTAGGGGAAAGCATCGATCCCTTTTCAAAAAGGATCGATCCCTTGGCTTGAAGGATCGATCCCAAACCTACTATCCAGCAAAGGATCAATCCCTCTAAAAACTGACTGATCCCTTCATTTTTGAGCCTGATGGAGGTAGAATTGCATTCATTAAAGGTCTGAAGTGTTCTCTAGTGTCAGAATGTTCCCTAGATGTTTGTGTGAGTTCAATTTAGTTCAGAAACTGAACTACTAATTAACCATAGATGGTAATTTGAAATTTTTTGAGACTTGTTTTATCACTCTTGAAATATATTTAATTTCATAACGGAAATATTAATTGCATGGTTGTTGTTCACATGTAAGATTTGATTAATTATGATTTAGTCCTCAAACTTGCATGTTTAATTAAGTACTCCTTTGGTGTCTGAATGACCTGAAAAATTATGTATTGTTAATTGAGGATTAAAATTAAGGATTGGTAAATTCAATTTGACGAATTGACCTTAAATTTCTTGTGTGTTACAATAACCGTTTTACCTCTGACTGTTTGTTACTATATTTAAGTTCCGTTTCTTTTGATGCATGATTTCATGTTATCTAATATGTTACATTTCCATATATCACATACTGATTCGATTTTAAATTGTCAGCTTCCGCATATTTTACATAATTTAGAGTTTTGTTTTGTCCAACATGATTGGAACTGGATGTACGCTTAGGTATCCGGGTCAGACTCCTAGACCGAATATGGGGTGTTAAAGGTTCTTGGGAGGTATTTGGCTCTTTTAGAACTCTCACTTATTTATCGAATGGTGGTTGTTCACCTTTAATTTATCCAATCCAAAATCATTGGGACCTCACTCTCTTCTCAGTTCTTTGTTACCATTCTTTATGGTCACCAAGATAGGAACAAATGAAAAGTTCTTTAGAGAGACTTAAATAATATGTGAAATGTTAAGAGAGCCCTCTGGTTCCTTGTTGGAGACTTCAATGCCATTCTTTTTGGGGATAATAAAAAAAGGGTATTCAGAAGGGTATTGGATGCAAGTTATTCCATAGTTTTCTTAACCAACATAAGCTTACCGACCTTGAGTACAAAGGTCTTATATTCACTAAGACTCGTGAACGTGCCTTCGAACGTTTAGATCGTATGGTGATTAATGAGGAGTAGATATCTCTTACCCCTTAGAAGTCGGTGCACCACCTCTCTCGTATTAAATCTGATCATCGACCCTTATTATTGTATATTATAGGCCCCTCTTCCCCTTCTCTCCCCTCCTCTTTATGTTTTATGGTTAGCTGAATAAAGCATCCGAGTCATCTAGGAGAATTAGACCTTAGACGGTAAAATCCATCGCTCGTTTTTTACCCTTTTTGACTCCTTCAAATATTCGAATAAAACTTTCTTCGTACATTTGTCTAGGAAAAGAAAAACCTCTTGCTAATATTCAAGCTTCCAAGGATAATTACGGAAATGATAACCTACTTGATGATGAGCTTAGAATCCATACTAAACTAAAGGAAATCCTTGATCAGGAAGAGCTCTGTGGAAGCAAAAATCTAGCAAGACTTGGATCTTAGAAGGTGAACATAATACTAAATATTTCCATAATCATGCTCTCATCTGTTGCAAAACCAATCTTATTCAAGTTCTCCTTGTAAGAGATGAAAATTAGTGTTACGATGACCTTCGCACTAAAGCTACTAATTTTTTTACTAAGCTCTACCGAGGTGATGGAAGGCGTAAAAGTAATTTTCCGATCAAATGGCCATTTCCCCGTCTTATTGGTTTAGATATTCAATCCCTTGATGCATCTATTTATGATAAGAAAATCAGACATGCTTTATTTGAGGTGAATTCGCTTAAATCTCCATGCACTAATGGCATGTATGCTTGCAAAATCAATGGAAACCTTTAGGAGTTCTGTTTTGATTAGGGTTAAGGCTGTTTTTGATGGTCAACTAATGTTACGTAAGATGTTGTAGCAATTACGCAAGTATACATATCGTTCAAGTAATAAAGTAGTAACAATAAAGTTATAAGTGTCGAATCCCACAGGGAGCAAAACTTGTTTACAAAAGAGTCTAAGTATAGGAAAATGTATGGTTGAAATGGTAATCTAAAAAATAGCAAAGTTGAAAATTAGAATAATGAAAGCAGGAAAATTTTGCAACAGATAGTAAAATAATCAGACCGATGGACGAATAAAGGTTGTTGTCATTTGGTTGTTGATAGTATGATTATGATGTGGCAATACAGTTATGCAACTTGCAATGATTAAAAATTTAATATTTTTTCAACAAGTAAACACTTAATTAACTAGAATCAATTCTCACCTACTCCATTAATCAATTCTCACCTACTCCAAACTAAATTAAAGTATATCCCTTTCTCAAGTAACGAAACCAAAATAAAGCTTGAATCTCGATCGATGACCGCTACTACAAGGCTGCTCCACTGATGCTGGTGCACTCCCCCGGCGAATGGTTTAGGCAGCCATGGTAGATCAAATATGAAAGTGAAGAAAGGTTGAAGAAGAACTCTACCAACTGTGAAAGAAGACCCTATTTATAAGCCCAACAAGTCAAAACATCATCTAAAAGGAAAAAAATGATTTTTCCTATATTTTCTAGCCATTTTACAACTGTATTGGACAACTGTCTGAATCTAAAAAAATTCCATAATTATAAGTTGAGTCACCAGTTGCTGCAGCATCCGCTCAACATCCTTTGTAGGTTCAAGCAATGGTACAATATCAGTATACTAGTTTATAGCATAAAACATTAAAATCAACCCAAATTCCATCTCACTCCCATAATGTAACTTATGAAAAAAAATATATAAACATGATCCTATAATGATCCTAATATGACCCTAATGATACTAAAGTTCAAGCTCAACCTAGGTAAAAAGATATTAAATGATAACTCTTTCGGAGAGTTATCACACCCCCAAACCTTTGTGTTTATTTGTCCTCAAGTAATAATATACATGACTACTAAAACTAAAAGCAATACCACAGAAAAAACATATCATGAAACTAATCAACAATTTTCTTCAATTTTAATTTTTTAGCCCTCGGAGAACTGTTGCAGCAGTGCATACATCATATATAATCTTAAATCAAATAATGCAATTTCAACTTACCAAATTCAGAATTCATAGTGTAGTAGTGTGCAAGTTAAGTGTATCCAATCAATACTTGGCCAAGTTAGAAAAAAATGATCCTACTTATTTAAAGATTTTCAATGCTACAACAATATGTCTAGATCCATGTTGGATCATTCCAACTTATTCCCTAAGACTATGTTAGAGCTATTACCAGCTTTTACAACTTATTCCTAAATTGTTTTTCTTTTTTTCGTTCGTTCTTTATTTTATTTTTCTTTTTTTTTTTGACAAAATCAACTGCAATATCTAATATAGATATGAGATTTAAAGTTAAAAAATTTCTAACATCTCTAAGTATTGAGAACATACACTTATAGTATTAAGAAGTTTCCATGAACTCTAATTCTACTAAGTCTCTACAACATCACCCTAGTATTTCACAGTATAAGATTTTTCATCATTGGGCATCATCAAAATTTCCTAAAGGAAAATAAAATTCATTGATTTCCTAATATTAATCATGTAACATCATAAATGCATTTCCTATATGTTGAAACAAAATGCTAAAATCCTGCAATTAATATTAAACAACATTCATTCTAAAAATAAACATGACATAATAAATAAACTAAACACACAAGACATAAACTAGACAACAAACCCCCAAACCTAAGGGATGCATTGTCCTCAATGCATATAAATAAAGGGGGGAAATTAAATGCAGAGTGTAATGGGGACAACAATACTCTCCTTGTGAGTTGGGTATATTGTGTAGCAATGACAGTCTGGAATTCAAGAATATGATAGGTAACAATGATGATTTGGAACTCCAACTAATACTTTGAAGCAAAAACAACAATAATAGTACGAATTAAGGATGATATGGTGATCAATGTGTGAACATTACCTGAAAAGAAAACTCGATGTAAAAGCATTAAGTATAACTAATAAATGAAAAATCTAATCTAATGTCATAAATGACTTATTGAAAGCATGCAAAAAATTATTTCATAAAGTGAGATTGAAGTTTTGTTGTAACTTCTCCTGGATCCCAATAGATTAATATCTCTTTTTTCTTATCGAAGGTTGTTGTGGCATAATCGTGATGCTCTAAGTCCTTTGCACTTGTGGGATCAAAACATTGTTCAAAGTAAAACTCTTGCTTGTTAGAATCAGTCATAAAGCACACTTCTTCATTGAAAGTATAAAGATGTTACAGCTTAATGGGGTGAATTTTTAGATGAGAGGCTTCATCGACAAAGCCTTGTGAAACCTTCCTTTTCGCCTTAGTTGTTGTGTCATCAGCAATTGTAGTTTTGCTCAGGCGGTCATGCTGCGACTTTGTAGCCAACATTAGCAGTGCAGAACTACTGTTGATTCCAGGATCAATGTAGAAGCATTGGCTCCCCTTTGGCTCTTTTGAGTCTTCTTTTGTCGCAACAATATTAAAGAGTTCTTCAACGTTCCCACATTCATCTAATTGCTCTTGTGTTATTGCTTCAACAATGTAAACAATACGGCATTCATCTTCTTAATCACATGGCAATGGGTTGAACACAATGAATGTAATTTATTGGTCATTAAAACCCAATGTGAGTTCTCTTTTTCAACATCAATTAATTTTCGCCCAGTAGCAAGGAATGGTCTCCCAGGTATTATGAGCATCTTTTTGTCAGCTTCACAGACTAAGACAATGAAATCCACTAGATAGATAAATTTGTCCACTTGTATTAGCACATTGTCAATCTTATCTTCGGAATGGACAGTGGGTTGATCAGTAATTTGAAGTGTAACCATTGTGGGTTGTGCTTTACCAATCCCAAGTTTCCTGAAAATGGACAATGGTATTATGTTAATGCTGGAGCCAAAGCCACATAAAACTCTACCTATATATTGATTGCCAATAGTACAAAGAATAGTAAAACTCCCTGGATCCTTTAACTTTCAGGACAATTTGTTCGTGACAATGGCGCTACACCATTCAGTGAGTGCAACGGTCTCAAAATAACCAATTCTAGTTTTCTTGGAAAGAACATGCTTCATAAATGTAACATAGTTTGGCATTTCCTCTAATGCTTCCAACAATGGTATATTAACGTAAAATTGTCATAGCACATCAATGATTTTTCTAAATTATTTGTCCTCCTTGCTTTTCTAGAATTGTTGAGAAAATGAAGGTGGAGGCCTTGGATTGTGGTGGGGCATTGGCACTGGAGAGACATCTAGCAGTGTGAAAGGCATTGCTGCTGGCAATGGTCTAAAATTGCTACACTACCCTGCTTTCCTTGCTTTTGCCTTTGTCAAGCTTTGTAACTCTTCATTAATAATCTCTTAGGGGCCTCAGTATGTTTCCCAATGTGGAGACCACTTTGAGTTGTTATAGCCTTGCAATACTCATTGCATTGAGCTTTCCCATATGGCTTTGGTTTTTCAGTGTCTTTGCGCAGTATTCCTTGATGACTGCTATTCAAAGCATTTACCATTTGGCCAACTTGTCTTTCTAAAGCTCTTTGTGATGTTGATTGACTTGTTATGTACTCCTTCATTAAGGCTTCAAGAGATGTAAGATTGGTAGTTTGTGTTGAAGATTGTCCTTGATAATTATAGAGCTGTTGTGTTTGATACTGAGGCATCATTTGTTGTTGAGTGTATTATTGCAGTAGATTGTATTGTTGTTACTAATTATATTATTGCTTTTGTGAATTGGTAACGTTTTAACTTTGCAAAGATAGAATCGGATGGTTGTGAAAGTTAGCATTATAGGTGTTGCTATAGGAATTGTCATTCCCATTATAGTTCCTCGCAAAGAAGACAGATTCAGGATTTTTGGGGCATTCTTCGTAATAATGATTATCTCCACAATAAATACAATAAAGAGTAGTTGTAGCTTTAACCTCATAAATCCCTCAACTTTTGTAGCTTCTTGACCATATCTGTTAATGCAGAAATTTGAGAGGTAATAGAATTGAAGGTATCCAAATCCGCTATTGCAATATAGCGTCTGCCAAACATGTTCCTCGTGTTGGGGTATTGATAATCATTACTTGATATTCTTTTGAAAATATCATATGCCTCATTATATGTATTGTCTAGTAATGCTCCATTTGCTGAAGCATCAACCACCAATCGAGTATGCATGTTTAACCCATTATAGATTATTTCTATTTATGTCCAATATGGGAATCCATGCATTGGACACTTACACATCAAATCCTTAAAATGCTCACAAGCCTCATATAAACTTTCATCTTCTAGTTGCTTGAAATATGTCAAATCATTTCGCAGCTTCGCTTTCATATTTGGTGGATTGAATCGTAGCAGGAACTTTTGTGTAGCTCATTCCAAGATGCTATAGCACCAGGTGGCAGCGAATTCAACCATGCTCTAGCTTTATCTTTTAGAAAGTAAGGGAACAACTTCAGTTTTAGTGCTTCCCCAGGGACTCCCTCATGAACAAATGAATCATATACCTCCATAAATGCTCGCAAATGTCCTTGAGGATCTTTAACAAATAACCCACCATATTGTCCCATGGACTGCAACATTTGAAACATGATCAGCTTCAACTTAAAATTTGCAGCATTAATTATTGGTTGTACTATGCCACAATGTAAATCATCGAGTATTGGTACCACATGCTATTTAATAGGTCGATTTTAGTCATCTATATTGTAAAATTGTTATTGTCTAACTCTATTGCCAGCCTGCAATTTAGTATCATCACCGTGCTATAGCAGAAGCATAGCATTGCTATCTTATCTAGCCATAAATGATCGATTCCTGGTAGCTTCTCTGTGGCGTCTTTGAAAGGTCCGTTCCATCTCCATATCAAATGGTTGTAAGTCATCGTCACTTCATGACATAAACCATTAAAACTAGAAAAAAAATAACTACCTACAAAAAGAAATAAATAAGTAAACAATAAAAAAAACTCTAAGGTAAAATCGATTGCTCCTAATAACGGTGCCAAAAACTTAATGTTGCGTAAGATGTTGTATCAATTACTCAAGTATACGTATCGTTTAAGTAATAAAGTGGTAACAATAAAATTACGAGTGTCAAATCCCATAGGGAGAAAAACTTGTTTCAAAAGAGTCTAAGTGTAGGAAAATGTATGGTTGAAAAGGTAATCTAACAAATAGCAAAGTCAAAAAATCAGAATAATGAAAGCATGAGAATTTATAGCATACAATAAAACAATCAGACCGATAGACCTATTAATGTTGTTTTCATTTGTTTGTTGATAGTATGATTATGATGTGGCAATACAGTTACGCAACTTACATTGATTAACAATTTAATCTCCTTTTAGCAATTAAGCACTTAACTAACTAGAATCAATTCTCACCAACTCCATTAATCAAGTAGTTAACAAAGCAAGTCAATTGGCAACATACATCTCTATACGCATAAATTTACTCTCATCAATATTGTTTCAAGCAAAAATCATAAAATAAACGTTTCGTCTAACACCTTATGTTCAAATCCAAATAACATGGAAAAAATAAAACATCTAAACTAAATTAAAGTGTCTTCCTTTCTCAAGTAACAAAACCAAAATAAAGCTTTAACCCTGATCAATCACTGCTGCTACACGACTGCTCCACTGTTGTTGGTGCACTTTCCTGATGAATAATTTAGGCTACCATGGTGGATAAAATATGGAGTTGAAGAAAAGTTGAAGAAAAAGGCTCCCAAGTGTGAAAGGATGCCCAATTTATAAACCCAACAAGTCAAAGCATCCTCCAATAGGAAAAATATGATTTTCCCCTATATTTTACAACTATTTTACAACTGTATTAGACATCTGTCAGAATCCAAAAAATTCCATAAATGTCTACTGAGTCACCAATTGTTGTAACATCAGCTTTGCATCTCCTGTAGCTTCAAACAATGTTATAATATCAACATACCAGTTAACATCATAAAACATTAAAATCAACCAAATTCTATCAACTCATTCCCATGATGCAAATGATGAAAAATATAAAAATATGATCAT
The DNA here is from genome assembly GCF_006381635.1 of Hibiscus syriacus. NCBI lineage: Eukaryota > Viridiplantae > Streptophyta > Magnoliopsida > Malvales > Malvaceae > Hibiscus > Hibiscus syriacus. The sequence goes on from NW_024063415.1 coordinate 797,649, forward strand.
AATATGATCCTAATGATACTAAAGTTCAAGCTCAACCTAGGTAAAAGGATCCTAAATAATAACTTTTTTGGAGAATTATCGCCAACCCATATAATCTGAGTTCATCAAATCTTTACTCGTCCACATCCTCAAAATTCACAGTCTTGAGTCCTTCGTTGATTTTCTACTCATTAGCCTTTGTATGATTCTATATAATCTTTTCATGAAGTTCACCATGAATTGATTTAAATATATTTTTCTTAGAATCATCACCCCCAATCAAGCTAGCTTTATAACTCATGAGGTTATTCACTCTATTAAGGAAAAGAAGGGGAAGAGTCAATGGATGATTGTGAATGTTGACCTCGGGAAGACCTATGATCATATTACTCTAGACTTCTTGTCAGAATCTTTCATGGACATTGGTTGTAAAGACTGTATCCATCGCATCATTATGAGCTCTATCTATAACACCCCAAAATTTATATAGTGACCAAAATGCAAGTTTTGAAAGTTTTGTTGTAAAGTATAAATTTGGAAAAGTTTACGGACCAAAATTATAATTTTTAAAAGTTATATATTTTGACTCGTAAATGAATAGTTTGGCCTAAAATATGAATTTTCATGGGAATCCGAATTTCGATACGGGATTTGTATTAAAAGTTATACAATAGTAGAGTCCGAAATAGAATCGGATAAATGGATCGAGTCAAAATTTCACGAAAATTTTAAGAATGATAGAAAAATATGTAAATATTATTTCCATATTTTAGAATGGTGAAAGTTTACACAAATTAGTGTAATTAAGGTCGATTTTGTTTGTTAAGTCGCAATTGTGAAAATTTGTGACTATTTTGTGGTTTTTGAAAATTTCAAGGTTAAAGTTGAAAAGTGACTTATATGAGCTCATGGATGATTTAAGCAAGATGATGTAAGCAAGATGAATTCATAAATTATGTCATGTTAATGGTAAAGATGAAATTATCATGTTTTGGTAATTTCGTATTAAATGAATTTTTCATTCATTTAATTAACTAAACCCAAGTTTATTAAGGAGATTAATGAATAAAATTCAAGTTAATTCAGCTCATCTCCCCCTCCAAGTTGTGACCTCCATAGTAGGTAAAGATGATATTTTTTTTAACCTTACATGATAAATTTTTGGACTAAATTGTGAAATAGAGAATTAATCTACATCAAATTCTCTATCATTTGTTATAAACAGTTCATGTTAAACATGCTTGAATGATTGATTTCATGATTAGGATTTATCAAGGGGAAGATGAAACAATATGAATTAAAGGTTGAGTTTTAAGTTATTGATGTTGTAGATTAATTCTAAAGCATGTATGATGATTAAAATTAAGTATAAAGTCATGTATAAGGTTCGACCATGACTTAGGGTTATGGAAAGTTTGTTATTTCATTAAATTATGTAAGGGGTTTAATTGTAGAAGCTTTCAGATATTGATTAAAAGTGGAATTCATGCTTGAACCAAGCAAAAATCAACAACCCCTAACTATATAGCATTCAATTTTAAGGAAATAATTGGGGGGGAATTATGAAAAAAATTCCTTTGGAATATAAATGATTTTTGGAAGATCCTACAAGATTTAGAAGATATTTGGACCAATCTTTTATTTTGTGAAATTTAGGGGACCTATTCGATAGTTATGAAAAAATATGGGTTGATTTGCAATTATTAAATAGTTATTGTACTATGCTGGAATTTAATGTTAGAGTGTTGAATTTGATGTTAGAATGTGAAATTGAACCATTTTGAAAAGTTGGTAAAGTTTGAGGACCAAATTGTAATTATGGAAAAAGTTAGTGACTTAAGTAGAAATGGTGTAATTTTAGGTATTCAATGTTGAATTTTAGTTATGGAATGATGGATTTAAAGTTATATTAATGATTTGGAACCAAAGTGCAAATTTGGAGAAATTTGTTAATGGAATTCGAATAGTCTCAAAAGTTGGGACATAATTGTGAGTTTTCAAATGTGATGATATTATTTTAGTATGATATTAAAATACTGGAAATTATTAATTGAGTGCAGAATTTTCAAGTTTAAGAATTTCTTTGGGATTAAATTGCAAGTTTAGTAAAGTTGATATTTGCATTCGAAAAGGCTAGAAAAATTGAGGATGATAATGCAAGTTTTTAAATGTTAAGGTATTAGATTTAGGATATTATTTTATATGCTGGAATTTTAGTATTTTATTTTAAATAAGTAGATGAAGGACCATTGTGAATTAAATGGAAAAATTGATGTGAATTCTAAAAAGAATTCATAGATGGTGATATAAATACAAAGATTTTGAAAATTGGAGGATTCATGATAGAAATGAAAATTTATGGAATCGAATAGCTATGTTGAAAAGCTTGAAGGTATGTGAAATTGTGATTTAGTTTTATATCAATTTAGTATTGATTACGTTTATAGAATTTATTTTATCATAACTAGATCATGTTAGTATAACACTAACATGTAGTTGAAATGGTGCTATATATGTCATGTCATACAAATTACGAAAAATATTGTGATCCCAATGACTCAAAAGTAAAAGGCAAAGCATTTGAGTAAAGAATATCGTATTAAAGGTTCAATAGTGAGGAAAAGGTGAGTGCAGTACTTACTTTCACATAATGAGGAAGACTTGCAATATGTCAACCTCACATTATTTTAAAGTATGATTTTATTTTAATTATAGAATTCTTCCATAATGTTATATAAAGGAATTATGATTATTTTTGGGTATGAATTTAACCCAATACATTTTTATGTGATATTTTATGAAAAGATGTGCAAATGATTTTTCTAAAGTGATTTTAAAGAATGATCTTAATTTTTAATGATGAAATATTTAATTAATGGTTTCAAAATGTTATTTGATTTATTTTAAGGTATGAACTGCCCAAGTTATAATGGAAAATGATTCTGATTTGTAAATGATTCTGATTTGAATTGCTTGATTAGTAAATGAATATAATATGATATGGAAACACATTGTATGTTGCATTGAGAGTCGTAGATACATTTGGCATGCCAAGAAGTTGAGTAAAGTTATGGTACATTCGTGTACATTATGAATGGCACTGTTGGTGCAAATGATAAGATAGAACTTGGAGTGCATCTTATGATGATGATGATTGGCACCGTAAAGTGCCTAGTGAGCACATTATGTTTGACTCGCGTACCTTGCATTATCTTACATATACATTGAGCTATAGAAGTAAAATATGAAAATGAATGTGAAAGTTAAGAAAAGTATCTGAAATGAAAGTGAGAATGAAAGTTTTGAATTATGTATGAATGAAAAAAATATATGAAATAGTTGTTATATCAAATGTTGATTTGCATGATTTTGATAAAATCATGAGAATATGAGTTTCAGATTTCTAAAGAGGAAATCTGCTTGAATAACCCGATTTGAAAGTTTTAATGATTTTCTTTTAATTACTTTTTTATGTTGTAAAGTATTTTATGACATTTTATGTTTTATCTCACCTTAGTTGTGTTACTGCCTAACTAAGTTTTACTTAGTGCATAATGATTTTCATGCGTAGGTTCAGATAAAGAAAAGAGCGTGAAATGAGGAGCACTAAGAGCATCTCTTCTTGGGAAATCATACCGACCTACAGTATCGGTAAGACATCTTTAACTTATTAGTGACATGTATATTATAAATATTCTGGTTGCTCTGATAAAACTGCTTTAAAAGTATTAGTTGATTTTAAAATTAAGCAGTATTTTGATAGTTTCATATATGTTGAGAAACATCATCGAACTGCCTAATGCTGCTAAAAATTCGGATTAAAATTTGATTATAAGATATTATTTTGGATTTTTACATGAAATATTAAATGGATTTTAATCAATAATTTGGAATTTTAAAATAAAAAAAATACGTGGTTTTAAGTATGGAACGTATAAAAAGTCAGTGTGACTTATTTAGCTCATATTTAAGTACATACACGGGTTAAGGGTATTACATTTATTGGTATCAGAGTTGTATGTTTAGTCGATTCTTGTCCTAAATCGAGTTTAATATTGTAAAAGTGTACATACCACTAGTATGTCGATATTACTGATCTGGTATGGTTAGGTGTTTTTTATTGTTGATATTTCTCCTTACTAACGTAGAGTTGAAATCTATGTGTTAGATTTCGGAAGTTAATAATAAGGGTAAGAAATTGTTAATGCTAAAAATGAAGATCGAAATTGTAATCGATCTAAACAGACAAGAGAGAACTTTAGTATTTTGCCCTAGAAGGGTTGGAGTTGTAAGAGATTATATTCCATTTTGTGAAAGAAATGCCCCGCCTTATAATGAGAAAGAAGCTGAGTTGTGGTAACAAATTAATCATTTAAAGAATAAGGTTAATGAAATATTGAAATATACTAAAATGTTTGGAAGGTATGCATGAGAATTTGAGATTGAAGAGGTTGTAGAGATTATTGAATTTACTGATGATTCTAGGGTTTATACAAGTATGTTTAAATTTTTGAAAGGTATATAAGTTAAGTATTAAGATATTTAAAGAAATGTCTGATTTGAGTTAATCTTGAGCGGTAGATTAAAGACTAAATCTTTAAGGCCAGAGAGCAAAGGTAAACGGTAAGTAAGTTGTCTATTAAAAGTTTAAAGAAAGATGATTTTATGTGGTTATATATAAATTATCATCAGTTAAGTGAGATGATAGTAGAAAATGAGTTTGTATTTATTTTGATTAATTTGGGTTCTAAGTATTTCTATGTTAGTACGAATTTAGTCAATGAAAAAGGTATTTCGTTAGAACCTATTAATAGTGATATGATAGCTAGAAATCCACTAAGTTATAGTGCCAGAGTAAAGCGGATAAGTAGAAATTATTTAATAAAGATTCAAGGGGTCGTGTTTCCCACAAATCTTATGGAATTTCCATTTGATAAGTTTGAGATCCTTTTGGTCATGGTTTGGTTATCTCCGCATTATGGTTGGATATATTGTTGCATGAAGCGACTATTTTTGAAAGATACGGAAGGTTCTAAAATAATAATAATCGAAGAAAAAGTAAAATTATTGCCTAATGTGATATTAGTTGTAATTGCAAAGAAACTAATGTCAAAAGGTTGTTCAACTTTTCTGGCAAATGTGATTAACACTCAAACTTCTGAGGTCATATTGGAGTATATTCTTATGGTTAAAAAATTTTAGGATGTGTTTCCTAATGAATTACTCGGATTACCTTCTGATCATGAGGAGGAATTTAAGATTGATATTTTTTGGGTACTATATTTTTATCGATGGCTCCATATAGAATGGCTTCGACTCGACTCAGGAAAAAGTAAAGGCACATTTACAAGAGCTGCTTGATAGGAGTTTTATTAGACCGAGTGTATATCTGTAGAGTGTAACCACACTCTTTGTTAAAAAGAAAGATAGATCGATGTGAATATGCATAAATTATAGTCAGTTGAATAAAGTGACGGTAAAGAATAAATACCCTTTTTTGAGGATCGATGACCTATTTGATTAGCTTAAAGGTGTTTTAGTAATTTTGAAGATTGATCTTTGATCTGGATATCGTTAATTAACGATTAAAAGGGGAAGATGTTTCGAAGATGACTTTTAGAACTTGATATGGTTATTATGAATCCGTAGTAATGATATTTGAATTGATTAATGCCCCTGCAACATTTATGTATTGATGAATCGGGTGTTCCAGTTGTACTTGGATCAATTTGTGGTCATGTTTGTTGATGATATTTTTGTTTATTCTAAAACTAAAGAGGAACACGATGCACATCTCCGCATTGTACTTCAGATATTATGGGATAAAAAATTTTATGCCAAGTTATCAAAGTATGAATCTAGTTGATGAAACTTGTTTTCTTGGTCATATGATTTCGACATAAGGAATTAGGTTTGATACCAAGAAAATACAAGAGATTTTGGAGTGGAAAACTCCGAAAAATGTCTTTGAAGTTTGAAGTTTATTGGGATTAGCTGGATATTATCTGAGATTTGTGAAGAATTTCTCGATGAATATTTCCATACTTATTAAACTGCTCCGAAAAGATATGCCCTTTATTTGGATTGAAAAGTGCCAAGAAAGCTTTAATATGCTTAAAAAGATTCTAACTGAGGTACTAGTTCTAGTGCAACCAGAATCAAGTAAAGACTATGTAATTTTACAGTGATGCATCTCATATTGGCTTGGGATGTGTATTTATGCAAGGAGGCAAAGTTGTAGCATATGTTTTGAGACAGTTGAAGGCGCATGAGAAAAAAATTATTCGACTCGTGAATTAAAGTTAGCAACTGTGGTATTTGTTTTGAAAGTTTGTCACCATTATTGTAACACCATTAACTCATATTTGATCCTGATATGAGTCCGAGGTGTCACATTCACTTTTCAAATCGTTTACTTTTCTAAGATAACTGAAAATTTAAATTCACATTAAAATAAAACAAAATAGTTTATATTAAATACAATCATATGGTTTTAAAAAACCGACCAGAGCATATCTGACTCAAATCTTTAATTACATGCCAACTACATTCATTATAAAAAAATACATACGATTCAATTTTTTCTGATATGATCTTTGGAAATGAGATGTTGTCCAGACTCGCTTAACTTTGCTCTTCCTACCACATGGAACCTACGTGTGATACACTCACATGCTAAGTCATTGACTTATTGAGGAATATAAAGCTTATAATAGACACCTTAACTTCATAACAAAATCAGATCATTTCATATAATAATATATATTACCAAAAACCGTAGAACATTTCATATAACAAAATGCATACATGCACATATACCATCATTATCAACATCAACCTCATTATCATTATCCTTATTATTATTAATCCATTTAAACATATAATCTTGTACTTAACCTTTGTAAAACATCATATAATATAGAAATCATAACACATTTTACAAAGTAATACACATAACATCACATACAGTTTATTTATGTTATCTCTTTTAATATCCCATGGTACACTTCTGAGAACTAATGATTTGTGAGTGCATTGAGGTTGTGCACAAATGTTGTCACCACAGCTCGTATAAATTGCAACGAAGTGCCACATAGAATATCCCGAAGGACCACATAGATGTCCCGAAGGACCGCGCAGAAAAGTCTCAAAGGACCACGTAGAATTGTCCCGAATGACCGTGTAGGACCCTCGACTCTTGGCATGCCAATTATACCCTTAGCTCTCATAACACATACTTATGGGCTTTACTGTTTACACATTTCACATTTTCAATTATTCACATAGATTATATCACATGTTCACATAGTCACATAGATCATCACATAGACGTGTACTCACATAGCTCATTGTCACATAGCTTATATTATTTCTCATGTAATCACATAGGTCAATGTTATTGAACTTACCTCACTTTTTCATTTACTCACATAGGTCATTTATATTTTTCATATAGGTTACCATGCAAACATGTATTCACATAGATCTAATTCACATAAGATAACATGTAACACATAGTTCATGAATAACAATGCATGTAACACATAAACATGTATTCATGTACACATAGAAACCATATAAACAATTTACTTGTATTCATAGAATTATGCAATCAAAACATTGGAAATAGACTCATCGCAAGTACCATTTCCATAAACACCATATACATATTAATATTCACTCACCTTAGCCTCACCTAGTCCAAGTTAAGCATTAAACACCTTTGATCGATCTTACAATTTTGAATCGTCTGAATATTGCTTTCGATCAATATCTACACCAATATACGATCTAAATAAATATCAGAATTCATAATAATATAAATCAATCACCAATAACTTGAGCTAAACGAAACACTTAATTCACTATTTCACCTTGAATAGTATAGGTACTCAAGGTACAATACCAATACTTCTACTCTATAGTATTGATACTATACTTCAGTATCGATACCCAATTTCGATTCTGGAATTTCAACTTCAAAATGGTACTGATACTTGCTCTCTGGTATCGATACCACTTGGTATCGATACTACTCATTCGATAGCGATACTAAAAAAGGATTTCGTACAATTTACCGTATGGTATCGATACTGTTCTTTCAATATCAATACCAAACCTAATATCACCTATTTTTACTTTGAAGTATCGGTATTGTTCATCCAGTACCGATACCCCTTGCCCATAACATACTTATTTTACCTGAAAATTTTCCAAAACTTACTTAACTTCCACTCTTTTAACTCCTTTCAAATTATTAAGCCCAAATATACTTATTAAAACTAACTTATATCACTTAACCACACTTAACCATCCAAAATCCTCATAGAACCCTTGGAAACAAAAATCACACCAAATAATCAACATACCCCAAATATATATCTAACACTTTAGATTTTTTATCCCAGCTTATAATAAGTCAGATTTCACTTCAAAATTCATTTACTAACTCTTTCTCAACAATTCACTCAAAAACCCTTTTTACAAATTCCCCCATAACTTATCCATCTTTTAGTTTTAAACAACATTAAGCTTTCCTTAATCTTATGTATCACCCAGAGACCAAAAACCCAAACTTAAAATTTAAGATATAACCAACTAGAAGAATTCTTACCTTTAACCAAGTACTCATGGTGGAAGAAGAAGAAGAGACTAGACTTCCAGATTTTTCTTTCATTCTCCTTTACTACATGTGGATATATATAACACCACTATAAATTTATAATTTATTTTCTTACCAAATTACCATTATGCCCTTTCCACTTCCAAAATTTTCTATTAAATCCAACACCAAGATACTCTAATTAAGTCCCTGAACATTTCAATTTTCCAAAATTGACCATAAAATTTTAAAATCTTGCACTTTGGTCACTAACCCGATTTTTTGGGATGCTACAATTCCCCCCTAAGAAAATTCGTCCTCAAATTTTCACTGCACAAAGAGATGAGGATACTGTTTACACATCTTCTAATGTTCTCATGTTGCTTCCTCTACTTTAATCTTTCGTGTTTACCATTAATAAAGTTGCATTTTCACTCCTTCAATTCTACACCTACATTCAACCTTTATAAATCCATATAATGTCACTCATCATGTAGACAGTAACCACCAATCCTTACCCCTCAAGATCATGAATAAGATGATTTCTTTCATCATTCTCTAATTGCTTTGCAACATAAACCAAACATGTACTCTTGTACAATCCTTATTCGAATTACAATACACCTATTCTTTTTATCGTCTTAAACTTTTCTACTATATCTTTAGCTTCCTTCAAATATACAAATCCTTATCTCCTTGACCACATCACATCTACATAGCCAAGATACACAACCATACACCAATCCACTCCATACTTGATTAGCTTAACCTGACATTTTCTTCAAATCTTTTAACTCTATTACGCTTACCCTCATATAACCTTGTTAGTCAGCACCAACTCTTTTAATCTAGGGCGCAAGCCTACATCAAACCAATCATATACATCATTTTCAGCCAGAATTAACTCAACGGTAATTTACTCAACTTATCAAACCCACACTCTTACTCATACACAGTGCAATTCCCTTGGTTCAAACTCAAAAATTCTAGCTTCATTTGTCTCATAAATTGGTCATCGATGTACTTATTCTTGAACTCTTCTAAAAAACAATAACCACATCACTTGATCTTTTAACATTCTCATGATGACATTTATCCACTACTCTAGCTTGCTCATGTAGCAAAGAAACTTCTCCACTTCAGATCAATAGAAACCCTCTAATGCTACTCTAACACATTTCCAACCTCCTAAATAAAACCCTTGATCTTATACAGACACTCCCTGAGGTGTCCGCTCTTCATCCTGTCTAGCCAAGGCAGGTAAATTGCTACCACCTTCAGGTCTATCATCTCTCACTTCACTTTGAAAGCTCTCATGGTTAGACATCTAATATAACATAACAATCATATTCTATTAATAAGACAGCACACTCCTTACACTGTCATATCAAAAAAATTTCTTTTTATTGGATGTACACATTTTAAAACTCATTTCACTTCGGTTTAAGCCTAGAATCGACTAAACCTTAGCTCTGATACCATTAAATGTAACACCCTCAACCCGTATTTGGTACAGATACAAGTTCGAGGTGTCATATTGACTTTTCAAATCATTTACTTTTACAAGATAACTAAAAATTTAAATTCACATTAAAATAAAATTGAATAGTTTATATTAAATACAATCATATGATTTTACAAAACCGATCAGAGAATAGCCGAATCAAATCTTTAATTACATGCCAACTACATTCATTATAACAAAATACATACTATTCAATTCTTTTATGATCTGATCTTCGAAAAGGATATGTTATCCAAACTCGCTTAGCTTTGCTCTTCCTACCACACGAAACTGACTTGTGAAACACGCACACGTTAAGTCATTGACTTAGTGAGACATATAAAGCTTATAATAGAAACCTTAACTTCATAAAAATATCAGATCATTTCATATAATAATATGTATTACCAAACACCATAGAACATCTCATATAACAAAATGCATACATGCACATATACTATCATTATCAACATCAACCTCATTATCATTATCCTTATTATTATTAATCCATTTAAACATATAATCTTGTACTTAACCTTTGTAAAACATCATATAATATAGAAATCATAAAACATTTCACAAAGTAATACACATAACATCACATACAGTTTATTTATGTTATCTATTTTAATAACCCATGATACACTTTTGGGAACTAACAATATGTGAGTGCATTGAGGTTGTGCACAAATGTTGTCACCACAACTCGTATAAATTGCATCGAAGTGCCATATAGAATGTCCCGAATGACCATATAGATGTCTCGAAGGGCCGCGTAGAAATGTCCCGAAGGACCACATAGAATGTCCTGAATGAGCGCGTAGAACCCTCGACTCTTGGCATGCCAATTATACCCTTAGCTCTCATAACACAATCTTATGGGCTTTACTGTTTACACATTTCATATTTTCAATTATTCACATAGATTATATCACATGTTCACATAGTCACATAGACATGTACTCACATAGCTCATAATCACATAGCTTATATAATTTCTCATGTAATCACATAGGTCAATGTTATTGAACTTACCTCACTTTTTCATTTACTCACATAGGTCATTTATATCCGTTCATATAGGTTACCATACATACATGTATTCACATAGATATAATTCACATAAGATAACATGTAGCACATAGTTCATGAATAACAATGCATATAACACATAAACATGTATTCATGTACATTTAGAAATCATATAAACAATTTAATTGTATTCATAGAATTATCAATCAAAACATTGGAAATAGACTCATCGCAAGTCTCATTTCCATAAACACTATATACATATCAATATGCGCTCACCTTAGCCTCACATAGTCCAAGCTAAGCACTTAGCACCTTAGATCGATCTTACAACTTTGAATTGTCTGAATCTTGCTTTCGATTAATATCTACACCAATATACGATCTAAATAAATATCAGAATTCATAATAATATAAATCAATCACCAATAACTTGAGCTAAACGAATCACTTAATTCACTTTTTCACTTTGAATAGTATCGGTACTCAAGGTACAGTATCGATATCAAGGTACAATATCGATACTTCTACTCTATGGTATCGATACTATACTTCAGTATCGATACCCAATTTTGATTCTGAAATTTCATCTTCAAAATGGTACCGATACTTGCTCTCTGGTATCGATACTACTCATTCGATATTGATACTGAATAAAGGATTTCTTACAATTTACCTTATGGTATCGATATTGTTCTTTCAGTTTCGATGCCCAAACCCAATATCACCTATTTTTACTCTGAAGTATCGGTATTGTTCATCCAATACCGATACCCCTTGCCCAGAACTTACTTATTTTACCCAAAACTTTTCTAAAACTTACTTAACTTCTACTCTTTTAACTCATTTCAAATCATTAAACCGAAATATACTTATTAAAACTAACTTATATCACTTAACCATACTTAAACATCCAAAATCCTCATAGAACCATTGGAAACAAAAATCACACCAAATAATCAACATAGCCCAAATATGTTTCTAACACTTTAGATTTCTTATCTCATCTTATGACATGTCAAATTTCACTTAAAAATTCATTTACTAACTCTTTCTCAACAATTCACTCAAAACCCCTTTTTACAAATTCCCCCATAATTTATCCATCTTTTAGTTTTACACAAAATTAAACTTTCCTTAATCTTATGTATCACCCAGAGACCAAAACCCAAACTTAAAATTTAAGAAATAACCAACTAGAAGAATTCTTACCTTTAACCAAGCACTCACGGTGGAAGAAGAAGAAGAAGAAGAAGAGAATAGACTTCCAAATTTTTCTTTCCTTCTCCCTTACTACACGTGGATATATATAACACCACTATAAGTTTTTAATTTATTTCCTTACCAAATGACCATTATGCCCTTTCCACTTTCAAACTTTGTTATTAAATCCAACACCAAGATACTCCAATTAAGTCCCTGAACATTTTAATTTTCTGAAATTGACCACAAATTGTAAAATCTTACACTTTGGTCGCTAACCCGATTTTTTAGGATGTTACAATTATGTATTTGGTGAATGATGTTATATATATATATATATATATATATATATATATATCATAAAAGTCAGAAGTAATTGCTAACTCAGAAAGAATTAAATCTAAGACAAAGGATATGCATTGAGCTTCTGAAAGACTATGATATGATAATTGATTTTCATTTTAGAAAGGTTAACGTGGTAACTTATACACTTAGCCAAAAGACATTCACTATTTTGAGAACTTTGGATGCTTGATTATTTATGCAAAGTGATGATGCACTTGATGCAGAGTTAAGGCCAAGGCCTTTATTGTTGGATCAGATAAAATATCTTCAAAGCGAGGATGAAAAATGTTTAGCCAAGATCGAGCAAGTGAAGAAAAGAAAATAGAGGAATTTGAATTTAAATTTGATTGATGTTTGTATTGCCAAGGGCGAATTTACATTCCCAATGATGATGAACTAAAGAAGAATCTTATTTCTGAAGCTCATTATAGTCCTTTGACTATGCCTCCAGGAAAAAGTAAAATGTATACAGATCTAAAGAGTTGATATTAGTGGGTAGGTATGAAAAAAATCAGAGGAAAAATATTTCTTTTTAGCAGAGTTCGCTTATAACAACTATTATCAGTCAAATATTAATATGACCCTTTTGAAACATTATATGAAAAAAATATGTCAGATGCCATTGAATTGGTATGAATTAGATAATCGGGATATAATTGGTCCAGACTTGATGAAATAAGTGAAGGACAAATTAAAGATTATACAAGACAATCTCTAAGCAGTTATTGGTCGACAAAAACCTTATTCAGATTTAAAGATAAAGGAAATTGAATATAAAGAAGTAGTTCTTAAATTATCACAGTGGAAAAAGATTTTAAGAATTGGTGAAAAAGAAAGTTGAATCTTAGATTCATTGGTTATATAAGGTAATTAAAAGATTTGATCCAATAGTTTATGAGCTAACATTAACTTCAAAAATGGATAAGATACATAATGTGTTTTATGTATCGATGTTTTGGAAATATTGATTGTATCTTTGCATATGATTATATGGGAGGAAATTGAGGTTCTGTCAGACTTATTGTATGAAGAAGAATTTGTAAAGATTTTATCTTATGGAATCAAAATAACGAGAAAAAAGTCGATTATACTTGTAAATGTTCTTTCGTGCAATCATAAAATTAAGGAATTGACCAAGGAATGAGGGGAAAATATGGAAAAGCAGTTTCCTCATCTTTTTACCTCAGGTATGTAAATATGTACAAAAAATTCGAGGACGAATTTCTTTAGGGGGAAGAATTGTAACACCCCAAATTTTTTGTAGTGACCAAAATACAAATTTTGAAAGTTTTTTAATCATGGTATACATTTGGAAAAGTTCAAAGCCAAAAATATAATTTTAAAAGTTATATATTTTGGCCCGTAAATGAATAGTTTGTCATAAAACAAGAATTTCGCGGGAATCAGAATTTCAGTACGGAATTTGTATTAAAAGATATAAAGTAGTAAAATCCGGTATAGAATCGAATAATCAAATCGAGCCAAAACTTCACGAAAAAAATTGAAGGATGATAGAAAAAGAATGGAAATATTATTTCCATATTTTAGAATGATAAAATTTTACACTTATTAGTGTAATTATGTTCAGTTTTGTTTGTTAAGCTGAAATTGTAAAAAAAAATGACTATTTTGTGATTTTTGTCAAGGTTAAAGTTGAAAAATGAATTATATGAGCTCATGGATAATTTAAAGAAGATGATGTAAGAAAGATGAAATTATGGATGATGTCATGTTAGTGGTAAAGATGGAATTATCATGTTTTAGTAATGGTAACATGGTATTTCGCATTAAATGAATAGTTCATTCAGTTAATTAACTAAAGCCAAGTGTATTAAGGAGATTAATGAAGAAAATTAAAGATAATTTTCAACTCATCTCCCACCCTCTATAGTATGTAAGGAAGAAATTCTTTTTATTATTCATTTATAAGCTTACATGCTTAATTTTTGGACTAGGTTGTGAAATATAGAATTGATCTACATCAAATTTTCTATCATTTGGTATAATTAGTTACTGTTAAATATTCTTGAATGAGTGAATTCATGATTAGGGTTTATAAAGGGGAAGTTGAAACAAGATGAATTAAAGGTTGATTTTTATGTTATTTATGTTGTAGATTAATTCTAAAGCATGTGTGATGATTAAAATTAAGTATAAACCCATCTATAAAGTTTAACCATAACTTAGGGTTTTAGGAAGTTTGTGATTTGATTAAATTATGTTAGGGTTTTAATGATAGAAGCTTTAAAATGTTAATTAGAAGTGAAATTCATGCTTGAATCAAGTGAAAATCAACAAACCCTAACTCTATAACATTCTGTCTTAAGGAAATAATTGGGGTGAAATTTTTAAAAATTTCCCCAGGCTTATAAATGATGTTTGGAAGAATATACAAGCTTTAGAAAGTTATTTGGACCAATTTATAATTTTATGAAAGTTATAGGACCATTCGATAATTATGGAAATTATGGGGTTGATGTGTAATAGTTTAATAGTTATTGTACTATGCTGGAATTTAATGTTAGATTGTTTGTTGAAAACATTTTGATGTTTCGATATAACAAATTAAGTATAAATGAATTTTAAGATTTTACAAATGATTTCTAAGTATATTCGATTTAATTACTCGAATATCAAATTATTACTCCAAGTTTTCAAGATCAATTTCAAACCTTACTAAATGTGTAAAATTGTGTTTTATACTTAATATATTTTTGAAACAATTTTCACAAAGTATTTTGAACCAAAATCAAGCCTAAAATCAATTTTTCAAAGTGATGCACCGATGCACTAATCCATGCATCGATGCACCATGGAATAAATTGAACATCGAATGTATTTCATGCATCGATTCACATACTATGCATCGATTCACTCAAAGTTTTATGAAAACATCGAATGCATTTGATACATCGATACACTCAGGCTATTTTGAAACATCGAATGCATTTTATGCATCGATGCACTCTTAGTGCACCGATGTACTAAGGGTCCAACGATCAAAATATTTAAATTTTACACTTGATGCACCGATGCACCTTGGGTATGCATCGATGCACTGACTCTCCTAATTGATTTAATTAATTATTTTCACACTTAAACGGCTCTATTGACTCCACTAATCATCCCCAACGTTTAGAATCATTTGAAGGAGTATTTAAACAAGCTTAGAAGCCATTGATCAACAACAAGAAAACACAAGAAACAAGAATCAAGAGAGAATCAAGAGAGAATCAAAGAGAAAGCATCAAACCTCAAGTTTGAGCATTTCAAGCATATTTTTCATTCAATATTCATTTTTTTCAAGAACACTACTTGTACTCAATTGTATTCATTTTTTAGTGTTCTTTTCTTTGTTCTAGAATTGTGCAAACAATCTACCTTGTAAGGATTTCCTTGTAAGTTTGCAAATTTGTAATCTTTTCTTTGAGAAATAGTGTTCTTAAGAATTGGGGTATATTCTTGAGGGAGTTGTAAGGTTATCTCTTTGGCCTCAAAAGAAAAACAAATAGTGAATTTGTTGGAAAATCCTTAGTTTGGATAGCTAAGGTAGTGGACGTACCTTTGGTTGAGAAAGTTGAACCACTCTAAATCGTTGTGCAAATCTTTTCAATTTTCTGCAAAAGCTTCCACCAAAATTTTAGTTTCCAATTCACCCCCCTCTTAGCCAATTCCATCGATCGATTAACTCAATAATTGGTTTCAGAGCCTCACTCATTTGAAGGTTTAATCGCCTTTTGAGTCGATTTGGGAAGAGTTACATCGATTATCAAGTCATCAATGGCCTCTACTTCAAATGTCGACTCCGGTCTCGATTCGATGCCCGTCAACAAGCCTCTTTTCTTCAATGGAGCTAACTATGCCTATTGGAAGAATATGATGATGTATTTCATTCAAGCAAGTGACATGGAAGCATGGAATGTTGTAGAAGACGGATATATCAAGCCTCTCATTCATCCAAGGTTGTGGAGTGAAGGAGAGATAAGAATGTTCCAACTCAACTCCAAAGCCATCCATATCATATTTTGTGCTCTTGGACCAGATGAATATGGAAGAGTTTCATCTTGTACAACTGCCAAAGAAATATGGGATAAACTTCAAGTCACTCATGAAGGCACTGACGAGGTAAAAGAATCTAAAATTAGTCTTCTAACACATAGCTATGAAAATTTCAGGATGAAACCAAATGAAGATATCAAAGCTATGACGGATAGATTCTCAACGATTGTCAATTGTCTCAAATCATATGGAGAGATCATTCTAAATGAAAAGCTTGTGAGGAAGTTAGTTTACTCACTTCCAAAATCGTGGCAATCCAAGAAGAAGGCAATCATCGAGGCTAAGAACCTAAAGTCCTTAACTCTTGAAGAGCTAATCGGTTCCCTCCTCACTCATGAAATGATGCTTGAAGATTAGGTGGACCTCGATAAGATTGACGAGACACCAAAAGAGAAGGAGAAGAAGAAAAACATTGGAGTTTCTTTCAAATCCATGAACGATTAGAGTGATTCGGATGAAGATGACGATGACGAGGAAATGGCATTGTTTGCCAAACGGTTTAGAAAAATGATGAGACCTTACCGAGGAAGAATATTCAAACGAAATGAAGGCCTCAAAAATAAACCAAAAGAAAAGGACCCTATCATTTGCTATGAATGCAAAAAGTCGAGGCATGTCAAATATGATTGTCCATAATTGAAGAGAAAGGGTCAATCAAAGAATAAGCACAAGGCTCATATGGCTACATGGAGCGATGAAGAAGGTTTCGATGAAGAGGAATAACAAGTGGCAAACTTGCCCTTGATGGCATTTGGGGAAGATTCTAAGGTAACCTCTAACTCATTTGAATTAGATGATTTATCTTATGATGAGTTATTAGAGGAATATAATGGGTTGGCTTCGGATTATGAGAAATTGTTTTTAAAATATAAAAATGATGTTTCAAAATTGAAAAATGAAAATAAGCTCATATCCAAAACCAACAATGATTTTGAAGTAAAATTAGTGATTTGCAAATCAAACTAAAAGAGTTTGAAAAGAAAAATTTAGATTTGCAAAATTTACTTTCAAAGGTCAATGATGATCATCAAAAGAAAATTGATGATCTTAAAACTTCTTTTAATAAAGTTGGAACAAAACGTTTTGAAAAAGGGGAAAATTCAAAAAGCAACTTTGTTAGAAAAAGTTTTAAAAACTACAATCGTAGAGGTCCCCGAAGAACCTCTAATGGAAAAATCGTTAGAAGTTTATGGGTTCCTAAAGGACTCATTACTACTAAAGATAAGGATATCCTACATAAATGGATACCTAAGGGGATTAGGATTTCGGAAACTAATGAATATGGACCCAAAAGAATTTGGGTACCAAAAATCAAAAATTAATATATGTTTGTAGGAAAAGAAGCATTGCTACAAGGCACGGGAAACAAATTCAAACTCATGGTACCTTGATAGTGGATGCTCAAGACACATGACCGAAGGCAAAAGCCGGTTCATAGAGCTCAACGCCAAAAATGGAGGAGAAGTGCCTTTTGGTGATGATTCAAAGGGTCACATTGAATGTATAGGTACTATAGGTAATACCTCTTCCATACAAATTAATAATGTTTTATATGTGAATGGATTAAAGCATAATCTATTGAGTATTAGTCAATTATGTGATAAGGGATTCAATTTCATATTTGATATTAATGGTTGTAAAGTCATTGACATTACATCTAATCGGATTGTGCTTGTTGGTCATAGAATAGGAAACATATACATGGTGCATTTAGACTCTATTGATATAACTAATTTATGCCTAGTTGCTAAGGATGATCATGATAGTTGGTTATGGCATAGGAGACTAGGACATGCTAGTATGAGTGTTTTGCAACGACTAATTCAAGGAGATTTAGTTCGAGGGTTGTCTAAACTAAAATTTGATAATGATAAAATCTGTGATGTTTGTGCTAAAGGAAAACAAAAGCGAGTTTCTTTTAAATCCATTAATGATGTATCAACTAGTAGAGTATTACAATTGATCCATATAGATCTTTTTGGGCCAACTAGAACTACTAGCTTGGGTGGAAAACAATATGCATTTGTCTTGGTAGATGAGTATTCTAGATATACTTGGGTTCTATTTTTAAGTACTAAAGATGAAGCATTAGAACATTTCATCACATTTTCAAAAATAATCCAAAATGAAAAAGGTTACTCTATAACTAATGTTAGGAGTGATCATGGCACTGAATTTGAAAATCTTGGATTTACTAAGTTTTGTAATTCTAATGGTATTAGCCATAATTTTTTAGCATCTAGAACCCCTCAACAAAATGGAGTTATTGAGAGGAAAAATCGAACTTTAGAAGAAATGGCTAGAACCATGCTTTGTGAAAACAATTTGCCAAAATAGTTTTGGGCGAAATCCACAAATACCGCTTGTTATGTTATAAATCGAGTAATGATTAGGCCGATTTTAAAGAAAACTCCATATGAAATTTTCAAAAATGAAAAGCCTAACATTAGTTATTTTCATCCTTTTGGATGTAAATGTTTTTTTTAAACAACGGTAAAGAAAACCTTGGCAAATTTGATACGAGTATTTAATAAAAGAACTTTAGTTGTAGAAGAGTTTATACATGTTGTTTTCGATGATAATCCCCTTCTGAGGAAGGATTCTTGTGTGAATGATGATGTAGGCATTATAAATATAAATGATGGTTGACATGACGTTAGAGAGACATCATCAAAGGAAGAAACGAAAGATGAGGAAACTCAATATCATCTCGAGAATCCAACCATTGAAGAAAGGGAAGTATCTTACCCAAGGGAATACAACTATGTCAAAGATGGTGAGATTATAGGTGATCCATCCAAAGGGGTAACAACTCGATCTTCTCTTAGAAATATTTGTAATTATGTTGCATTTATCTCATGCATAGAGCCTAAGAATATTAAAGAAGCATTAAATGATGAACATTGGATTATGGCTATGCAAGAAGTGTTAAATCAATTTGAGAGAAGTAAAGCATGGACATTAGGTGAAAGGCCTAGTAATAAATCCACTGTAGGTACTAGATGGGTATTTAGGAATAAGCTTGATGAAAGTGGTAATATAGTGAGAAACAAGGCTAGACTTGTTGCTCAAGGGTATACTCAAGAAGAGGGCATAGACTATGATGAAACATACGCTCCCGTAGCTAGGATGGAAGCAAGCATTTGCATGTTTTCATGAATTTAAATTATATCAAATGGATGTTAAAAGTTCATTTTTAAATGGTTTTATAAAAGAAGAAGTGTATGTGGAACAACCTCCTGGTTTTGAAGATTTAAAATTTTCAAATCATGTTTTTAAATTGACAAAAGCACTTTATGGTTTAAAACAAGCCCCTAGAGCTTGGTATGAAAGATTGTTAAATTTTTTAATTGAAAAAAGGTTTTTCCAAAGGGAAGGTTGACACTGCATTGTTTTTAAAGCATAAAGGTAAATATTTATTAGTAGTTCAAATTTATGTTGATGATATAATATTTGGTTCTACTAATGATGTTCTTTGCCAAGAATTTTCTAAGCTAATGCAAAGTGAATTCGAGATGAGCATGATGGGGGAGCTCTCATTTTTCTTGGGACTCCAAATCAAGCAAAGAAAAGATGGCATCTTCATCAATCAAGCTAAGTACGTCAAAGATATGCTCAAGAAGTTTGGACTGGAAAATGGGAAACCTCGTGACACTCCAATGAGCTCATCAACAATGCTTGACATAGATGAAGGAGGTAAATGTGTGGATGTTAAATTATATAGATCAATAATTGGCTCTTTGCTTTATCTAACTACAAGTAGACCGGACATTATGTTTAGTGTTTGCTTATGTGCTAGATTTCAATCATGCCCTAAGGAATCACATTTACTAGCTGTTAAGAGAATCTTTAGATACCTTAAGGACACTCCTAGATTAGGACTTTGGTATCCTAGAGACTATAGCTTTAGCTTGCATGCCTTTTCTGATGCAGATTATGGAGGATGCAGATTAGATAGAAAAAGCACCTCCGGTGCTTGCTAATTCCTTGGAAATATGTTGATTTCTTGGTTTTCAAAGAAACAAAATTTTTTTGCATTATCTACCACTGAAGTAGAATACATTTCAGCTGGTAGTTGTTGTGCACAAGTTTTATGGATGAAACGACAACTTTTTTATTATGGAATTGAAGTATGTACTATTCCTATCAAGTGTGACAATACTAGTGCTATTTGTCTCACTAAAACTCCCATCCAACACTCTAGAACTAAGCACATTGAAATTAGACATCACTTCATTAGAGACCATGTCGCTAAGGAAGATGTAGTTCTAGAATTTGTTGATACTTTGCACCAATTAGCAGATATCTTTACAAAACCTTTAGACAAAGAAAGATTTTGGACACTTAGGAGAGAATTAGGTTTAACTGACCTATCTTCACTTAGTGTTTAAAATAATTTTAGCACTTTTAAGAATAAATGAAAAATGCTTATAATAGTAATTTTTTATTGCATTCATTGCTATTAGTTAGGGGGAGTTTATGTTCTTTGGTGAAAATTAATTTTATGTTCAAATGTAGTTTAAGAATTAATTGATTGATTGAACATGATTAATTTTCAATATATGAGTTGCCAATACCACTAGAGCTAATTAATTTAGCATTCTGAGTGTTTTAAAATGGATTTTTGACATTTTTGTGCTTCATGCATCGATACACTTAACAATGCATCAATGCATCCCATTGAATGTGCATCGATACACCATGAAGGTGCACTGATGCATGCCTTGAATGTGCATCGATGCACACTGCCATGCATCGATGCACCCGTTGGGTTTTGGGTTAAAAAGGCTTATTTTTCATTTGTTTCAAACCTTAAAACTACACCCTCATCAGCCGCACGCCTCTCTCACTCTCTAAATTCTCCTCTTACTCCAAAATCATCGTTTTTAATCGAAATTCATCCTCATTTCATCTCAAAGTCCTGCTACTATCATTAAATCGTGCAAAACAACATCTCATTCTCATCAATCCGAAATTTTCAAGGTATTTTTCTAAAAACTTCTAGTTTATCATATAGATCTTATGACTAGTTCTAATTAGTTCTAGGATGAACATTATATCGGTCATTGATCGTTTGATGGTTTTAAACTAGATTTTACAACCAATTCCATCAAAAACTCACAAATTTTCAAAAAAATTTGAATTTTTCAAAATTAAAAAAAATCAAAAATCTGAATTTAATTTTAAAATTTGATGCTTTTGATTTAATTATGTTGTTTTCATGAAAACTATACATATTATGATTTTTCAAAAATTATTTTCAAATAGTTTTCAAAACCTTGCCCATTAGGATTCGATTTAGAGAACCTTGAATTATTGAGGACTCAATTGAGTTTTGGAATTGATTATTGTGCATACATGTGTTTTAAATTGCAGGTTTCATTCCTTATTTCGATACCTTGACCATGTCCAATCCTAAACATCTTAGGACTTCATCGAGTCGTTCAACCCAACCTCCTAATCCTGTTCCTCCTCCACCTAATAGTCTTATAGGATCCTGTTTTAATATGCCTGAACGTTGTAGAGACAACTTGTACTCTAGGTACATAAATTCTTTCCAATCCTATAGAATCCGGGAAGAGTGTATTCCTTCTCTTCAAGCCTTGATAGATATTATCTTCGAATACCTTCTGATTCTTAAAACTTGGAAGTTTGATAAAATGTTTCACCTTAAACCTATCGTCTATCATCAGTTAGTCTGCATTTTCTACTCCAATGCGGTATGCATTCAAAACCAAACTCAATGTGAGACTATAGCAATTAGATCATATATTTTAGGCCAATATATTAATATTGACCCCGAGACTATAGCTTTCCGGTTTGGGCTAGATGATGATGGGTTATATAATGAGAATGAAACTGTAGTGTTAGTACTCTATGATCTCATCATGATCGTTTTCTTCATTTGATGATCTCTTGGTGGTTTAGACCATCCGGAGGTAGGTACTCCACTCTTCGTACTAGGGATTTATGGTGGATGCACTGTATCAAGAATAAGAACAAAATAAATCTGCCCCACATTATATTTAGTCAACTAGTGGATATCATAAACATTGTTCCTTCAAAACATGTCGAAACATTAGTTTATGGATGTCTTCTTAGTAACCTTTTTATCAAACTTAGTCTAAACATCTCACTCGACAACCCCATCCCTCTCCAAAATCAAATCAATCTCACCTCGTTGAAGAAAGCGGATTGGAAACAAGACGAGGAAACCAGCCTTTGGGTCTTTCGACCCGGTAAGAAAACTCCGGGAGCGAGTTCTTCATGAGCTGCTCGTAGCTCCTCTCGTGCTCCTCCTCCTCCTTCGGCACCGGCTGCAGACGATGATCCAGAATTTCAGCAACTTATGCAAGATATCGACGATCACGTACCAGATGATGAGCCTGCATCGGAACAAGCTCCACAATAGGATCAAGTGCCTCAACATTTTCGTTCATTTTTTGAGACATTTGATCTACGGTATGCTTCTATCGAATCCCACTTGACTGCTACTCACGAAGCGGTAAATCATCGCCTAGATACTTTGAAAGCTCGACATATGGAGTTTCAAAGGGAGATGCTTGCACGTATAGATGCTCTCTCTCTTGAGATGCAAACACGATTTCCTCCTCCTCCCGATCCTTCTATGGACGAGTAGACATTGTTTTGTTTTGGATCATCTTTGAACTTTTCTTGTTAAAACATTTTGAATGCTTTGGGATTATTGTTTTCTTTGGATTGTTTGAATATGTTTGAATTTGTTTGGAGGTATAATTTGGATGTTTGGAAGTTTGAACTTAATATATATATTTAGTTTGGTTGAATTTTGTTTGGAGGTATAATTTAGACATATATGATCAATTATGCCATTTCACATTCGATTATGAATATTGTTATGGAACTAATGGCTAATCTCTCTTTTGATTGTGATCTTAGCAACTTAATCTTATTTACTTTTAATCAATTGGCTATGTTTTTCAAAACCTTGTTTAGAACATTTTAAAGTCTTTTTGATTTAATAAAAAAGGGGGATAAGTGTAAAAGTGTTAAGGGGAGAAGTTTTAGAGTAAGGGGGAGTAATTTTTCAAAATTTATTTTCAAAGAAAATCTTAAAATTACACACATGTTTTGTTATATCAAAAAGGGGGAGATTGTTGAAAATATTTTGATGTTACGATATAACAAATTAAGTATAAATGAATTTTAAGATTTTACAAATGATTTTCTAAGTATATTCGATTTAATTACTCGAATATCAAATTATTACTCCAACTCTTCAAGATCAATTTCAAACCTTACTAAATGTGTAAAATTGTGTTTTATACTTAATATATTTTTGAAACAATTTTCACAAAGTATTTTGAACCAAAATCAAGCCTAAAATCAATTTTTCAAAGTGATGCACCAATCCATGCATCGATGCATCATGGAATAAATTGAACATCGAATGCATTTCATGCATCGATGCACATATTATGCATCGATGCACTCAGAGTTTTATGAAAACACAGAATGCATTTGATGCATCGATGCACCAGCCATGCATCGATGCACTCAGGCTATTTTGAAACATCGAATGCATTTTATGCATCGATGCACTCTTAGTGCACCGATGCACTAAGTGTCCAACGGTCAAAATATTTGAATTTTACACTTGATGCACCGATGTACCTTGGGTATACATCGATGCACTAACGCTCCCAATTGATTTAATTAATTGTTTTCACACTCATTACAAGAAATTTCGATTGTTTCAACAAAGTTATTTATCAGTAGAAGTACTAAATTTGTCACGATATATTTATTCTGACCAATTTTATTTGTTACCATGTTTGTTAGAACAACCTTGTCATGTAAAGTATATTGTGACAAAATTGTGTTTGTTACCATTGTATAGTATTTATTATAACAATGAAATTTTGTTACTATAATTAACTTATTACAATAAAATATTTGTCACAATCAATTAACTATTTCATCACGAGAAGTATATTTTGTCATAACTAAGTTATATTTAAACATCAAATATAAAGGGTTATTGTGACGAAAATACATAAGACAACAAAAATTATTTTGTCGTAGTTGCTATCTTGTCACTAAATGCAAGTTCCATAGACAAAATATTTGTTAAAATAAAATAATTATTTTATCACAAAAAGTAAATTTCGTCACAATTAACTTAAATTATAACATCAAACAAAAAATATTTTCGTGAAAAAAAGACATATTACAACAAAATTTATTTTCTCACTACTTTTATTTCGTCACTAAATATTTTTTATAGCTTTTTACTATGACTAAATAATTTTGTTACAATTTGTTATTGTGAAAGAATATTATTTGTCACAATTTTTTATTTTCACAAAATATTAGGGCAAAATAAATTTGACATATCTTTTTCTTTGACTAAATTTAATGTGTTATTGTGACTAAATCATTTTTTTACAATTTATTATTGTGAAAGAATATTAATTGTCACAATTTTTTATATTGAGAAATTAATATTTTTTATAAATTATTATTTTAATTAAATAAGTTTGTCACAATTTTTTATTTTGACAAAATATTGTGACAAAATAAATTTGACATAAATTTTTATTTTGACTAAATTTACTATGAGGTTTATTAGAACTTCCGGTGATGTTACTCCAGTTACTGTCATCGCTAATGCCACTGCTATCACTTGCACGGCTAATATTAGTCTTTGCGCTCTCAAGTGAATCTGCTCTAACACTTCCCTTTGTACTCTCACAGTTCCTATCCATGCTGAACATGCCATCACTAGTAACAGCATCACTCCTATATGTATTAGCACAACTATTGACAATGCTCATTGCAGTCACCACCCCGGTACTGTCAATGCTGCTATGTGGACTTATATTACCACTTGGAGGCAAAGAAGCATCCCAAACACATTCCTTTTCATTTGAATCTGGAGGAAGGAGAGAGTTCTCCCTATTTTGTGATGGCCGTGGAACTGAAAACGGAGAAGAGATTGCACCAGGATCATTGGGTTCTTCAACAAAACCATCTGTTGGCAACGGAACAGTACTTGGTTTCTTAGGTGGAACTCTAATTGAAAGATCTTCTAGAAAAGGTCCCTTCACCGACATGCTCTTCATCAAACACCCCGGATCCGACTGCGCCCGACACCAACCGTTAAGCAAGCTGGTGTACATAATCACACCAGGTTCAAACTTGTCCTTCAATTTATCGAAAAAAGTTTGAGCTTCATCAGCCCTTCTTTTTCTGCATAAAATACTAATCAAAACAGAAAACGCGATCTTATCAGGACAGCACACGTAATCCTCCATGCGATTAAACGCGTGCACAGCCTCTGCAGCCAACCCGGCCTTCACGTAACGCCTGATTAGAATCGCAAAGGTTTCGAGCGAGATGTCGACGCTTTTGGCTTTCATCTGATCGATGAAGTTTGGGGTCGAGTTTGAATCTGGGTTAGGGTTTTTGCTGTGGTGCTCTTTGATTAAGGAATGGAATTTTTCGACGACAAGGGTTTCTTTCTGGTGAAAGGGCAGGGCTTTGGGGCTTTTCAATCGTATCAGCATCGCCGGCTTCAACTTCTTTTATTGGGGTTAGTGGTGAAGAAGAGTAAAATTTTTATGAATCGCAGAGAGAGAGGATGGAAAGCCTAGTCTTGCGTTGGTTAAAGCCATGGAAATCGCCTTTGCGGCTTAAAAATAAGAACCTATTTATTACTTAAAGAACACTATGTTCAACAAATTGTAATATACTATTTTATTTCTTTTAAAGTCATCTATTCTTTAAAATTTATATTTGTTAAACAATTTAATTATATGTATAGATGATATCAGAAAATCTATATTACGATGTCAATTATTTTTAAAATGGTGTTAATATTCTTTAAAATGAATACCAAATTTATTTTTAATATTTTTATATTCAATTTTATAAAGAACTCTAAAAAAATTGGATGTCAACCGAGACCCAAATCCACTTATTATATATTTACATTTAAATAAAAATATAAAATATGCTTCTTAAATTAAATTTAATACTTAACATTTTAATTTTTGATTTTAAATTTTAAATTTATCAAACAATGATTAAACATTGCTTTATTTCGATTCAAAACGATTAAAAGTTTGTATGGATAAGAGGGATGGTTTGTTGATTTTGATGGAATTGGAATAACACGTCGAAAATAGCTGGATAAACAAATATTTATTTAAAATACTCAACGGTTGGTTTTCTCAAGAAAATTTTAAGGAAATGTTGTTTCATAGTTAATGAAATTTTCAAAGAAAACGATGTGCAAATAATTAAATAATACAACCCAAATATATGAAGACGAACAGGAGGAGGAGGATTACTTATAATTTTACTTGAGACAATTATTTTATTAAAATATATTATTTAATTTAATTAATTACGATTGTTTGTATGCTTCTAAATAAAATTACTTTTGATTTGTTCAATTATGCATATTGATTTATTCAAATTCTTTACTTGATTAAATTATTTACATAATTATAATTAAGAAAAAAGTTTCAAACTAGCTTCATAAAAAAATAAATGAAAACATTTTGATAATATATTTTGTTATTATACTTTATTTGAAAATGCCATTGAATTGTATATATCACATAAATTTGATTTTTTGAACATTTTGTTTTTATAATAATAATTATTATATTTTCTTATTATAATTAAAATGAATAACTACAAACATATTTTTTCATAAAAACTAAAATCATTTATTAATTAAAAATAATTTTTTTGTTGTTATAATTTTTCTATAACAATAACTATAAAATTTTTACTACATAACATTTTTGACACCAAAAAATAGGGAGAAATGTTTATCATAGTATAATTTTCATAATGATTAAAATATATAACTAAAAAAATAATTGATTACAAAAAACTTGAATTTTATTATCTCATGTGATAATATTTTCTATAACGATAACTATAAATTATAATTACAAAACTTATCAATATAACTTTTTGAAACAAAAAAGTGGAGAAAAATATTTATCACAATATATGTTATCACTGTAATTAAAATTTATAACTACAAGTATAATTTGTCAAAAAAATGTGAATACCATTATTTTTGTCACAATAGTTTTTGAAATAATTATAAACGCTTATAGTTACAAAAATTGTTAATATATGATTTTTTTGGCGCAAAACAAAATATAGAGGAAAATCTTTATGACAATATATTATGTCACTATATTACATTTTTGACACTAAAAAATAGGGAGAAATGGTTATGATAGTTTAATATTTCATAATGATTAAAATATACAAGTACCAATATAATTTATTACAAAAAACTTGAATTTTATTATTTGATGTGATAATTTTTATATAACAATAACTATAAATTATAATTATAAAAATTGTCAATATAACTTTTGAAACAAAAAGTAGAGAAAAATAATTATGACAATATATGCTATCACTATAGTTAAAATTTATAACTATATATATAATTTGTCACAAAAAACGTGAATATCATTATTGTTGTGACAATTTGTTTTTGTAATTATTATTAACACTTATAGTTAAAAAACATTTGTCACTATATAACTTTTTTGGGGCAAAAAATATGGAGTGAAATCTTCGTGACAATATACTGTCACTATAATTAAAACATATAACGACAAAAATTGTTTTTTTTTACTAAAAACATGAATCTTATTATTTGTTGTGACAACTTTTTTTGTGATAATAATTATAGCTTATAGTTACAAAACATGTCACTATATGATTTTATTTTTGTACCAAAAATTGGAGATAATCATTTGTGACTATACATTTTGTCACTATAATTAAAATATATAATTACAAACAAAATTTATCACAATAAATCTAAATCTCATTATTTGTTGTGACAATTTCTTCTGTCATAGTTACTAAAATTTTTAGTTACAAAATTTGTCACAATATGCTTTAATTTGGCGCCAAAAAAATGGAGGGAAACATTTGTGACAAAAATTCGAAATAAAATTTATTTTGTCACCATATGTTACACATGTTTGCTAATTGTGACAAATTATTATGACGATTTTAATTTTTTTCATAATTGTATATATTTTTTAAATTTAATGCAACGATTATTTATTTTGTCACTAAAAAGCTACTAATAGTGACAAAATTAAATTTGTCACAATAATAGAAATTTCTTGTAGTGACTTAAACGGCTCTATTAACTCCACTAATCATCCCCAACATTCAGAATCATTTGAAGGAGTATTTAAACAAGCTTAGAAGCTATTGATCAACAACAAGAAAACACAAGAAACAAGAATCAAGAGAGAATCAAAGAGAAAGCATCAAACTTCAAGTTTGAGCATTTTAAGCCTATTTTTCATTCAATATTCATTTTGCTTTCAAGAACACTACTAATACTCAATTGTATTCATTTTTTGGTGTTCTTTTCTTTGTTCTAGAATTGTGCAAACAATCTACCTTGTGAGGATTTCCTTGTAAGTTTGCAAATTTGTAATCTTCTCTTTGAGAAAGAGTGTTCTCAAGAATTGGGGTATATTCTTGAGGGAGTTGTAAGGTTATCTCTTTGGCCTCAAAAGAAAGAACAAATTAGTGAATTTGTTGGAAAATCCTTAGTGTGGATAGCTAAGGTAGTGGACGTAGACATTGGTTGAGAAAGTCGAACCACTCTAAATCGATGTGCAAATCTTTTCAATTTCTGCAAAAGCTTCCACCAAAATTTTAATTGCCAATTCCCCCCCTCTTGGCCAATTCCATCGATCGATTAACTCAACAGTGTTGAATTTGATGTTAGAATGTGAAATTGGACCATTTTGGAAAGTTGATAAAGTTTGAGGACAAAATTGAAATTATGGGAAAATTTAGTGACTTAAGTTAAAATGGTGTAATTTGAGGTATTCAATGTTTAATTTTAGTTATGGAATGATGGATTTTAAGTTAGATTAATGATTTGGGACCAAAGTGCAAATTTGGAGAAATTTGGTCATGGTATTCGAATAGTCTCAAAAGTTGGGACTTAATTGTGAGTTTTCAAATGTGATGGTATTATTTTAGTATGATATTACAATTATGGAAATGATTAATTGAGTGGTGAATTTTCAAGTTTGAGTATTTATTTGGGATTAAATTACAAGTTTAGTAAAGTTCATATTTGAATTCGAAAAGGCTATGAAAATTTAGGATGAAATGCAAGTTTTTAAATGTTAAGGTATTGGATTGAGGATATTATTTTATATTCTGGAATTTTAGTATTTTATTTGAATTAAGTAAGGTGATGAAGGACCATTGTGAATTAAATGGAAAAATTGATGTGAATTCTAAAAAGAATTAATAGAAGATGATATAAATACATAGTTTTGAAAGTTAGAGGGTTAATGATAGAAATGAATATTTATGGAATCGAATAGCTATGTTGGAAAGTTTGAAGTTATGATGGAATTGTGATTTAGTTTTATATCGATTTAGTATCGATTACGTTTATAGAATTTATTTATCGGAACTAGATCATGTTAGTATAATACTAACATGTAGTTGAAATGTTGCTATGTATGTGATGTCGTAATGATGCTATGTATGTGATGTCGTACAAATTACGACAAATATTGTGATCTCAATGACTCAAAAGCGAAAGGCAAAGCACATGAGTAAAGAATATCGTATTAAAGGTTCAATAGTGAGACAATGAAGAGTGCAATTTATTTATTTACTTTTACTGATTTAGGAAGACTTGCCATAAGTCAATCTCACATTATTTTTAAAGTATGATTTTATTTTAACTATAGAATTCTTCCATAATGCTATATAAAGGAATTATGATTATTGTTTTGTATGAAATTAATCCGATATGTTTTTATGTGATATTTTATGAAAAGATATGCGAATGAATTTTCTAAAGTGATTTTAAAGAATGATCTTAATTTTTAATGATGAAATATTTAATTAATGATTTCAAAATGTTATATGATTTATTTTAGGGTATGAACTGTCCAAGTTATAATTTTATGATGATGAATGGAAAATGATTCTGATTTGTAAAAGATTCTAATTTGCATTACTTGATTAATAAATGAATATAATATGATATGGAAGTCCATTGTATGTTGCATTGAGAGTTGTAGGTACACTTGACATGCCAGGAAGTTGAGTAAAGTTAAAGTAAAGCTATGGTACATTCGTGTACATTATGAATGTCAATGTTGGTTCAAATGATCACTACAGTAAAACTGTACATTTGCGGCGTTTTTTTTACCTATAGTGGCGTTTTTAAGCGCTGCAAAAAACACCTGCGCCGCTATGACAAACGCCGCAAAAAGCGCCACTAAAAATAGCGTCGCTAAAGTTCGCGGTGTTTGGTAACAAAAAACGTCGCAATAGGTAACGATATATAGCGGCGTTTGTCTAATAAACGACGCAATAGGTGTTGATATTTAGCGGCGTTTTTTCAACAAACGCCGCAATAGGTGTTGAGATTTAGCGGAGTTTTTCCCATAAACGCCGCAATAGGTGTTGAGATTTAGCGGCGTTTTTCCCACAAACGTCGCAATAGGTCTTGAGATTTAGCGGCATTTTTCCCACAAACACCGCAAAAGATCTGGTATATAGCGGCGTTTTTTAGAACAAACGCCGCAAAAGATCATATCTATAGCGACGTTTTAAGATACAAACGCCGCTAATTACCTCTCTATAGCTAAAAGAAATTGATTTTGCAAATTAAAACTAATTTGTCAAATGTTGTTTTCTACTCTTTTATTACCCAAATTTAACCTGTAGCATTTTCCAATAAACTTGACATCCATAACAACAAACTTAAAATCCATAACAAGAAAAATGAAATCCATAATAATAAATCAAAGTTTACATTAACGTAAAATATAATGTAGTTCAACATTATTAACTATAATAAACAATAATATCTAAGATATTTTGCTTCTAATCTTACACATTCTTCAAAACTCTTCGTCACAATGAGGCGCTTAAATTCAAAGAGATAAATCCAGTTTATATGGGAAAACAATGATGCAGAGCTAGTATCGTCCTGTCATATCTTGCACAGATATTTTGCTTCATGAGGTCTTACTCCAATTGGCATGCCACTTGAAAAGGCCCCATCCATGGCATTGCATAACTTGGAACTAGATCTTACCAAGTTCAAGGATTGGTGGAGCAAATTTCAAAGCTTGAAATGCCACCTGATATTAAATAATGAAAAATTAGAATCTTGAGAGCAAACATAACTTGGTAAAGAATAGGGCAAAGTGACCCAAATTCAGTAAGATTTTCTAATTGTTGATGTGCCATTGGTCCATTGAGTTAATTTACTTTATGCAAATAAAATATAGGAACTTGACTATACATTCAACCTTCCGTTTACAAAATGACTTTCAGAGTATTGCTCCTGACCGTTTCGGAAAGATTCCAAGTCATTGCCAGAGTCATCTAACCGACGCTCATAAAATGAACTTGAAATGCCTTCTTTACAATAGATCCCTATATTAGTAAAAAGATGGCAGACACCCTACATTACATGACAAGGTTAGTGCCATAAATATAATCTATGCTTAAACAAAAGCCCATCATACTCTACATTCAACCTTCCGTTTACACCTAAAGTGAATCAAAATTAACTGGAAAAAAATTATAGATACTTAAAAGAAAAGCACAAAA
Source organism: Hibiscus syriacus (assembly GCF_006381635.1). NCBI lineage: Eukaryota > Viridiplantae > Streptophyta > Magnoliopsida > Malvales > Malvaceae > Hibiscus > Hibiscus syriacus. Next base: position 830,021 of record NW_024063415.1, read on the forward strand.
CAAGGGCTTCTAACATTTAAGTATAACATAAGTGAGGAATGTAACTAAATTCCACTTGAACATCATCAGTAGAATGTTAATTAAATTCCACTTGAACAGCAGCAGTAGAATGTTGATTAAATTCCCAACCGTTCAATTCTTTACTAAGAATATGCATCCAACTATCAATATCAGGATATGGAATGATAGGTATGTAATTCATTTCATTTGACCAGAAGTGAATATAATGTTAATTAAATTACCAAATTCTTCTATAAACATATGCATCCAAACATCAATATCAGGGTAAAGAACGGCAGATTTATACTTCAATTCAATGTCCAACATGAAGCCCATATGGTGATGATACCAACAATAATGATCTATCTCTATAATGATTCTTGCCCATAATTTAATGTACATCTTAAGCATAGCAAACAAATGATTATTCCAACAAAACCATATAATTACAATTCAATACATGATATTTATAGTTTACGAGGCAATAAAGAAATACCTCAAAAGTCAGGAGGTTGAAAGCATGTATTTAACGGCGAAGAAACATCCCCAGGTTACTGTTTGGGTCTAAAATAACCTGATCATCGTCCATAACTCCTGAATCAACCCCTCCAAGTGTTTCTACCAAAAAAACAATAATGACAGGGGAAATGAAGATGCTAAAGTGAGTAAAACAACAAACAAATAAATAAAAAGCTAACCTCGCAACTCATTAAAGAAATTGAACAGATCATCAGGCGATGATAAAGATGATAATCGACTAGTTACATGATCAGTTAACCAATCATCCATTAAACCACCAATCTCTCTCAATTGGATAATGAGATGATCTAATTTCAACTCCAACATGTCATCACATGACTGCAATACGGAAACACTCATCAATTTTAGTCATAGGAAAATGATTACCAGAATAAGTCCAATAATGTTTTTAGGGTGCTCATAATAAACTGGAACTCTGCTATGCCCTTTCTCCAAAATTAAACTCATCAATTCCCTGCCCATAGCAAGCATGTAATGGTAGTTTATAAAATCAAATGAAAGTTGAAGTAGATATTCAAATGCCATCTTTCTTGGTAATTTATAGAAAACCATACCTGTCAAGCTTGGCATTAATATCAATTGCAAATGTTTCAGTTATGGGAGTCATGGCATCTTTAGCTTTTTTCTCAGTGAGCTCAAGTGCTCCAGCTATAATTGTTGTCTCATCATGGGTCAGCTCTCCACCTTTGCCAGCCTAATAAAGGTCCAACAAAAAGATCGTAAATCTGAAAGTTATGATGAATGAAAGAAGGCATTGCACTTCAAAAGGCAAAGACACATCAAGAATTTTACAATTCAAAATGAGAGAAGTTAGAAAGTACAACAGTGATTAATTAATGGTCAAAAACAAATATTTATTTGATAAACAAAAACAACCAAGATAATAACTAGTTATAGAAACAAGCAAATTAAACAACTATAGGGAAAAGCTTGGATGCAAACCTCGTTTCCATGCAAATCTACTAGGGTTTTCAACTCGGCTCTTCGAAAAAGTGTTATATGTCCATGACCCAACAGAAAGTCTAACAGCTGGAAAAAAAATAGAGAAGGTCAGCCACAAGAGCAATCTGCAGGAATTACATGCTTGGTTGTCTTTCTCACTGTCATAAAAGCATTACTAGCAACGTTCATCACCTTGCTTATTTGGTAGGCAACAGGAAAACATGTCCAAACAAGAACTCGAACGAATGGAGCTACCTTTACACCAATTGCCAAACCATATCGAGAATAAACATATTGTGGTATTATCTGCACAAACAGTTAAATTGCAATTAGGATTTAGGGCATTCAAAGAACTTGATTCCTTTTTTAACAGCTATAAGTAATTTCACTTTCTAAGAGCAAGTCTAAAGCCATAATGGTCGGAAAACAATTTTATAAACCAACGGTTGCAACCTTCTGGGAAAAAGCTGCTCAGCCAAAAGTTTAGCAAATAATATCCGAGTAACATATCAAAATTTTCATATCACAACTAATCAGTGTTTAACAAGGATTTCTAGCTCCACCGAGTTAAAAAAACGCTTCAAATAAAATAATCCAAGGTGGATACTCACCTCACCGAACAGAAGAATCAAGGTCATTGAAATCAAGATAGCACCCCAAGCTGTGCTGAGAAACGGAGGAGAAAGGGAAAGAGACGGAGATTTGAGAAGGAGAAGCATAACTATGAACCAAAATGCACACTGAAACTTTGTGTGGAGTTATGGAAAAGGCACCCGGTGCTCTCACTGCCCCTGCCATTTCTAATAGACTTCCACAAAATCTATGATGATGCCTGAGATACCAATCCATATTGCTCAAAATCAGCAACGCATTCCGAAAAACGCTAAACAAACTCTTCCTCCGTGCTGCCAGCATCTCAAAGTCTAAGCAGCGCCGTCTGAACCCACGATGTAAATTAGAATCAGGCTGTGCACAAACATATAAAAGCATCATCAGTAAAAGCAGATCAAGATAGATGACTTTCATGATAATTTTCTGCATAAACAGCTAAACAAACTCGTCAAACTGAAACTAGTAAAAGAACAAACATGTTTAGAGTTTTCTACTTTTCTGCAACTCTTTCAAATATACAGCATTTTTTACCTGAATTGAATATGGGGTGGATATGCGGTTTTCCATATAATCAGTCAGACTGCCGGACGCGAAGTTTGTCACATCATTATCCTCAAAACTTTCATTGAAATGATTTATTTCGCTGAGCCCACCAGTTCCTTCAGTTTGAACTTGATAATCATCGATATCATCTTGTGGGAACTGCGAAACAAGAGTAGAACAAAATGTAGTACCAGGGTCCAATGATTTCTGAATTACACCCCTAAAAGCCTAAGAATCATTGGGGGAACTAAAAATCAATAGGTCAGATGTCTCAGGAATCAAACTCTCCCACTCAGATCCAATAGTTTCCCTTTTTTGCTCAATCTGGAAAGTGGCCGCTACTTCCACGCCATCAGATAAACCTTTTTCAGAGGACTCTTGAACTTCCTCTGATAAACCTTTTTGAGAGGCCTCTTGAACGAACGGAACAATTGCGCGAGATTTGAAGGTTGATTGAGAGACACAATTCATTTCGATTACACAAGGTGTTGGATCACAGCCAGGGCTACCGCAATCATATTTTAAGGTCTGTGGCAGCTCGATTGCAATCCTTGATGGTTCATTATCCATATCAAAAGAAACCTCACCCAGGGAAACTCCTGGATCAAAATTCTCCTGGACATCCACACCCGCCTCCTCGATCGTACTCACTTTAGTCCCATCTGTAGAAGACAACTTGGGTTTCGATGGATCTGTAGAGCTATACCACCAAGCAAATAAAAAAGAAAAGAAAAAAAGATTATAAGGCATGAAACTAAAAAAAATCAAGAATGTATAATACTAGTTCATTACCATTTAAGGAACCTAGATTCCTTGTGAGAGCTGACATGGGGCGAAGTGAAAATAGAGGGCAGTGATGCAAAACTAAGCGGGTTGAATGTCTGAGTTACATGCACGGATTTGACTGGCTTGATTGGGGAGAGGCTGTTGATATAGTTAAAGATTGGAGAATCCTGGGAAAAACACAATGTTAAAAGGCCAAAAATCTTCTTTCAAACATATTTTGATCCAAATCAAATGCTTATCCGACATCCAAAAGACCAAAAAATCTGCAACAAAGATGAATTCAAAAGCAGGGGAAGTGGCATATCTATGCTGTAACCTCTATCAAACACCACAACTAGAAGAAGAAAAAAACCAGAAATCAGAAGGCAAAACAAGTTTTAGAAAATAAAAAATGAATTCTACCCAGAGATCTAATTCACATAAAAGTAAACAAATTCACACCCCCAATGAGGCTAAGAACTAATAAAATGGACTTTTATAAAACAAAACCCAGAAATCATAAGGTAAAATAAGTTTCAGGGAAAATGAATTCTACCCAGAGATCTAATTCACATAAAAGTAAACAAATTCACACCCCCAATGAGGCTAAGAACTAAAAGAATGGACTTTCAGGAAACAAAACCCAGCAAGATGAAGAACAACTCTCTCACCGAGACCAAAAACCAAATACATGCAGTGCATAATAAAGCAACCAAAAATAAAAACTAGAAAAAGGGCTTCCCTAGAAAAAGATCAAATAGTTGAAGAAAATTAGTACCTCAAACTTAGAGAGTGAAGAGCTGATCTGGGTCTTTTCTAGGGTATTCATCATTTCCAGAGGAAGAAAGAAACCCCTCACTCACTCACTCACTCACTCACTCGCTCACTCTCTCTACTGTTGAAAATTTTACATCCCTTCTCTCTTTCGATCTGCTTTAACTTCCACAAAATCTATGATGCTGCCTGAGATACCAATCCATATTGCTCAAAATCAACAACACATTCTGAAAAACGCTCCTAACCATTCCCCAAAACATTTTTATTTTTTAGAAAGGGGGCAGCGGGAATGGAAAAATAGGTGAAGGGGAGAGAAGAAACATGGTTACAAGAAACAAATCAAATAACCAAAAACTAGTCTAAAGTCGAGAGGGAGGAGAGAAGATGAAACATTTTATTTTTTTAGAAAGGGGAGCGGGAATGGAAAAATAGGTGAAGGGGAAAATGAAATAGAGTTAAAGAGGCACCGAGTAGCAACTTTAAACTTGCGGCATTTTAAAAAACAAACGCCACTAAAGTACAAGTCTAGCGGCGTTTTTATAAAAACGCCACTAATGTACGAGTCTATAGCGGCGTTTGTATAAAAACACCACTAATGTACGAGTCTATAGCGGTGTTTGTATAAAAACGCCACTAAAGTACAAGCCTATAGCGGCGTTTGTAAACACAAACGCCACAAAATTACGAGTCTATAGCGGCGTTTGTATAAAAACGCCACTAAAGTACTACTCTATCGCGGCGTTTTGTATAAAAACACCGCTAAAGTCGAGTCTATAGCGGCGTTTGTATAAAAACGATGCTAAAGTACTACTCTATTGTGGCGTTTTATATAAAAACGCCACTAAAGTACGAGTCTATAGCGGCGTTTGTATAAAAACGCCGCTAAAGTTACCATTTTGTGGCATTTGAAATATAAACGCCGCTATATGTTTAAAGTTAGTGGCGTTTACTCTTAAAACGCCGCTAAAAATGCCGCTGTAGAACATTTTTGTTGTAGTGGATAATATATCACTTGGAGTGCATCTTTGATGATGATTGGCACCGTGAAGTGCCTAGTGCACACATTATGTTTGACTTACATACCTTGCATTCTCTTACATATGCATTGGGCTATGGAAGTAAAATATGATAATGAATGTGAAAGCTAAAAAAAAGTATCTGAAATGAAAGAGTAAGAAAGTGAAAATGAAAGTTTTGAATTATGTACGAATGAAAAAGAATATAAAATAGTTGTTATATCTAATGTTGATTTACATGATTTTGATAGAATCATAAGATGATGATTTTCAGGTTTCTGAAGAGAAAATCAACTTGAATAAGCTTGGTTTGAAAGTTTTCAATGATTTTCTTTTAGTTACATTTTTATGTTTTAAAGTATTTTTATGGCATTTTTTTGTTTTATCTTACTTTAGTTGTGTTACTGCCTCACTAAGTTTTACTCAGAGTGTGATGATTTTCAAGCGTAGGTTCAGGTAAAGAAAAAGGCGTGAAGTGAAGAGCACTAAAAGCATCTCTTCTTGGGAAATTATACTGACCTACAGTATTAGTAGGACATCTTTAACTTATTAGTAACATGTATATTATAAATGTTATGGTTCTTCTTTTAGAATTGATTTGAAAGCGTTGGTTGATTTTAAAATTTAGCAATATTTTGGCAGTTTAATATATGTTGAGAAACAACATCAACTACCTAATTGCTGCTAAAAATTCGGATTAAAATTTGTTGATAAGATATTATTTTGGATTTTTACATGAATGATTAAATGGGTTTTAATCAATAATTTGAAATTTTAAAATGAAATAAAATTTTACGGGTTTTTAAGTATAGAACGTATAAAAAGTCAGTGTGACATCTTTAACTAGTATTTAAGTATGTACACAAGTTAAGGGTGTTACACTATCTCATCATTTAAAATGTAGATCTTTGGAATGGATCTAGATTCTAAGAGTGTAAACCTACCAAAAGTATCTGTCAAGGTTGTCTCCTCTCTCCTTATCTTTTTGTGCTCTGCATGGAACGGCTGGGTCAAACCATCACTATGCTTCAAACCTTGACATCTGGGAGCCTATGATCCTTTCTTGTGATGGCCCCTTATTTCCAACCTTTTCTTTACTGATGACCTCCTATTATTTTGTAAGGTAACCGCTAGTCAAGTAAACGTTGTTAAGACGATTCTCGATCAATTCAATAGATTCTCGGGACATAAAGTCAACTCGAATAAAACTCAAATTTTTTTCTCCTCTAATGTTAACCCTACAACCGAGAATAATATATGTTCTACCTTAGAATAATATATGTTCTACCTTAAGTTTCCAAACTTACTCAAACTTAGGGAAGTATTTTGGTATGCCTCTTTTCCATAATAGAGTGACAAAGAGTACTTTTCAATTTATTATCGATCAGGTCTGCACCAAGTTAAATGGTTGGATGGCATCGAGTTTATCTCTTACCAACAGTGTGATGTTTGTCAAACAACCTTTACGGTGATCCCAAATCATTTTATACAGACGAAAACAATCCCTAAAGAGGTGTGTGATCAAATCGAAGGAATTACACGTCGTTTCATATAGAGGGCTCTAAAGAAGCCCCCAAGGTAGCTCTCATCAAATGGACACTTGTTGCCAGCCTGCTAACCATGGGGGATTGGGCTTCGTATTCTCCATTCTTGAAACAAACCATTCTTGATTAAATTGGGTTATAATCTTTTAATGCAACCTGGAGCTCTTTGGGTCTAGGTCCTTTTATCCAAATATAAAATTAATGAGGTGCTACATTTTTAGATAGATTCTAGGAATCTCTTTCACGTGGAGGTCGTTATCCAACGTTTTGTGCTTCATTCATGATAATGTTAATTGGTCCTTTTATCCAAGTGCTTTTTTAGATCTGGTGATAGTTTTGTATTTTATTAGAGCCAAAGAAACAATGGTGGGTGAGAGTGGTTCAGTTTTTCCGTCGGAAACTGTTTCTTTGTTTGTGGATAATCTACCAAACACTATTCAGTGCAAATGTTTATGGCAGATAGTGGGTCGTTATAGTGAGGTTCTGAGTGTGTATATTCCAAAAAAGAGGAGTAGAGCAGGCACTAGGTTTGGCTTCGTAAAAGTTTGTAATATGATAGAAGCTGAAAGAGTTAGGGAACGGTTGAATGGTCTTATGGTGTGTGGCAGTCGCATCTCAGTAAGTTTTTCCAAGTATTTTTTGAAGGTCCCAAAGGATAAATGTGTGCATATTAAGATGTCATGGAAATAAAAAATTATGAGATCAACCTTACATGAAAATACACAAAGTATAGAGGCTGGCCAAGTGGGAGCATCAAGAAAGGATGTTTTGGATCATGTTGATGAGGATGAAGTAAGAAAGTTGAGGAGATGTTTGGTGGGAGTTACGGCTGGTGTTTGTAGTGTTGGGAGTATCGTTGATAGATTACATAACTGGGGCTTAGGGGAAATTAAAGTTCAAAGACTATGTGGGAACTCCTTTCTGCTTTCCATTGAGGATGAAGATTTGTTTATCATGCTTGAAGACCTTAAGTGGTCTTACTTGAAGGAGATATTCGTGGATATTATGCTTTGGATAGAGTCTATATGTCAAAAGGAAAGAGTTGTATGGATAGAGATAGTTGTATGGATAGAGATAATTGGATTACCATTGCAGTGCTGGAACGAAATCACGTTGAAAAGATTAGCAGGCTTGTGGGGAAGATTTGAGGCTTTTAGAGAAAATGTAAACCATCATATAGATTGTGAAAAATTAATATGTTGGTATCTACTTCGATGGAAGCTCGGATTGATGAAGTTGTAGATGTAGTGGTGGAGAATAAGAAGTTTGAAGTTCAAGTACTTGAAGTAGGGATATTGGACCATTCATTAGTTAAATTTAATAAACCGAAAATTCTAAAGAAAAAAGATTTTGAGGACGAGAAGGATAGAGTAGAGTTTGGGGCTGTTAAAGATGGTGTTTCATCGATAAATCTGTTTGTTGACCGTCAAAGGAATCTGCGTCGGGAAGTTCAATCGAGAAGAAAGGGTCTCCCATTTTCAGTGGCGACGCTTTTGATGTAGCGTGCAATGGAGATAGCCTAGGAGATTGTAGCAAGGATATTGTTAGGAAGCCGATCAAGGTCGATTGTGGTATCGAAGAAGGTAGAGAGAGAGTCGATTTTCAAATTCCAGATCAATATAATCACGTGGGGTTTAAAGGAGTGGATGTTGATGGGGTAGAGATTAAGGCTATAGAATCAAATGTGGGCAAATCTATTAAAGAAAAGGCTACAAGGATGGAGGATAGAGGCATGGATGTAGGGGTTGTTGAAGGTTCACTAGAAATTGGACTTCCACGAGGGATGGGCTTATCGGTTGAAGCCTTAATGGATTTTAATAATGATAGTATGGTGGCAACATGGGGAAGTGTGATGGAATCAATTTGGGTTCTATTAACTCAAGTAAAAAAGGTAATTCAATTATAAAGAAGAAAACAAAAAATGATCATTTTGAGGGTGATTTCAAAGAGGCGTCGGTCTTGCCAGATCTGCCCATTAGAAAAAAATAAGAAGATGAAGAAATTCGGTTCTTTATTGGATATTCAGGACAAAGTCCTTTCGAAAGCTGAGAGAAAAAGAAGAGATCGAGCGTTGAAGAGATTCAACTTGAAGAAATCGTATCTAATCTCCTCTGAATTATCAGGTATATCTCTTTCAGAATCTGTTTTAAAGAAAATGTGGGTTGCTGCTTATGTTGAAGCGGAGGAGACAGTGTCATTAGGTAAGAAACTTGGTATTGAGTTTGTTGGTCCTGAAAGTGAGGTTCTCAAGGAGTTAGTGCCGTTAGAAATGTGTTGAGGATAGTGAGTGAGTCGTAAGGGTTGCGTAAAGTGTTTGCGATTGGACTTTGAGAACATTGTAGTGGTTTTTTAGAGGTCTTTGAGTAGAAATTTAAGGGTTCTATGTGATTAAGTTCGACTTGCAATGTGGTTTTAGGATCGGGGGGAGTGTCAAAGATATCTAAAGTGTGAAAATTGTTTAGAATTTTTTAATCTGAGATGGAGTGAGTCTAAGAGTCAAAAAACGATTCAATTGATGAGAAGGTAGTTGGGAGGTCTTTTTTCGTATGTCCATGAGTTCGAAATCTTGGTTTCCTAGACGATATGGTGGATTCTTCAATTCTAAGGTTAGTGTGTTGTTCTCAAGGATTATAGTACTTGATGAAATGTAGTGAGGATGTCCTAGACTTTTTGATCAATTGGTACTAAAGAATTGATAGATTGAATTGTGGGAGAATTTTAATATTGCAGGTGGATTTGTGGAGGCAAAAGGTTTGCTCTAATTGGATTGCCTTTGGGGACTTGAACATGGATTTTTTCAGAGCAGTGTTTTTTGTCATTGCAAAGCAAAGTACGAATTAAGGGCTGGATTATGGTGTCAATGAATTTTTTATCTGAAGCATCTTAAATGGTGGTTTTATAGGCATTTCTTTGAGAATTTTCAATGCAAAAACAACTGATGGATAACTGTGGTTATCATAGATTCCAAAAAAAATTCAGAAGCATAAAGAATGGAAGAGCCTTTTTCTTTGTACACTTTAAAGGATGCGATCTGGTCATTTTTCACTGCATCGGGAACGATTTAATTTTTTCAGCTCCTTTTTATAGTTATGGATTTTTTTTTGTGAAGTTAGATGCTATAAAATCAGATTTGGTCATATCAGTGGAGACATATTAGTGGAAGGGTCGATTGGCTGCTGATTGAAGGATTGTTGAGAACTCCTGACTCCAAGATTAGAGGCTTTAAGAAGAGCTTAGTGATGGTTTCATCGCGTAACTATTGCGGTAGTGGAGTCATCACCTAGTTTTTCCTGGTTGTCCTCTCTGGAGCTTTTGGAAACGTTTTTGTTGTCTCTGTATACGTTGATGTTGTTGAGAAACCTTCTTCGGTTGGAATTGTTTTAGTTGTTTTTTAGTTTTTACCGCTTAGGTGATGGTGATCTTTGACTGTCTGGTTTTTGTTTTTGGTCTGTTTTGGTTGTATTGTTCTTCTATGTAGTACTTTTTTCCTCCAATTTGATTGCAGAGGTTTGTAACGAGGCTCATAAGTTGAACTTCGACTTTTGATTTAATTAAATAAATTGCCCTTTGCCGAGCAGAAAAAAAAGTGATGGGAAAGGGACGAAGTTCTAGACAGATGCGTGGATACTGGGGAGGAAACCTTTATCTAACCATGTCAACAACACTCGAATCTATGATCCCGATATGCTCATTTGTTAGCTCACCACTACTATCGAAGAGTGAGATATCTTAAGGCTTAGACAACTTCTAAATGATGATTTTGTCTGGCAAGACATCGCTATTTCCCCTCCTTGCTCTACCACCGGTCCTGATGCCCCACCTAGCGTTGGGAGTAGTCTGGTGCTTGCACGGTTAGGAAAGCATATAAAGAGCTAAAACGAGACCATTGGGATGTTCAAGACAATGGCTTGGGCCTTCGACGACCCTCAACGAATCAAATAGTTTATTTGGTTAGTCCTTCGATATAGCCTTATGAAAAACTCAGAACGGGCTAGGAGAGGCATCACGACCGACTCGAGCTACCTGATTTGTAGGAATAACGAAGAAACCATCATCTATGTGCTTCGGGACTGCCATATCGTTCACATAACTTGGACGCATCTCATCTCGCCTCACATCGCAGGGAGTTTATTCACCTTTCCTCTTATTGACCATATAAAAACTAATATTTCATATGCTAAAGGAGCTGCTCGCGAAGAGTATCACTAGCGTCATCTTCTCGGGATACTTCTTGGAGGTTTTGGAAACAAAGGTGCAGTTTAATATTTAATGGATAGGTCTGGTCCACGCCGTCCATCATCCATTCGACTTGCTCTTGGGCGAAGTCACTTAGGAATAAAGTTGTTACCAACTCCTCGATCTCCATCCGAACTGCCAAGAACATTCTCTGTGGACCCCCTAACACTGGAACTGTCAAACTCAACACCGATGGAGCAGTGAAGCAACCTTCGATGAAAGCTGCGAAAGGAGGCATCATTCGAAACGTCGAGGATCAATGGATTGTATGTTATTATCAAAACGTAGGTGTTTGCTCGGTGCACCATGTCGAGCTTTGGGCGCTCTTGGATGGGTTACAGATTACTTGGAATGACAGTTTCAAAAAAGTCGAGGTGGAAATGGACAACACCGAGGCTATTAAGATCCTCACGACCCCAACCACATATCACGCTCTGACGATCATTCATCGAATTCACAATCTCCTCCAACGTTAATGTAAGATTAGGGCAACCTACATTTTTCGAGAAGTGAATGACGTCGCTGATGCTATTGCTCGGATTGGTCAAACGACTTAAACGAGCTTTTGGGAACTTCAAAATCCTACTGCTGAAATCTATAGACTTCACATTGACATGATTCCGTGGAGAAGAAAACTCAGCCGCTGTTAATTTAGTTTGTTTTTACTAATAACAAAAATATATTACCCCAAACCAACTTTTGAGAGGAGAGTCATCTTGATACTTCTCATAATTTTTAAACCTTTATCAAAGCCTTCATAGTTTTCCAAGTTATTTCCCTGTAATATAGTCATTAAAATTTAATTCTATTCATATATTTAATCTCATAATCCTAGTTTTTTTTCAGTAGCACTTTCTTTTTAAGTATATGTATTCTTACTCTATAAACCCTAATTTTGAGGGTTTTTGTAACTATAGATCTTAAGTTGTAATAAAATTAATTATAACTTCCATGATGTTTTCCTTATGACTTTTAGGGCTTTGGAGCATCAAAGCCTAACATTTTAAAGATTAGGTTTCTATGCCCATTTGTAAATTGATATAATGTGTTACTGATGCGTGAATGAGTAATTGTATGTTTGATTTTATCTTGACATGTATTTGGTTGTGGAAACTCTTAATGGGAGAGGAGAATCAAGCTTGTAAGGTTGATTTGGGGATTCAAGGATTTGATGAGTGTAGTTGCAAGATTAATAATAAAATGGTATTTTGATAAATTTCTTTGATCATATCATGTGCATGTATGTTTGTCATCGAACTCAATTCGAGCAATAAAAGCCAAAGTTTAACATTAAGGTAAGGTCATATGAACTATGATACATTTATGTTATGTGACATGTTAAAGTTCAAGTAATCATTTTTGCAAGTTAAGTTACAATTTGAAAGTACGAAATAAGTTAAAATGTGATATGCAAGTATGAAAAAATTATGTTATGATATGATAATGAGTCAAGGGTCAACTATGTTACTTGGTAAGCCAATATAAGTCTCTTATGTGATATGCTAAAATGAATATTTCCTAGATGTTAAGTTAATTTGGATACAATTGACATGTAGAAGGGATGCTATTGTTTTTCATTGGCAATAGTAAGAAGGACCATTCTATGTTATTGAGGCAGTTCGACTGGAATTTCACGTATCTATAACTACTTAGATTCCAAAGGGCCAAAAAAAAAAAAGAAATAATTAAGTTAAACTTAATATGTAAAGAAACTATTATGCATGTTTTAATATGATTACTTGATATTTTTAGTTTTGTAATTAAGATAAGAATGTGATCATAAGCTTTTGGTCATTCTCGTACAAGTTCATATTTCATCTTAATGGTTAGTACTTTTAATTTGCATGATTATTCATGTTCAAAAAAAATTGCATGATGATTAACTGCCTCATTATGCTTTACGCTTACGTTGTGCATTCAATTACTTTGCAAGTATTTTGCATTCTTAGATCTATTGAGTTTGTATTTAAGATGTAGCAAGTTACCTTCGAAACAATTCAGTGTAATTTCATCTTTGTCTAAACTTGTAGATGGTGGCATATGTTATGTTGTGTAATTTATAAGTAGTTAAATGTTAATTAGTTTAAGTTTGAAAGTTTTATATGGTTGGATATATGTGTTGGTTATGATGTAGTCTTAATTTAAGTGCTTGTTGTTAAAGGATAAGTTCTTTCAAGCATGCCATGAAGCCACAATGTATGTGTTATGAATGATTTCAAATGCTTGTTGTTGTAATTTAAAAATGAACCAATCAAATAACTGACTTTTTTGACTGAGTTATATCAGTTTGATTAGTTTTTTATGCACATAGAAGTCACTAGTTTTATTAAAAAAGAGGAAATATCCAAAATTACAATGAAGGTTTACATGCATAAATGTAAACTTATGACATATTCAGATAACCATTGACACAAGAAACTAGCCACTTGAGATCATGCAAGGAAAAATTTAAAAGATCATCCAAAAAAAAAAGATAAATATAAACATATTCAGTTGTATCGATAAATGAACCACAACATAGGATCAAACTATTGAAAGATCACTAACAATTGAGCGTTGTAAGAAAACAATATTTGAACGTTAATTGTGTATCAAAATCCAATCATAGGGTTCAAAGTAGGGAAGATGAACATAATAACAAATAATCATTTAATCAGTTGAGTCCATGTCAAATTCAACCCTAAGAACACTAAATGAAAAGAATGACTAAACGATCACTAAAAAAAGATCGAAAACATGCCAAAAGGTAGATGAAAGCATGCCATAAAGGAAGAGTTAATAGATTTTTTTTTAAAAAAACAAAGATGAAAAATAAGAAATATGAGCCATCGACAACCAGCACCAAAACTAGTGTCGTCGCCTGCCAAACAAAGGAAAAAAAACATGGAAGTAGAGCTTAGTTGAGAGAATTTTTTTTTGGATTTTTGTTAAAGTTTGACTTGAATTCAAAGTGACAGAAGTTAATTGAGAATGTAATAAACCTAGTTTGATTAAAAGTACATAACTTTATTAAAATAGATATAGATATTAAGGGTAAGGGTTAAATGTCAAGTTTTTTTCTCCAATATCCTATTGTATTTTCTTCTTTCATATTAGTGAAATTCTTCTTCTTTGCTCGGGGTTTTTCCCTTTTGGTTTTTCCATGTAAATCTTGGTGTTCTTTGTTTTCTTTCTCGACCGTGTTTATTTATTTTCTAATAATCGTTTCGATATATAACAAGTTGTATTAGAGATTTGAGTTCAAGATTATGAAAATAATAAAATATAATATTTCATTGTTGGATCGAAACACTAGGTTCTCACTGTGGCAGGTGAAGATTCAAGATGTCATTTCATAATTGGACTTAAATAATGCATTACAAGTAGGGGTGAGCGTTCAATCGTGTCGAGTCAAAGAATTTTGTGTCATTCGAGTTGACAAGTCCTATTTTACAGCTCGAAGTTGACTTGAAATTTTTTTTAGTCGAGTTTATAAAATTTGATTCGAGTCAAGTCGAATTTTTGAATTTCTATTTAAATTAAATTGTAAATATTTATAATATTATGATATTATTTTATTACTATTTAAATAGATTTTATAACTATATACAACACATATATATATATTTCATATTTTATATATGTGATATACATATATCATACAGAGTTGAGGAACTCAACGCCTAATTACTAAAAATTTGAGTTAGTATTCGAATTGTATTTTATAACTCGATTTGAATTTGAAATTTTTTCGAGCCGAGTTTATGAAATTACAACTCAAAGTTAATTCGAGTCGATTTCTCTTAAGTAGAGTAAAAAAAATTAGTTCTTTGGGTCGAGTCAAGTTTTTCTCACCCCTAATTAGAAGAGTTTGATAACAAGTAATCATCATATTGGACGAACAAAGAAAAACGTAAGGATCATAAGGCTATATCTCAGATTTGTTAATATTTATCAAATCAAATCTTACAGGATGTATTGAAAGAAAAAACAATGGTTTCTTTGTGGAAAAATTTGAGCAACTATGTATGCAGAAATCGTACACCAATAAGTTGTAATTAAAGCAACGTCTTTATTCGCTCAAGTTGGTAGAAAGTCGTCTCTTGAAGAGCACTTGATCACATTCAAGGAAGTTGACTTTAATCTAGTGAATTTAGAAGTGAAGTATGGCCCATAAGACTTATGATTGATCCTCCTATATTCGTTGTTTCCTTCCTACTAATCTTTCAAAGGCACACTCATGTATAGTCATGAAACACTCACTCGTGAATAAGCGTACAATGGTCTGCATTTGTTTGACAAGATAAAACATATTGTGTCTGGTTCTGAGGCCCAAGTAGAGGGTCTCATGGTGCATGGATCTTAGCTTAGGCCATGAAAGAAAATACTAGTATTCTGCTAATAGTCTAGGAAGTGACAAACCAAAATCTTTCAACGGAGGAAAAACTTGTCACTTTTGTAAAAAGAAATGTCATGTTAAAGCATAGTGTTACAAGTAACAGAATAAAATCAAAAGATAATCTGAAGAGAAAAACTTCAAAAAATCTGGTGAGTCTAGTGTAGCGAAAGAGTACAGTGACAGAGAATTCCTAATTGCAATTGAAAACAACTTTATAACTAGTATAGAGTGAATACTTGACTCTGGTAGTAGTTTTCATATGAGTCTCAATCGTGACTGGCTTACGATTTATAAAGTTGTATCCAAAATTGATATATTTTTAAGAAATAATGTCCCTTATAAAGTCGCATGTGTTAGCACAATAAAAATTAAGATGTTTGATAGGATTGTTCGAACACTTGGTAATGTGTGACATGTTTCAGATTTAAGTAAAAATCTAATTCCTTGGGTATCCTAGATTCAAAATGGTACAAATTCTCTAGTGATGGTGGAAAATCACTCTTATTGTGATGAAATAACATAGAAAGACTATCAAGTTTTATGTTCTACAAGGTTCAATAGTTTTAGATATTGCAGCTAGTATTTTCTCCTCCTTGCCAAATAACGTTGTTACTGGTAAAAATGTTTTAACTAAATTAAGCAAAAGAAGATTTTTTTGCTAAAAATATAACTGTGGGCAGAACGATTATGTGAAGCAGAAAAGAGTTCAAATTTGTGGGCATAACGAATTTGAAAATAGAATTATCATTGATGATTGGGATCGTGTTGTGCAATATATTGTTCGTGGTGACACATTTGTGAGCAAAATTGGCAGTTATGATAACCATGTCGATGTAAAGACTAAGTCCAAGCTTAGAAAAAGATTGGATTCGGTGAGTTTCCATTACTGAAGATTACCCCTTGGAGTGGTGTTGTGGAAGAGATGGAGAACTCGTTATTTGAAGTAACAATTATTTTTGTTGAGTTTGGTGCCTCATCAAATTTGAGTGTTTTGTCTCAAATCCTTCGCATTTTCATAATTTGTGTCAAGGTGGAGATTTGTTAAAGTTCAACTCGAATTCAAAGTGAAACAATTTAATTGGGAAAGTAATGAAGCTTATTTGATTTAAAGTAGAGAACTTTAGTAAAATAATTTTTTACTTTATTTAGTTTCCTTTGTAATTAAGTATATATCTATATAAATATATACTAAGGGTAAGGGCTAGATATAAGTTTTTCTTTCTCCAATATCCTTTTGTATTTTCTTCCTTTCATATTAGTAAAATTCTTCCTATTTGTCCGTAATTTTTCCCATTAGAATTTTCATGTAAGTTTTGGTATTCTTTATTTTTTTTCAATTGTGTTTATTTATTTGTTGATAATAGTTTCAATATTATAACAGTTCTAAAGTGATTTTTAGATATTTGATTAGTTTAACTTATCGTTCATATTTTCATCAATCTAATCGATTCTCAAATTTTCACAACCAATTATAAGAGTACTTTTCTTGTAGAAAAAAGTAAATCAATAAAGTCCATATTGAAGCCAAGTTGTGGATAACTATTGTCGTACTACGATAGAGGGAAGGAACAACCAAAAACCACTCTCTGTTTAGAGTGAGTGAAAGTCGTTTTCAGAATATTAAAGCAGTTAAAAGTTATCATAAGTATGTTGATTTTTGTCATCTACCATGGGGCACACTCTTTGACCTCCCATTTAAACACCAATGGCCGTACAAAGATAACATTTCAAAAGTCTTAAACCCTAATTTAATGTCATGCCCGCCATTAGACACACC
Organism: Hibiscus syriacus; assembly: GCF_006381635.1. Taxonomy (NCBI): domain Eukaryota; kingdom Viridiplantae; phylum Streptophyta; class Magnoliopsida; order Malvales; family Malvaceae; genus Hibiscus; species Hibiscus syriacus. The sequence goes on from NW_024063415.1 coordinate 847,151, forward strand.
ACAAAAAACAAATCTTAAAAAGGTACCGTGTGAATAACGCAGCAAATAGTTACGTTGTATATTCTTGTGTTCCTACATTTCCAACTCCATAAACTCGTTTCCCCGATTAAATGCTCTCTTATGTTCTTTTCAGGTACACGCGTAGGATATTTTTATTAAAGGATGCATATAGAGATAGAGTTATAATTAAATATTGATAGAGGTCAAAATATTAGATTATTTAAGAAAAATATAAAGACGTATAGGTATTTCAACTCGAAATTCAGCATGAACAAAGCGACCTTAGTGATTAAGAGATTGTTGTTATCCTTGAGGTCACGAGTTCAAGCACGTATGTAAGGGTATGAGCGTTCATCGTCAAATAGTTGAAAATATTTGTACATATATTACCTTATATTCACCTTAATTAAAAAAAATCAAAACTCAAAAGACAACTTCTAATTTGTCTAATATTTAAACTTACAATGACTTAAATTATAATTAGACCAAAAATTTGAGAACACAGACTTATCATTTTGTAGTTCGACCCCTACTTGATAAAATATTTAATAAATGTTTATATTTTTATATTTAAATATTTATTTTTACATAAACCAAAATATTATTAAACCAAAATTATATTAAATATATAAATTTTAACAGGGGTTAGGTGCTACTTGGGCCCTAAGGGAGCTTCATCCCTGGACACATATTATATTAAAAATTTAAAGATGAAAAAATATAAAAGTTTAGAAATACGGAATTCAATTATTAATAAAAATTATCATATAAAAATTTGAAATTTTCAAATTATACAACTATATCTACGTGTCCGTTCTCTCAGTCTATCTCTGGCTGCATCGAATAGTATTTACTTCACACATTCCTCATACTCTGCAAAAAAAAAATGGAAATTTTTACTGCTTAAGATGGACCTTTGGTGTCAGAAAAAGAAATCAACAACCTACTTGAACTTGACTGCTCTTCATAGATTTTCAGGACTTAGTCATAAATGACAATGTTCGGAATATTATTTGTATAGACATGTACAATGAGGCCAAGCACTTTGGGGTTGCATTTAGCTGTAGTGTCTGTCTCAGTGTGGGAAAAACTGGACGCGACCAAAGACATTCGGTGCCCTAAACCGTGTGGGGCTTTCTATCTATTTAATACTAATTAGAAATAAATTGTGAGGTGAGATATGGAATATATGTTGAAAGTTGAAGAATCCGTGCCATGTGAAAAGATTCATCAGGTTTAGTCAATTATGTGGAGGATTCCACTAGGTTTTGTTGGGGATTGATTTTCAAGAGAGCCATCTACGGGAGAAATTATTTGATGAATCCAACTCATCGTGTTATCTATGGTTTCAATCAATAAAATTCATTCATTTCAAAGTAACATCCAAATAACTATTCACTCTTTATTTACATAGGAAAGAGGTGAAGATTCACCTTAAAAATGAGATAGATAGATTTCATTGGTTGGACCACGGATGACTTGGTGTGTTGGGTCTATCTAATAAATTTTTTGTCTATAGGGATCGTCATTTCATCCGAATTCAACAGATTCCGACCTGATTGAGTAAGTTCTTAGTTTAAAATTCAGGTTCGAATTAGGTTAAATCAATTTTTATGATTCGGTTCGGATCAAGTTAAGATTTGTGTGAAAAATTTAACCCGACATAATATTATAATTGTTTTTTTATATATTTAAGAATAACTATAATAATACTCATTTCTATTATATTTTTTAAATTAAGTCTTTAGTTTACCTAATAAAAATGAATTTTATAATAATACTCGGATTGAATTTTGAGTTGGACGAAAATTTCTTAAACCCAAATCTAATCAGATATAAATAAAGAAACTTAAATTTTAAATCAAATTTGAGTAAACTAAAATCTTGATCTAATCCAATTTGATCCGATCCATAATCATCTTTAGCCTTCCATGCACCATTTATTTGGCGTACAAAACTTGGGTTTAACATTAATGTAGAAAGGATGTTAAAGCTGCGCTGGTCATTGGTCAAGTCTAAAAGAATGAATATCGCGTCTTGGTCTTAGTTGCATTTTATAATTACATTCACTTTCGGGAAGACGAGGGCACCCACTTCCCAATATTTCTTCACCTTAACCGCCTGATAATAAAAAAAAAACTGTTACTGTAACCCCTTAACCCGAACTAGAATAATTAAGTCGAATCTAAAGAATACAATTAAAATCTATTTTCCTCGAAGAAAATGTGTTTGATTCAAACTTAAAAATAATATTTATAATAAAGTATCAATTCTCAAGTTAAATAATTCTTAATTTATTAAAGTAAAATATTTGGGAAAAAATTTAATATAAATAATAATTACATTCACTTTCGGGAAGACGAGGGCACCCACTTCCCAATATTTCTTCACCTTAACCGCCTGATAATAAAAAAAAAAGTGTTACTGTAACCCCTTAACCCGAACTAGAATAATTAAGTCGAATCTAAAGAATACAATTAAAATCTATTTTCCTCGAAGAAAATGTGTTTGATTCAAACTTAAAAATAATATTTATAATAAAGTATCAATTCTCAAGTTAAATAATTCTTAATTTATTAAAGTAAAATATTTGGGAAAAAATTTAATATAAATAATTACATTCACTTTCGGGAAGACGAGGGCACCCACTTCCCAATATTTCTTCACCTTAACCGCCTGATAATAAAAAAAAAAGTGTTACTGTAATCCCTTAACCCGAACTAGAATAATTAAGTCGAATCTAAAGAATACAATTAAAATCTATTTTCCTCGAAGAAAATGTGTTTGATTCAAACTTAAAAATAATATTTATAATAAAGTATCAATTCTCAAGTTAAATAATTCTTAATTTATTAAAGTAAAATATTTGGGAAAAAATTTAATATAAATAATAATTACATTCACTTTCGGGAAGACGAGGGCACCCACTTCCCAATATTTCTTCACCTTAACCGCCTGATAATAAAAAAAAAAGTGTTACTGTAACCCCTTAACCCGAACTAGAATAATTAAGTCGAATCTAAAGAATACAATTAAAATCTATTTTCCTCGAAGAAAATGTGTTTGATTCAAACTTAAAAATAATATTTATAATAAAGTATCAATTCTCAAGTTAAATAATTCTTAATTTATTAAAGTAAAATATTTGGGAAAAAATTTAATATAAATAATAATTATTTCCAAATCATGCAAAAACGGTTTGAAATAATGTAATGTCCAAATCCTCAAATTTATAAATAAAATAATCCCAATATAAGCAAGAATTCGATAAATAAATATCAAATAAAAATTCATATTGAAATAATTTTTATTTGAATATTAATGCGATTCTTCAAGTACCGAATCTCGTAAATACATGTATTTGAAAGAAAAAAACTATGAGGGTTGTAAGCTATTAAGCTTAGTGTGTCTCTAAAGTGCAATAAGACAAACAAGTTCAAAACACAAACATATTCACATTCTGAACCAACCAACAATAATCATAATCGTAATCAAACAAAGATAAACATAATTTGAATGTTATGCAAATGAATATGCACTCATACGCCTGCTACACCATTCGAAAAGTAGATTTTTCAAAACCACTTTAACTACAATTACACCATTTGAAACGGGGTTCACCACAAAGACATAGGCCACAGAACCCGAAAGTGAAATTTACCCTGTCCAGTGAATGCATTGAACTTCCCCTATCAAAACCCAACTCAATATGTCATGGCAAAATGACATACATATTCGATTTTTGATCGATCTGGATGTAAAACATTACATATTCAAATGTTTCGAATCATATATTTTGATTCCGATAATTTATCACAATCACATATTCTGTATGCACAACATATATTCCGAATCCGACATATCTACATGCATGGCATAGCATTTTTCCTAATACAGTTAATACAATCAATTTTCACAGTTAACCATGTTTTCAATTAAATTTCTAATCAAGCAAGCAAACAATATAAATATAGCACCGAATAGAGACACACCTCGACAAATAGCTAACGATGATAGTAACATTTTTTATGGTCAACTCGAATGGTGGATTGACCCGAATCAGTGTCTATGGATTAATTTAATAACTAAATTAATATTCCAACCATAACAACGTTGTCAATCCTGCTAACAACATCAACTAATAGTCACTGTAAACACAGCTAACACGAGTTGGTCTGAAATCTGCGGGTAACGATAGAGGCAAACAATGCCATTTCCTTAGTCGTATATTAAGGCTGTCGTACGATAGAATTTCCCGGGGTTTTTAAAAGTGAGATTGGGCTTTAATTAAAAATGATATAATCGCAACATAAACTCTTAAACTTCATAGGATTTCTAGAATTGACTTCAACTTTGACCTTATTTACGAATTAGTCACTAAACAAAAATTAGGACTTTAAGGATTTCCCCTAAATTTTACAGTTTCCAAATTGGGGCTAATTTGGGGTGTTACAATTCTCCTCTCCTTAAAGAAAATTTCGACCTCAAAATTTACCAAAATATAAATAGAATGACCTAAGAAAATACCTTTGAATAGAATATACCAACTCAAGTTGCCCAACTGCAGATCTATATGAACCTATACTCTTAGTTGGTCTACATCTACTAGCTGAACTAGAACTAACTGATGTAGTCTGATCATTAACTCAGGTCGATGCCTGAACTAAATCCTAACACTGACTAGGACCATAGGAACCAGTAGACGGAAAAGTACACTTTTTGAAATGGTGCTCTAGAGACCCACAATGGAAACACACTCCAGTCTTCCTCTAACACTCTCCAGGATACATTTTCTTATAGTAAGAGCACAAAGGTACCTCACAAGAACCAGTTGAACCGCCAGAACTAATAGTCGGGGCAGTAGATGTCACTAGTATAAGCCTAGAATAACTCTAAAAGTCGAAATCATCTCTCAATCTCTTACCAAACTAATTCACATATCCTGCTTGAGTAGATGGTTTTGGTTACCTCCGAGCTCTATCAGAATTTTGCAGTTTAGGAATCGATGACAGTGGCTTAATCTTCTTAGCAGTATTGGCTCGAGCAGTTAAACTACTAAAAATCGTATCATGGTGCAAATAAACACCTGACTGAATCGAGGGGCGAAGACCTTTCAAAAACCAATCTCATTTTTCCTTCTCATTCGAAACCAACCCTGAAGCATACTCGTTCAATCTTAGGAACTCGATCTAATAGTTGGTCACATTCATAATATTCTGCTTCAGATTTAGAAAATCCTCCCGACACTACAACTACTCAACCTCTACAAAGAGATCTCTGAAAGCACGTTGGAAGTACTCCCAAGTGACATGGCCAGTCGAAACAATATCCTGCTAAGACTCCCACCAATCCTGAGCTTCACCGCCTGACAACGATACAACATCCTTCAACATATGATCAGTCAGATAATCCATCTCCACTAATAGTCATTGGAGTTTCTTCAACCAACATCAATTTCATCGGGGTTAGATCTGGTCTTACTCACAAACATAGTCATCTCAGCAGCTAAGAACTCGGTCAAGATATATTTCCTAACACACTTGGTCTAATAGAGATAACGAATTAATTCATGATTCATTGCAGTATGATCAATACCAAAGGTCTCATCGTCCTCATATTCATGTGAACAATCACCCTAAGTCTGATGTACGGGTGGGTTTTCATTCCCAACCTGCTGAACTCCAACCTGTTCCTCAGATTGTTCATCTCTCTTAGTCTCATTAACCTTATTTAGATTTGGATCTGACCCATTGGAGTGAAGGGTTAACTTTAGCCGTAATGGTATGACCCCGACCTTGACTGGTCGCTGGACGAGAATTCTTATGAGGTATCATATGAACTATCTACAAAAGATAACACCTAAGATTAAAGTTGGTATTTGAAATTTCTGAATTAAAATATTTATTTACTATTTTTAAAATAAGAAAAAGAAAAGAAATAAATTTATTTCAAAAATTAACATTTTAACCCGAAAATATTTATATGCATGAAAAAATAATTTTTGGTTAAAATTTTTGTGATTGAGCTCCACAATCCAAGGGTTGAACCTAACTCTTATACCACTAAATGTAACCCTCTTAACCTGATCTTGAAGAATTGGATCGAATCTGGAGAGTCCAATTGAAATCCATTTCCCTCAAAGAAAACGTGTTTGATTCAAACTTAAAAATAATATTTATAATAAAAAATCAATTCTCAAGTTAAATAATTCATAATTTATTAAAGCAAAATATCTGAAGAAGAATTCAATATAAATAATAATTATTTCCAAATCATGAAAAAAAGGTTCGAAATACTATAATGTTTGAAGTCTAAAATTTAAAAATAAAATAATCCCAAAATAATATAAGCAAAAATTCGATAAAGAAATGTCAAATAAAAATTTATACTAAAATAATGTTTTTATATGAATATTGAATATGATTCTCCAAGTACCGAATCTCTTAAATACGAGTATCTAAACGAAAGAAATCATAAAGGTGTAAGCTTAGTATATCTCTAAAGTGCAATCACACAAACAAATTCGAAACACAAACTTATTCACAGTCCAAATCAACCAATAATAATCATAATATGAATCAAACAAAGATAAACATAATATGAATGTTATGCAAATAAATGTGCACCCATACGTCTATCACGTCATCCGAAGAGTAGGTTCCCCAGAACTACTTTAACTATAATCACTCTATTTGAAGTGGGGTATGCCATAAAGGCAAAAGCTATAGAATTCGAAAGTGACATTCACACTGTTGAGTGAATGCACTGACCTTCCCATGTCAAAACTCAACCCAATATAACATGGCAAAATGACATACATATCTGACTTTCGATCTTTTCTAATTACATATTCAAATGTTCTGAAGCATATATTTCGATTCCGATAATTTATCACAATCACATATTTTGTATGCACAACATATATTTCGATTCTGATATTTCAAAATACATCACATGGCATTTTTTTCGAATATAGTTAACACAATCAATTTCTACAATCAGACATACTTTCAATTAAATTTCAATATGACATGTCAAAATGACATACATATCTGACTTTCGATCTTTTCCAAATGTAAAAAATTACATATTCAAATGTTCTTAAGCATATATTTCGATTTCCGATAATTTATTACAATCACATATCTTGTATGCACAGCATATATTTCGATTATGACATATCAAAATGCATCACATGATTTTTTTTTTTGAATAATGTTAACACAATCAATTTCTACAATCAGACATACTTTCAACAATTTTATTTATTTTTTATTAACCAATAACTAAACAAAAAAAAGATTGATGGTAAAAATACATAATATACCCTTATTTTATTTATACAAACGGGGGATTCAAACCTGTTGCATATCAATTTGAACTCGACTTGGGTATGAATCACTATTTTTGTTTTGGAGGCAAAGGTCCACGCGGCAAAAGACTCTTTTAAGACACTAGCGGGAGTAGTGGAGAAGAGAAATGTCAAGAATTTTGGCAAATCTTAACTACTTCACACCACATTGTTGAAATTTCATTTTTTATGTCTACTTGATTTAACGTATAATTATAATTAACATATATGTTTTGATCTTAACATTTGTTATCCAAAATTTTCTTTATTTATATGCGCGTTGAGTCAACCAATTGATATATATTTTCTATTTTTCACGATTATATATGTTTAAAATATTTTTTAATAAATATATATATATCATGTAAACATAACTATTTGAATTTAAATACTTCCTTTTTATTAAAAATATATAGGGTTAAGATCCAACTACATAATATAAAAACTTTTTAGTTTACACATATTTAGGATCATTAGATTAGTGGAGATGTATGGTTGAGACTAACTTATTTTTTTTAGTGAATGTCTTCTCATTTTTTATTATATATTTCAAATGTCTATTTTCACTAATATGATAGTCCTAAATCTGTTGTAAAACTGAAAAGTTTTATACTGTGTAATTGAGTCCTATATATATGTGTGTGTGGTTAGGTTCCACTTACAAAATATGAAAACATTTTAAGTTTTATACAGATTTAGGATCGGTTGATGAGTTGAAATAGAAGGATGAAATTAATTCATTTTTTCAGTGAATATCTTCTTCTTTCTTAATGTTAATCTCAACTATCTATTCACACTCATCTAATAATCCTTAATCTATGTAAAATTAAAAAATTACATTGTATAATTAAATTTTATCCCTATATATAAGTAGGGATGTTAGATAATTTAGGGGTGAGTAAAATTGGACTCGAAAAAACTTGACTTGAATTAACTTCGAGTTGTAATTTCATAAACTCGACTCAATTCGAAAAAATTTTAAGTTCAAATCGAGTTGTAAAATACAACTCGAATAACTTGAATAACTCGAAATTTTTAATAATTAGTGAACTAATTTTCAAGTTTAAGTCAAGTTCCTCGATTTTGTAGATATATGTATATCACATATAAAAAATGAAGAAATATATGTGTATTGTATATTATTATAAAAAACTATTTAAATTGGAATAAAATAATATCATAATATTATAAATATTTATAATCAAAGTTAAACAGAAACTCAAAAATTCAACTTGAAAAATTTTAAATCAACTTTGAATTATAAAATAGGATTAATCAATTTGAATAACTTAAAATTTTAACTCGACTCAAACGAACGCTCATCCGTAGTAGATACATTGTGTTTTGTGTGGGAGGGGACAACAGCAATCCCATTTCCCAATTAAACTCTCTAACTTATATTTTCAATGACTTGGCTAAGGCCGGGCCATCAAGTAGTTATGTGTGGACTTTTCGTATTAATTATATTTATTTTAATATTATTTAAAAGACTATAATGGAATTAATTCATTAAGATAAGATTTGACATTGCAGTTGTTAGTCCCACTCCAAAACTTTCTCTCTCTGTTTTTGACTTTTCCAACGTTTTTAGTTTGAAAATTATCTTATTATAATGAATATGTTTTAGTCCAATAATTTTGCAGAAGAAACAATTTGGGTTTTCTAGAGAAAACCCATTTTACTTCTAAATGTTAGGCAATTGGTATAGAATTCTATAAAGAAAATTCCAAAAAAACCTAAAAATCATTGAAATTGAATGAGATGATATTAATCAATTATTTTTTGATGCATTATTTTCTTTATAAGTTTTAATATTCACTTTATTTATTAATTAATTCAAATTGATTATTATACGAATTTATTATAAGACGATTTTTTAAATCTAATTTATTTCACTCACGATATTTAAAGGTCTTGTCTTTTAAATCAACAAATTATTGATTGGACACTTTTTTTTAACTAGTCTAAGAATAATTGGACACAATATTTTTTGAATAGTTTGGGGTGAATTGAACACATTATTATTATTATTATTGTTGTTGTAGTTGTTATTATTTGAAGAAAGAAAGTGAACACATTATTATTATTATATGAATAGTTTGTGGAGATTATAAGACAGTATTTGTTTATAATTTTTCTTAGTCATTAATAACACATGCATGACACACCTTATAAACGCAACTTCTTGAATTTAGATCTTCTAGAGGGAACAATATTCCCTTTTACTACGGCGACCATTCAGACTCATTATTTTTAAATATATATTTTATGACATTTCTTTTTCTAAATAAATTTTTACACTAATATCAAATCCTTAAGATCTTTTGTAGGATGATTCTTTCAACTTAATTTGCTTAGCTCACGTTGCTAAAATTTAAACTCTGACCTTATTTGAGAAACATAAAGTCTTATTCTAATTAACCAACTTATAATTGATTTAGCAGTAATCAAGCTACATTAGTGGTTAAAGAAATGATTATTATTTCTAGAGGTCTCGGGTTCGAGTACCAGTGACTATAGAATATTTATGCATTCATTGTCAAATGTTTGAAAGCCTTTAGAATATATTACCACTTGTAATAAACTTATATTAATAAAAAATGTATAATTGATTTTGTTGGTAATGCGTAAAACATCATCCCACATTGAGTGTGTATTTATAGTGTTAATTCTTCCCTCCCTTGTTGAGTGATAGAGAACAATGGGTCATCTTGCGCGTTGTCGTCGCCGTCTGTTCGGCTCGTCTTGTGGCAATACATGTATTCGACACGTCCGCTCAGATACTACCTTTTTGGAGAAAATTTGTATAGTGATATGTTCAATTTACATTTTCAGAGGGTAACAGTTGATTAATTAGCTATAATTTGATTTCTAAATAATTAAAATCATAACAGACAGTTTCTTGAATTTAAATCTGTGAACGCTTGGATGTATCTGGATAATTTTTCAGCTTTATTCAAAGTAAATATTGAGTTGTTTATTGTGCTAGTTACAATAGTAATTACGATAGTTACAAGAGTAATTATTAGAGTTACAAAGGGTTGGAAATTAAATCATGAATCTGGAATACATTGGGGCCAGGTTCATTTGTTTATTACAGTAGTTACAATAGAGGTTACATTCAGAATTTTAAATCAAATTTATTTCTGATTTATGCTTGGACATTTTTTCCCTTACTTCAGCCAATAAATATAGAGGCTTCATAAGTTTTTCAACACACACTCAACAATTACAAATCCTCTAAATCAAAGCTTTATAAACTTCTTTTCTTTGATGCTATCTGAAGAGCAGTACCATCGATAATCCACTCTGGTTTCGAGGTGTACAAATTCTTAGAGCGACCGTGTTAACATCGGGGGACGATCCACCTATTACAATAATTACACACATCGGGGTGAATTTGTTTCTAAGGTAGTGATTTTCACCACGACACGATTTCGGTTGTTCAGTTACTGTTTATAATTTTTGTTTGTCATGTCAGTGCTAACAGTGTGATTTTACAGTATTCATTTTCAACAATCTAGAAACAAATTCATTACTGCAAAATGTCGACATCTTTGAGCAAGTTGATTCCTGATTTGTCCAAGCTTGATGCACTAGATGATTCCAATTATTGAAGGTGCTCCCAATGAATCTTAATCTTCTTCGAGCAACTTGACTTAGACTACGTGTTACTGTTACTGGCGATGAGGTCCAGACTGACTCTGTCTCATTTTTTACCTCAGCTGCTGTTATTGTTATTGTTATTGTTGTTGCTGACAAATATGAGAAAGAAAATAAGATGGTGTGAGGTCATCTCCTAAGTCACATGTATAACAAGTTGTTTGACATATTCCTCAAAGAAATTATTTCCAAGACAATTTGGGACATACTCTAGAAAAAGAAAAAAGCTAATTATGCGGGCATCAAAAAGTACGTCGTTGGCGAATGGTTGTATTCCATATGACCGATGACAAACTGATTATGGATCAAGTCCATGATTATGAAAATCTAGTCTCAGACATCTTTGCTGAAGGAATACATATATGTGAAGTGTTGCAAGCTAACGTCCTGATCAATAAGTTGTCCAAGTCCTGGTCTGACTACCACAATTCTCTCAAACACAAGAAGAGTGACATTTCACTATAGGAGCTGGTGGTCCACATAAAGATAGAGGAGGCTAACCATTTCAAAGATAAGGTTACTAACTCTATTAGTCAATTATCTTTTAAAGCTAACCTAGTTGAGTTTGGTGGTGCCTCAGGGTCTAAATTTAAAAAAAATGTAAAAAGAGGGAATCAGAATAAGAAGACGAAACCTCAGAAGGGCACCAACTTTAAAAAACCAGGGAATCCAAAAGCTGAATAAAAATTCATCAAGCGTTACGAGTGCGGTCAAGTCGGCCACAAAGCTTACCAGTGCCAACACCGTTCCGACTGCCAGAATGAGAACAAACCACAACTTAATATTGCAGAGAACAATATTGATAGTATTATCGCAATGGTGATTTCATAGGTAAATCTGGTAGAGAATAATGTTGAGTGGGTCATGGACACCTCGATGCTTCCAGATAATTCTGCGCAATGAGGGAGTTTTTCACCTAGTTTAAGAATGGGAAAGAAGGTTAACGAGTGTACATGGGGAACTTTAGCAGCTCTGAAGTGCTAGGCAAAGGCAAGGTTTTACTCAAGCTGACTTCCTATAAAACTTTAGCCTTAAATAATGTTATGTATATACCTGTCATGCGTAGAAATTTAATAAGTGGCGGACTTTTGAATAAGGCAGGCAATAAGTTATTTTTTGAGGTAGATAAACTTGTACGTTCCTGAAACGGTGATTATATTGGGAAAGGTTTTTTAAATGAGGGTTTATTTGTCATGGAAACTCAACTTAATGAGAATAAAGCTACCACTTCTGCTTACACTGTTGAAACTTTTTATATGTGGCATGCTAGATTAGGACACGTGAATATTCACTCTTTTAAAAAAAACTGATAAAAATGAATATTCTGCCTAAACTAGACATAAGTAGCTTTAACAAGAGTGATATTTATGAATAAGACAAGCATGCTAAGCATCACTTTAAGACCATTTATAATAGGAAAATTGAACTATTAGAACTTATATGAACTGTTAGAACTTATACATATTGATATAGCAGACTTTAGAAACACCAAGAGTAAAGGAGGAAAACACTACTACATAACTTGTGTGGATGATTATTCGAGATACACAAAATTATATCTCTTAAGAACTAAAGATGAAACTGAGAACTTCTTTCTTATTTATAAGGCATAAGTTGAGAATCAGTTAGATAGAAGACTTAATAGATCTGATAGAGGTGATGAATATGGATCAAATTTCTTAAAAGAGATGTGTGAGAATAATAACATAATTCAAGAAACTTTCACTCCCTATTTTCCTCAATAGAACAGTATAGCCGAGAGGGAAAATAGAACTTTAAAAGAGATGATGAATACATTATTGATAAGTGATGGGTTATCTAATAACATGTGGGGGAAAGTCATTCAATCGACCAATCATATTTTGAATCGAGCAACTCACAAGAAATTAGATTCTACCCCATACGATTTGTAGAAATGATACGCTCCAAATCTATAATACCTAAAAGTGTGGGGGTGACAGGCTAAAGTGGGCTTGTTGAACTTTAACAAGTCCAACATTAGTCCTAAAACCGTAAATGTTGTGTTTATAGGGTATGTTATAAACAGTGTCGCATACATGTTCATATTTCTACAAGACTATTCTATTTGTGAGTCAAAGGATGTTGTTTTCTTTGAATATATTTTTCCTTTAAAGAAATCTAGATTAAATGAAGAAACACAAATAGAAAAACTGCCATCCACTTCTTCTAGTGTACCTGCTAGGGCTTCTCAAGAGATTGAATTTGAGCCTAGAAGAAGTAAAAGACAAAGAGCTGAAACCTCTTTTGGACCAGACTTTATAACTTCCTTTATTTACGAGATAAATGATTTAGACTCCTTACAGTATCTAATAGCTCAAGTCTTTCTATTATATGAGAATCCTAAGACTTATGAGGAAACTATAAAATCTATTGATGCTAGTTTCTGGAAAAGTGCAATTAGTGATAAATTAGGATCAATAATGTCTAATTATACTTGGGAATTGTTTGACTTGCCTAGAGGATTTAAAATTATCAACAACAAATGGGTCTTCCAGAAGAAACTTAGACTAGATGGTTGTTGAAAACATTTTGATGTTTCGATATAACAAATGAATTTTAAGATTTTACAAATGCGTTTCTAAGTATATTCGATATAATTATTTGAATATCAAAATATTACTCCAAGTCTTTCAAAGTTCATTTTAATCCCTACTAAAGTGTAAAATTGTGTTTTATACTTAACTATTTTAAAACAATTTTACAAAGTATTTCGAGCCTTAATCAAGCCAAAAATATTTTCTTTTTAAAGGGTTTCAAGAAAAATCAGATTGCCCAGTGGGTACCGATTCCCCCCCAGGGGGTACCGATTCCCCCCCAGGGGGTACCGATTCCCCTTATCTAACGAAAAAAAACAGATTGCACTTAGGGAACCGATTCCCCATGAGGGGGTACCGATTCCCTCCACGCTCTAAGCTGTTTTATTAATTGTTTCTCATCCCAAAACTGCTCCAAAAATCCCCAACGACTATATACGGCTTCAAACACATTCCAAGATATAAATACAAGCTAATGACACTTGAAGAAGCAAGAGAACAACTATCCAAGCAATCAAACACAAGAGAAGAGTTTATCAATCTTATTTCATATTTCTCTTGTAAATACTTTGTTCTTGTGAGCTCAATCTTGTAAACACCTACCTTAGAGAGGTTTTCTTGTTTACATCTTTTATCCTTTTGTAAAGGGGAAAGGTTCTACCTTAGCCCGTGTAAAAGCTAGGGAAAGGTTCTAGTTTAGCCCGAAAAAACTAGGGAGTTTGTAAGGTTACTCTTTATCCTCAAAAGAAAGAACAAATTAGTGAATTTGTTGGAAAATCCTTGGTGAGGAGCTAAGGTAGTGGACGTAGACTTTGGTTGAGAAAGTCGAACCACTATAAATCACTGTGTAATTCTCTATCTTTCAATCTCCTTACTCCCTAAACACAAAACCGTTCCGACCCCTCTTTACAAACCATTCTGGTTGTCGATTCGAGCTTCCGAAAATCCTAATAATTGGCATAAGAGCGTAACTCATTAAGAAGGTTTAACCACCTTGAGACGATCCTAGAAGAAGCTCTACCAATTCCTGACACAACCGAGAAGATGACTTCCACCTCCGGCTCGTTCCACATGGAAGGCTCCCTACCAACGGACAAGCCTCCATACTTCAATGGAGATAACTATCGTCAATGGAAGAAATTAATGAAGGTATTCATCCAATCCAATGATCTTGATTCATGGGAGATAATCGAGAACGGCTACTCTTCTCCAAATAAGAAGGAGAAGAAGCGAAGTGACAAAGAACGGAAGAAAGCTCAACTTAATGCCAAGGCCATGCACATGGTGTTGTGTGCATTTGGTCCTGAAATCTATGAAGGAGTTTCTTCATGTTCAAGTGCCAAGGAGCTTTGGAATAAGCTCGATGAAATCCATGGAAACAAGAAAGACGAAACAACAAAGGTGGTGTCTCTAATGGCTCTTGAAGAGCCTGAGGTATCTTCTAACTCAAATGAATTTAATTCACTTACTTTTGATGAGTTACAAGATGCTTATAATAGGTTTTATTTGGGATTTGAGACCATGAATTCCAAATATACGAAATTAATTTCAAAACTCAAAATTGAAAATAAATCGATTTTGAAAGCTAGAGTTGATTTTAAAAATCAAAATGAAATTTTGAAAAATGATTTAGAACTTTCAAAAATCAAAATAAATGATTTAGAAAAGAAAAATTTTGAGTTAGAAGTTAAGCTTGAAAGCTTAACAAAAGAAAAAGAATTAATTTCTAAAAACAATCTATTATGCTTAAAAATGGCAAAATGCTCACATTGCCATTATCATGGTCATTTGGAACATACTTGTCTTTTGAAGAAGGAAAACGTTTTAAAATTAGGCAAGTATGGGTTCCGAAAGGAACAAGGGGCATTGAAACTAACGTCCAAGGATCCAAAGTAATTTGGATACCAAAATCTACTTAAATGTCTCTTGTAGGTGTGTGGGAGCAATGGTGATGAAAGTTATGATATTCAAGATGCTCTAGCCACACATGAAAAAGGAATGAGTAACCTCTAAGCTTAATGCTTTTAATTTTGGTTATTTGGTTGCTCATTTGATTTTAAGCATGCATGAGTTTTGTTTTTAAATGATTATGCATCATTGTTTAAATCTCATGTATGTTGAAAAGATGATTATGATGAACATTTTAAAGTTATATTAAATTTTAAGAATTTTTAGTTCATCATAATAAAATTTTGGTCAAAATTGGTTTTAATGCAATTGATATCTCTCTAACAATTGATATCAAATTTTCAAATACTTTGATTTTACAAATTTTAAAATTTTTGACCTAAATTTGAATGTTTATGCATGTGGTTTAAATGGAAATGATATCTCTCTAACAATTGATATCAAAATTTTCAAATACATAACATTTTTGGAAAACTTTATGCATATGCACTTAATTTTAACAATTGGTATTGATATCAAATTTCAATAATTGGTATTGCATAAAGTATTTTAGTCTTGGATATATTGAATTTCATGTGCTACTAACATGCTTGTTATTCTTTGTTGAAATTCAATTTTGTTTAAGTGTCTTGTTCTTAAAGCTAAATTTTATTTGGAATGCATTTATTGAGGGGGAACTTTGATTTTTTTTTTTCAAAAGATTTTTAAAATGTCAAATTTACTACCTACTCTCCAAAGTTATTTTGAACTTTAAAAGATTAGAGTCTTTTTGATTTAACAAAAAGGGGGAGAAGTGTTAAGTTGTTTTAAAGGGGAGAAGTGTTAAAGTAAGGGGGAGTAATTTCAAACTTGAATTCAAAATCTTAAAATTACTTAAATGTTTTGTTATATAAAAAAAGGGGGAGATTGTTGAAAACATTTTTATGTTTCGATATAACAAATGAATTTTAAGATTTTGCAAATGATTTTCTAAGTATATTCGATATAATTATTTGAATATGAAAATATTACTCCAAGTCTTTCAAAGTTCATTTTAATCCTTACTAAAGTGTAAAATTGTGTTTTATACTTAACTATTTTAAAACAATTTTACAAAGTATTTCGAGCCTTAATCGAGCCAAAAATATTTCTTTTTAAAGGGTTTCAAGAAAAATCAGATTGCCCAGGGGGTACAGATTCCCCCCCAGGGGGTACCGATTCCCCCCCAGGGGGTACCGATTCCCCTCTGCCTAACGGACAAAAACAGATTGCACGTAGGGAATTGATTCCCCATGAGAGGGTACCGATTCCCCCACGCTCCAAGCTATTTTATTAATTGTTTCTCATCCCCAAACGGCTCCAAAACATCCTCAATGACTATATACGACTTCAAACACATTCCAAGCTATAAATACAAGCTAAGGACACTTGAAGAAGCAAGAGAACAACTATCCAAGCAATCAAACACAAGAGAAGAGTTTTTCAATCTTATTTCATCTTTCTCTTGTAAATACTTTGTTCTTGTGAGCTCAATCTTGTAAACACCTACCTTAGAGAGGTTTTCTTGTTTACATCTTTTATCCTTTTGTAAAGGGGAAAGGTTCTAGCTTAGCCCGTGTAAAAGCTAGGGAAAGGTTCTAGTTTAGCCCGAAAAAACTAGGGAGTTTGTAAGGTTACTCTTTATCCTCAAAAGAAAGAACAAATTAGTGAATTTGTTGGAAAATCCTTGGTGATGAGCTAAGGTAGTGGACGTAGACTTTGGTTGAAAAAGTTGAACCACTATAAATCGCTGTGCAATTCTCTATCTTTCAATCTCCTTACTCCCTAAACACAAAACCGTTTCGACCCCTCTTTACAAACCATTCTGGTTGTCAATTCGAGCTTCCAAAAATCCTAAAAATGGTTTTATCCAGAGGTACAAGGCAAGGCAAGTTGTCAAATGGTTCACTTAAAAATTCAGTTTAGACTTCTTCGATACTTATTCTCCCTAAAGAAAATCTCAATGATCCATGCATTATTTGCACTAGCCTCTATTCACAAGTTGCAAGTACATCAAATGGATGTAAAGACTGCATTTATGAATTAAGATCTAGATGAGGAGATCTATATGGAGCAACCTCTTGGTTTTGGGGCACCTGGTATGGAAGGAAACATGTGTAGACTTAAAAAGTCTCTTTATGGCCTCAAGCAAGCTCCCAAACAGTGGTACGAGAAATTTCACAAAAATATCCTTAGTTTTGGTTTTATTGTGAATGGTTCAGATCATGCATGTATTCGAGGATGTTTGGTGTTGATTGTATCATCATAAGTTTATATGTTGATGACATGTTGATTTTCAATACTAACATTAAGTCCATTAACAAAACAAAAATTTTCTTGTCTATTAAATCTGAGATGACTGATTTGGGATAAGTCGATGTAATCTTAGGAGTCAAAGTTACTAAAATTGAAAAGGGGTTTTCTTTAAATCAAACACGTTATATTCAGAAAATGTTAAAGAAATTTGACAATTTTGATGTCATCCATGTTCGAACTCCTTATGACCATAGCATACGTCTTTTTAAAAATAAAGAAAGAAGAGTTTCCCAAATTGCTCTTAATGAACTATACTTAACGTGATATTGCCTACTCTGTGAGCAGACTTAGGAGATATATTCACAACCTAAGTGGTGAACATTGGGTTGCTCTTCGACGTTTACTGAAGTATATTAAAAGTAAGATGGATTAAAAAATTTATTTTGTTGACTATCCTGTAGTGTTAGAAGGATATTGTTATGCCAACTAGGTTTATGATAATGATGAAGTAAGCTCTACGAGATGGTATGTTTTTACTTTATGTGGAGAAACAATCTCATGGAAGTCTGTAAAGTAAGCCTTTATTGCTCATTCTACTATAGAGTCGGAGTTTATAGCTCTTAACTTAGTTGGGAAAGAAGTCGAGTGCCTCAGAAATTTATTAGCAGAAATTCCATTGTAAGGAAGACCGACTCTTCTAGTCTCCTTACTGTGTGATGCACAAGTTGCAATTTATGTGGATAAGAACCAAGCTTACAATGGTAAGAAAAAACACATTCACATTAGATATGAATCTGTTAGACACTTAATAAGGAATGGAGTACTCTCTTTAGAGTATGTGAAGTAAAAAAAAAACCTAATAGATCCGCTTACCAAAGGGTTAAGACACAAACTGGTCCTAGATTCTTCGAGGGAGATGGGTTTAAAGCCCATTGGTTGAGGAATTCATGGTGGATACCCAACTTAGTTATCTAAGTTCAATGTGGTCAAACGAAACCATGGAAAGACTCATAGTGTACATTTACCTACATATCCATATGACGAACAATGTACATCAAGTCTTAATAAATTCATAGTCCAAGCTTTGGGTGGTCATAGTGAGAAAGACTTGATGAATTTACCGACTTTGGTTGAATATATATTCTTAATACTCTTAATGAATTCAATTCCAAAAGTTTGGATGGTCCTAGTGAGAATGACATAACAAATTCTCTGATTAATGAGGTTAAATATGTATTCTTAATGATTTCTTATCCCAGAGTTTGGGTGGTTCGTTTATAAAGAACTTGAAGAAAATTACCATGACCTTTGAGAGGTTGAGCCATTGTAAAAGGCTCTTAATTATTTCACAGCCCAGTTTTAAGATGATTTATGTTAAGATAAACCTGATGAAATAACCTACATAAGTGAGAATGATTAGTCACCTTCTATGAAAAATGTTGGGTCATTTTTCTAGTACACTTACTAAAATCCTAAGGTAAGATGGCCAAATATACACTTGTGTATATATATATCTTACACATCGAGGACTTAGATGGATGAAGGGGTTAGTTGTGTGTTATGAGTTTACCCTTATCTTAAAAAGTTCAATATTAGTTTCACTTATCCAAGAGAAGGATTTCTCATCATCACTATGTACTAGTTCAAGATACGTTCACTAGTACTTAAGCAAATAATTTCGCTATTACTCTTCTAAAAGTGTTATTTTTTGAGTTTCAGAAGAATTTTTTCGCCTTAGTGGGGGAATGTTGGTAATGCATAAAACACTATCATATATTAAGTGGGAAATACCACTAGCTTGGGTATTTATAGTGTTCATTCTTCTCTCCCTTCTTGAGTGATAGAGAACAAGGGACTATCTCGCGCGCCGCCGCCATCCGTCTGTTCGTCTCGTGCTCGTGGTCGTGGCTGCCATGTGGCTCATGGTCGTGGCTTGTGGCAATACGTGTCTTCGACACATCCTCGTGGATACTATATTTTTTTATTTAAATTCGTAAAGATACTATATTTGTTTATTACAGAGGTTAAATTTAGAAATTTAAATCATATTTATTTCTTACTTATGCTTGGACGTTTTTGTCCCTTACTTCAGCCTATAAATAGAGAGGCGTCCTAAGCTAACACACACTCAGGAAAGCTTCTTTTCTCTACTGCTATCAGAAGAGAAATACCACCGAAAGTCCACTCCGGTTTTGGGTGTACGAATTCTCGGAACGACCGTGTTAACCTCGAGGGACGATCCGCCTATTGCAGCGATTACACATTGGGCGAATTTGTTTCTAAGGCAGTGGTTTTCACTGCAACATAGTTTCGGTGTTCACTTATTGTTTATAATTTTTATTTGTCCTGTCATTGCTAACAGTGTGATTTTGCAATATTCATTTCCAACAGATTCAACCCACTACTTTTAAATATTATACATTATGCCATTTCAAATTTTTGAAATATTTTTCCTTTATCAAACATTTAATATTTTTTTCTCAAATGCCTACTTTTTCCAAGCAATTTGTTTCCCATTCCATTGAATAAAGCCAAAAGAAAATGTAAAGGCATAAACCTAATGAAACTAATTAAAGAATTTGGCATGGTGAAATAAAAAAAACAGCAAATAGGCGAAAGTCTAAAAAAGAGAAATGTTTGAACAAATGATGTCATGTCTCATACTACGTGATCTCACACTTCTACTATAAAAAAAACCCCATTTTATGCAAAAAATAACAAACCCCAAACATCATCTCTTTCCTCTAAGAAACCATCTTTTTCTTTACCTATACTTTAAGATGGAATGCAAAGAAGAAGCAAATCCTTCTTCATCTTCTCCTCAATCTCTTTCGCCAAAGTCTTCGAGTTCATCATCTTCTCCTCCTCCGATCCCACCACCGGTTGTTATTAGTCCTTGTGCCGCCTGCAAGATTCTGAGGCGCAGATGTGCTGATAAATGTGTGTTGGCACCTTATTTTCCTCCAAACGAACCCACCAAGTTCACCATTGCCCATCGAGTCTTTGGTGCTAGCAACATTATCAAGTTCTTGCAGGTATACTTTCTTCTTTTTTGCTTATTCTTCCTGCAAATTCACCCATATTCCTTTCTAAAACCGGAGTGTGGAATGGTGAAACAGTAGCTTCGGGTTAAAATACTAAAAGAAATAAGGTATAATGTCAAAAAATATATTTAATGTTTGATTAAATAATCACTTTTAGGCTTTATTTATTTTAATATTTTAAACTCCAACGTTTTATATAATCCTTAACATTATCAAGCTTTTTTACTTTAAAATAAAATATTGGAGCCAAAATGTTCAAGAAAAAAAACAACTTGACCAAAGTGACTATTATGGCACTTTGCTCAAATAATTATTTGATTAAATATTAGAAGTTTTTTTTTTTTATGTTATACCAAAGATGTACTAACAATGGGTTTACAATGGGGTTATACCAAAAAATATTTAGTGTAGCTCTCACATTTGATTGACATAGTCAAAGACAATGCATGTGGAAAGGACCCTATTTTCTGCATAAAAAGTTGACACTTCCTTAATACGTCCACAAATGTACTTATCCAATACACTTGCGTTTCCCACATGCAAACGAGGGAATTGACCGTCCCCCGTTACTAATATATAATCTGATGTTAAAATAAGGGCTTTGGCTTTGAAATTTTGCAGGAACTTCCGGAATCTCAAAGGGCCGATGCAGTAAGCAGCATGGTGTACGAGGCTAGTGCAAGAATCCGAGACCCTGTTTACGGTTGCGCCGGGGCAATCTGTCAACTGCAAAAGCAAGTTAATGAGCTTCAAGCACAACTAGCCAAAGCTCAAGTCGAAGTGGTGAACATGCAGTTGCAGCAAGCCAACCTTGTGGCCTTACTTTGCATGGAAGTGGCAGAGTCTCATCCGTCTCCTCAACAAACACCCCACCAATCCGTCGACGATTTCATCGGAAACAGCCCGCAAAGCTACGACAGCAACCCGGGTTTATTGGAAGACAACAACTTGGAGTCATTATGGGAGCCTCAGCCTCTCTGGACATGAAGATTGATGCTTAAATATGAAGCATGAAGCTTTATTAGAATATATAAGATCCCATGAAATGAAACTCCCCAACTCTAAATCAATGGCTCCAAAGGAGAAGTTGGAGGAGATTATATTAGATTAATAAATTTCAACATAGTAATAGATGCAAGTTTAGGATCTAATCGTTTTGATAGATGAAGTAGATATGTCTTTTTCCTCCATCTAATTTGCCCCATGTATGTTGAGAAAGAGAAATATGTACTCCATTTATTTTCTAATCTAAACTTTATAATTTTGTTCTATTATTGATTTTTTCCAACTTTAGGTTACCTACTATGATTACTTAAATTTTATGCTTTGGTTTAAGTATGTGCTAGACTAACTAGCTTTTGACCATATAAGCATGGACGGAGCCATGTAGGCCCTTGGGGGTCACTGCCTCCTCAATTTTTTCAAAAATAAAATAAAATATAAGGATAATTATCTATTTAGATCTTTAAATTTTGATTTATTTTGAATTTGTCCTTCATTTTCTATTGTTAATTATACTTTGCACCTTCAACTAAAATCTTGGCTCCGTCTCAGAATGTGAGCACATACTTGCTCTAATTTTGATTCGGGATTCACAACACCTATTCCTAATAACTTCTTTCATTTTGAATTATGATTTTAAAATTAATTATTCTTTATGTTTGTGTTTGAGAATGAATTGAATTCTAACTCAATTCCTACTTTTACCTTTGATGAAAATTCCACTTAGCTAATCATTTGAAAAATACTCACTTGTCTCTTTGATTTGATTTGATTTGTTTTTCTATTTAAAATTCGAATATTTTAACGAAAAACTTCAATTTTTTGTGAAATTTGATGTTTATGATATTTTGATTATAGTTTATATTTCTTATAAAATTACTATACAAAATAATATATTTATAAAATAATATGTAAAACTAATATATTTATATTGCAGAGGCCAAGCATCGAAGATAAAGTCTGGTCCAAACCACCTTCGGGTTGGTTCTGTTTAAATGTTGATGGAGCCGTGTCAACGGTCAATGGAGTAGGGAAAATAAGTGGGGCCTTTCGGAATCATGATGGAAGCTGGGAAATTGGTTTTAGCAAGAATATTGGCTCCAGCACGGTTCTCCAAGCTGAACTCTGAGGCATCTATGAAGGTCTTCTCCTCGCCAAGGATATTGGATGCACCAGGCTTGTAGCCATCAACCTGTTACTGAAGTCAACTCTAGATGTATCCATCTCTCGCTCGTTCGACCTATTGCAAAGCTATGTTCCTCTATTTGTGAATGGATTCCAAGATCCTGCAACAAAGTGGCGGACAGGATTGCAAAGCTTGCCTCAGTGGATCACTTTGATTTGGTTCAATACCCTCTCCCCCCGATGGAAGTTGCTGATCTCCTTGTACTGGAAGCAGCTACAGCTCCTCGTGAACTTGGCAGCTAAGTTTAGCTCTTTGGCTTTATTTCTAGTCCTCGAGTACTAAGTCTCTTTCAATTCAAAGATAAAAAGTATATCACTAAATAAATCAAATTAACCTCAAATAAAGTTTAACATATACAATATTTTCATTATAATAATAACAAAATCTTATTTTAGCTTAGTGGTTATGTGTTAAACCTTTTCTTTTAGAGATCTTTGGTTCAAATATCTTCAAGTGTGATTATTTATTTTTTATCAAAACAATATCGTGACACTATTTAAGTATAACAAATGTCATTCACATCATCGCCTTATTATTGGGTTAACGATCAGTGATATAATTAAAATGAAAAATAAAAATTCAATGCTTAATTGAAGAAACTAAAAGTTTAGTGATATGAATAATATAATCCCTAAAATTCAGTGATAATTGATGTAATTTACCATATATAGAAAGGTCAAAGTTGATCCAAAAGAAAAGTATGAAACCAATAGTTTCCTTATGTACTACAGATATATTATTATGACGATAACTTTCCATTTTGTCATTGTATGACCCGTCGAAACCTTGAAGAATACTGAAAACAAAACAAAAACAATGGCATGTTGGATCTCTTGTACATGTAAGATTACATTTTTGTTAGAAAATTTTTAGCAATATTCATAATGAATTAGAAAAATGATAAATATATAGTATTGGGCATTTGGCAGCTATTTAAAATTATAGTACTACTGTAATTTAATAATAGGATTCCGGCCAAAAAAAAAAACTTTTGATTGGCATGATTTAACTTTTGTTTGTTATTACTGTAAAGATTTTTTTGTTGCCCTTTAATTTTAAGGTTTCGCGTTGTTTAATCTGAATTAACTTGAGTCACACACTTGATTGTGGTGAGTGTATCTCTTAACAAAAATTTTTTGTATATACAAAAATTCGAACTATAAACCTTGCGTAATCGATATCAAGTTGTTTATATTTGAACTAACCCGTTGATATTGCCGTAAAGATTGATCTGCAGCCTTTTTAACTTTCTTTCCCACCATAACCGATAATCCGATTTCAATTTGTTTCTTGATTTTAATTTGTTTCTTTGACTATGTAAATGGGTCCGCTTATTACTTATATTTTAATTTGTAAATTTTACCAAATAGAAAAAGTTTATTAATCGTATTATTTCAATAATTATCACCTTAACTAAAATTTATTCATCTTTTAAAAAAATCACTCATTATTTTTTTATTAATCTAAGATAATTACAAATATTAGTATATATTCTAAATATTCTTTATCGAGACGTCAGAGTATGTCTTGAGTTTGTTTTAGATGACATGTACTATTCATAGACATTCATGTAATAATTAGAGACGTATTGGGAGCTCTTCACTTTTGTAAACGGATGTATTTATGTCTCTCATCTATGATTTGAACTATGATATTTTAATTGATGATTTTGATATTGTTTTAAAAAGATTTTTTTTGGATTAACCACTTCGGTGGTCACATGTAAACTCTTTAATCCTTTGACCTCCGGGTCGGTTCACACTAGGGTGTTACACGAAGTTAGATGAATGATTGGGATATCCATTGATATTTTAATTTTTAAAATATAAATTTTATATGAAAATATTAAAAATAAATTTGATATTGTTTTAAAAAAAATAAAATTATTTTAAAAAAAGTTAATAATGTAATATGATTTTTTAACTTTTTTTATTAATTTAAGTTGCTTATAAGTTGCAACTCGAACCTGAGACCTCTAAAAATAGTATCATCTCTCTAACTATTTGGTTGGTGCATAATTTAATTTTTAACTTGATAATATGTAAATGAAAAATAAAAAATATATATTATAAAACTTAATACAATACTATTATGAAATAATATATTGACTTGTGTTGTTTTTTTTCATGAAAAATCTGAAAGCGGTGGTCAGCGACACCCATAATCATTACATAAAAGGTACACCTCGTGCGGCCGATAATGGAGAGATCGGCCATTGATTTATGAAACATTTCCCCCCAATAAAAAGTTTATATTTTTCAAGAGAACGCGTAAAATCAATTAATATTTATCTTTGTTTAACGCGGAAATATAAATGATTCGGTCCACAAATGTTTATGATTTTCCCGCCTTTATTTGTTGTGTCTTTACGGTAAAACAATGCTTTATGTCTCAATCATATAATTAATCAAATTAATTAAAAATTTACAACACAAATCAATTTACCTCAATTGTTAAAAAAATCGTTATTATTTTTAGATGTCGTGAATTTAAACGTTAATAGATGTAGCAGGATGATTAAACGTTTTATGTCAAATAGTTAAGAGTATTTAATATATATATATATATATATATATATATATACTACCAATTATAGTTATTCTACATTAATAAGAAAAGTTAGAAATAATAATTTGAATCTCAATCATAAATATTTTCACCGATTCTAAAGTTTAATCGCCTTTTTTTTCAACTTAAAATTGTACAATTGTGACCTTTCAAGGGAAAATCATGCCACTACTTTCACACTACAATATATATCGATCAATTTTCTGAAGTTTAATCATTTTTATGTATTTTATTCATTTTCTAACATAATTTTTTTTTTCAAAATTTATATTGTTGTTTGTTTGTCAGAAAATATCATTATTTGTCTACGTGTTCATGCAAAAAATAATATTTACTTCATTCATGTAATTTTTGTCTTTTTCTACTTCAATATTTTATATTAAAAAGTTTAATTATTTAAATAAATGTATTATTTTGTAGTCACTCAAATTATTTAAAAAATATTTTTATATTTTTTAATATTTACCTTTTCTGTTTATGTTGTTTGAGTTTAAATATTTTCAATGTATTTTTGAATAATTTAATTAAAATTAAAATGAGACTAATGAAAGTATAAGATATTTATGGACCAAAGAGGGTGGATGGAGGTCGTGGTCCTAAAAATTAAAATTATCATATATTTTTTAAAAAAATTATTTATTTTTCATTAAAAATCAATTTTTGTCTCCTTGAAATTTTATAAGTTCATCCTTTTCAAAAAAACATAAAAAATCGAAGGATATGTATGAGGTGAATTTCCCCAAAAATCACCCTAACTTTTTTTATTTCCCTGTCAGACACCCATTCAGGTATATTTCCCGATCTAACACCCTTTGCAGAAAGGCGCAGCCCATGCACCGCGTCTTTCGCTGATGTGACGCCACGTGGGGTAAGACGCGACCCATGCACCGCGCCTTACCGTCGTGTGACACACGCGCCAAATAGACGCGGTGCATGGGTCGCGCCTTGTATAATTGTCTCCGCATTTCTCGGCTTTAAAGCATTTCCTCTCGGCTTTAAAGTGTTTCCTCTCGGCTGTAAATAAAACACTCTCACCCCGTAAAATTCGCACAACAATCCTCTCAACCGAAAACATCAAATAACAATCCTCTCAACCCGTAAATATCACATGACAATCCTCTTATCTTTGATTCAGAAGTTTGTTCGATCTTTCATTGCAAGGTATTTTTTATAATATTTTTTATAATTATATATGATTATTTGAAAAAAATATTGTATTAATTGTTTTTAATTAATTTTTGTGGTTGTAAAATTGGAAAGCGGAAGCATACGTCGAAATATTTTTGCCGATACGGTAATAATATAAAATTATATTATTTAAATTATTTACGTTTATGTGTAAAAATTTTATTGCTTTATATTTTAATTCATATATTATTTATTTACTTATGCTTGTTTCGGGGTTTTTTTCTGCATATATAAGATTGTCTCACTTTCAAACTCTAAGAATGACGCGAATTTCATCTATTGTTTATTATGATGGAGAAATTCGGGAAGATGAAACCGGCGTTGTTTTCGTATTAAATCATTATGTTAAAATATCCTTCAAGAGAAACATAGCTCTTGAGGAGCTGATAACGAAGATTTCAAGGAAGGTTCATGTTGGAAGTACTAGAAGAATGTCGTAGATTCAGTACAGATTTCCAACATCATTGTTTCTGTTAACTTATACATCGTTTGAACTATCGAACAATGATGATGTTGAAATGATGGTTGATTCACAAAATAATTATTCAGACGCCGATATGGAGATGTATGCAAAGTTTGTTGAAGTGCGTGCTGTTAGGGGTCTATCATTAAGCTCCCACTATGGGTTGGCTGAACAAGCTAATCAAGTTGACATCCAACTACAGTAATGTGTAATGATTTTAATGCCATAATGGGAAATCCGTATCATGGTGACATCGCATTAACTTCAATGGGGAGAAATTCATCAACAATTCCTTACGATCTGTACCGAGGTGGGTCCACGAACAATCCGTATGGCAACATCGCGTCCAGTTCAAGGGGAAGGCATTCATTTGCCAATTTCTTCGACCTAAATATGGAGATTCCCTCGATGCAACAATCTGTGAAGTTTCTATTTGACACGGTGGCTTCAAGCTCCAGGGGAGGCATTCTACTACGAGCTTTTTCGATCTCAATGTTGATATGCCTTCTAGCTCAAGGGGAAGGCATGCAAGTAGTAGGTTATTCGACCTAAATGTGGAGAGCATTGAGGAACCATCATCTCCACCAGAGGAACCGCTTCGTGAGCCAAGTGTGGATGGTGCTGAGACTGGACTATTCATTCACCTAGAATTACCGCAATTCAACTCCGATGATGATGTTAATGTAGATGAAGTTATCACAAATGTGGCACAAACTGAACCACCAACACACATGTATGAAGCTGACTATGGTGCAATGTACGGGCCAGAATTTGTGGATATGCCTAATCTCGGTGACTATGAATTTGACTCATCAATAAATAATGGTAAGTTATATTTAGGCATGGAGTTTTCAAGCAAAGAAGAAGCGATGATGGTTATAAAAAATTATAATATTTGTAATTCTGTTTAGTACAGAGTTGACCGCTCTACGACAGAAAAGTATTTATGCCACTGTGTCCGACGTGAAAATAGAAGCAATTGGATGGTTCACGTATCGAAGAGGAAGAGGAAGAGGAAAAACAATATATGGGAACTAATGGTATACAATGGTCCTCACACATGTTGTGCTGGAGGATCAACCAAGATCATCCCAACTTGGACTCTGAAATGATCTGCCAAGCCATCATGCCCATGGTAAAAGAAAGGTCCCATATAGCTATTGATGTGTTGATTTCAGCTATACAATTGCAATATAGGTATTTCGTCTCATACAAAAAAGCATGGAAGGCAAAGCATAATACAATTAAAAAACTTTAGGGTGAATGAGATGCATCTTACAACGAACTTCCAAGTTGGTTTAGTGTGTTGCGGAGGTTGAATCCTGAGATAATTGTGGACTTCGAAACTTGTCATGCATACCATAATGATCGAGTTCTTCGCGCAATTCTACCAGGTTTTTTGGACTTACCCACAGTGCATTAATGTTGTGAAATACTGCAAGCCTATGGTCCAAATCGACGAGACTTTCTTATATGGAAAATACAAGCAAGTTTTACTATTGGTAGTTGTCCAAGATGGTAATCGCAATATTCTTTCAGTTGCTTTTGCCCTTGTTGAATGAGAAGATACAGATTCTTGGGCTGTTTTCCTCCGAAACTTACGTTCACATGTTATCACGAGGGAAAAATCTATGTCATTTCAGATCGCGGAGCTAGGATCAAAGCAACAATGAAGTCTTTGGGTCCAATGTGACAACCACCCTTTGTACAACATAGGTACTATATCTGACACATTACTGCGAACTACCATGGAAGGTTCAAGAAGAATGATGAATGCCAATGGGTAAGTGAAATTTCTGTAGTTTTTTTCTTTCGATCATTTTCATTTTTTAAAGAAACAAAGTTAGTAAGTTCTACATTTTATGCTCAGGTTACGAACTACTACATCAAATATTTGAATCCATGCTTCAAGATTTGCAGGTGAAGAACGATGAATGATACGATTACATCAGCCTCATCAATAAAGAAATGTGGAAAAATGCATATGATGGTGGATATCGATATGGACACATGACGACCAACTTGGCTGAGGCAATCAATTCAACTTTAAAGGGGGCATGTCACTTACCTATAGCGGCTTTGGTAAAAACTACATATTTTCGTTTGGGGCGCTTTTTGCGAAGCTCGGGGAACAAGCTCAAACATGGATGCAAAGCGGTCATATCTATCACCCTAGATTAGTTACAGATCTACAAAAAAAATTGATGCATCAAATGAAATGTCTGTAACAAGCTTCTCTAGAACGCATGAATTATTTCGTGTCACAGATATATCGCGACCTCTTCAAGCGACTGTTGGTTTTTTCAAGCTCTGAAGTATCCATGCTCTAATGTGGTAGCAGCTTGCTCACATACCCGTCAAGACTATAACCGTTTTGTGGATCCCGTATGCCTACTATCAAAAGTGTTTAAGGTATACGAATTTGAGTTCCCCCCATAAGTAATGATAAAGACCCTAATGAGGTTCAAAATTACGTTCCGATTGTACCAGATCTGACTTTATTGAGGGATCGTGGTCGGCCAAAATCCACTCGAATTCATTGTGATATGGATATTCGAGAAACATCTAGACAAGACAAAAGATGTGGGCATTGTAGAAACCCAGGACATTCTAGAAAAACATGTACACTTCTTTTGTCATCAAGTAACCATTGATGAGGAATTGATGTAGTTGTTGTTTATCACATAATAGTACTTATAATTTAATTCACATTTACTTAAAGTTAATGTCATTTGGTAACCATTGATTAATTTAAAAAAACAATACAAGAAAACGAGATTCGACGTTGGCGTTATATGTGATTAAAATAAAAAAGATAATAAGTGACAAACTTAAGAAAGTTATTGAACACATTTATTAAATTTTTATCAAACTAATAGCAATTTAGTATTTGAATATAATTTTAAATACAAAAAACTTTTAAAGACAAATATTTTTTATACATAAATTTACTATTATTATTAAAAAAAACAATTAAAAAACACTAAATGATCATCACCATTCGCTTGAATTAAGTAATAAACAAAATTAACAAAATAAATTAAGTATTAAATGGTAAATAAAAAAAGTACAATAAAGAAAGTCCAATAAACAAGTAAATACAAATATAATAAAATATAAAACACTATCGATGTCTGCGGTGCGAAAGTGTTCCGCAGGGCGGTGGCTGTCTTTCTCGAGGAGGATTTTTTTTGTATAATTGGTTCTGACTCCTCACCGGCATCATCATCATTACCAACATCATTTTCGTCATCGTCGTTAGGAGCAGATACATTTTGTTGATGACGAACTGATGACGATGTAGCACCTCCATAAAATAAGGACCATGGAGGTGTATGACTGACTATCCCACCGCTCATAGAAAACTGGGAAAACTCAGAAAACACATACATTGATGAGTGAGAAAACTGTACAGAATATGTTTGTACGGTGGCCATCAATGCTGAGGCAGCACCCGCCAAATAACCAGCATATGAACCCCAAGTTTGATCTGCAAACATATAACCATAATATCCTCCAGAAGGGGTCATATAACTCTGTGACGGTGGCGGCGGTGGCATCTGGTAAGGGAAAGGCGATGGCGGTATATGATATAGCGATGGTGGCTCTGATATGGTTGCGGGGTGTACGTCGTTGCAGACGGTGGTTGATGTGAAGGTTTCGCTGGTGCAACTGATGACGAATCGGAAGCACCTGCTCTCCGTCCATGAGTCGGGGGACGATGGGGTTGTGTCGGTGCATGTCTCTGTCGACGTTGATGAATGCTCCGTCCTCGTGCATCCTCGAAAAGTAGAAACGATATCCCGTTACTGTTAAACCACTCATAATAACCATCTGCAATCGTCAAATGGTCAAAATAAATGGGTTCTCTATGGGGAATGCGCCGATGTCTATCCTCCCATATCATGACCCACTGATAATGCTTCACCAGCCAATCTATATATGTCTTACCGTGTCGACCTGTGTTATGCAACTGGTCTATATTTTGAGATTCTTCCAGAATTGGTTGTACAAAATCAAATTGCCGGAGCACGCGATCAGTGGGGTGCCACTCGACAATCGCATAACAAATCAGAGGGACTACCACCATCCAAACATCTAACGGGCCCCTTAACTCAGGTGGGATGCACAACCTTATATCATCATTACAATAAGAAGCCCATTCAAACTAAAACAAATATATATAATTCTTATCAAAATAATAATCTAATTATATCACTATATTAAAAAATAGATTTTCAAACTGTCGTAACCGGTTTTCGCCCGGGCACGAATTTTCCTTGGTTGGAAAAGTAATGTGAATAAATAAATGGTTTTTAATGAAATGTCTTGGAGTCACCATCGACGTTTTGGGTTAGGAAGGTCGAATACCTAAAAATCATCTTTTAAAAGAAAACATCAGTTAAAAGATAAATCAGTCTGCGTTTAACTAAAAATTCGTTCTTTTTAGTAAATAAAAGGGATTCGTGGTCGATTACGTTTGGGGAAGGATTAGCACCCCCACAATGCCCAAAATTGGTACCCGTTGATTATAATTTGTCTCTGATAATATAAATTTAAGAATTCAAATATAAATTTAATTTACGATTCTATTTTTTCAGATTCAATCGCATAATTTTATTTAACAGGAAATTCTAAGGAAAATAGAAAATAGTCCAATATTTCCAATCGAATAGAAACTAATCCCTAAAATACTTTAGGAAGAATATTTCTCTTTCTGACTGAAATATTAAGAATATAATAATTCTTCCTAAGAAATAATTTGATATAACCAAAACTAAAATAAATATATTTTTTAGTTTTTTTATAAGAAGGATATTTATTTATTTTAAAATATTAGAATAGGACTCTAGTTATCTTAAGACAACTCTTTTTTAATATTTAAAAAATAAATAAATTTAAACCTTTCATATATATTTTCACATGATTAAAATAAAATAAAAATAAAATAATAATTAAATACTAAATTAAAATATTAAAACATAATAAAATAAAATTTCAATTAAATAGTGAAAAAAATAAAATATAAGATTAAATTGCAAAACATATAAATTAATAGTCCTAATTCAAAATATTAAGAAACTAGGTACTAGTAATATAATTTAACCATAAATAATAATTCGGGATCAGAATAAAAATTATTAAAACAATAGTGACTAAATATGTTATTTACTCTAAATATATATAAATATAGTGCAGTGACTAAAATATAAATTAAATAAAATTTGAAGACTAAATTAAAAGGAACAAAAATATGATTTCAGTGACTAAATTGAAAAGATTACAAATCTAAGGGACCACAGAAATGATTTACGCATTTAAGAAATTACGCAAAAATCCCTCCCCAAAACGATGTAGTTTTGATGAGCGTATAAATAGGCCTTAAATAGCCTAAAATCCTTAATTCTTTTCATTTCTTCATTTTGCTTCTCTCTCTTTAGAGAGAGAAGCTCTCCATTCTCTCTAAATTCCCTCACCGGAGGGAGTTTTGGTCACCGGCCGACCATCAGTCAGCCACCGCTGGTCACTATTCCATGTCGTCGGTCACTATTCATGATGGCCGGAAAATACCAAAACACACCAAATCGAAGATCTCGAAGGCTTAAAGCCGAATCCGACTTTAGTTTTTCCCTAAAAACCTCTAAAATTTCCTAGATCTAGGATTTTTACCTTCGGTATTTTGGTTTTCCGAAAACGCCTAGAGGCTTCAATGACCGTGGTAAGCTTTCTCTCTTTCCTTTTCCTTTCGGTTTTTTTACTGCTGGTGGTGGATTTGTTCTCTTGCTTGCTCTCTGTATTTTTTTGTTTATAGATTCGAAGGCCTTTTATAGGCTAAAAAAACCATTCATTCAGTGGATTTTTAGTGAGTCACCGGATCTATGATGGTGACTCACCATAGATCCGTCAGTTATGCAGCCAAAATCGTTTCTTCTGGAAGCTTCAGTGTTGTGGCAGCAGCTAGTTGGGGAACACGGCGATAGAGCAGCTCAGAGTGGTTGAAGGCGGCGCCGAAAATCACCCTAGGGTTCACTAACCCTAAGGTTTCTGTTGGAATAGATCTGGACCGTTGGATCATGCCAGATCCAACAGTTGATAGCATTGGTGGCTAGAGAAGATATGGAAACCCTAGAAGTATCTGAATCGGGTCTTGGGTCGGGTCTGGATCTGGGCCTCCAGGTTCTGGACCGGATCGGGTTTGTAATATGCTGGGTTTGGATAGGATTTGGGCTCCGATTGTAATTATTGTAAATTGGGCCTTTACTTCGGGTTTGGGAATGTAATAACATTTATAAGTATTATTTATTTAATAATAATAATAAAATAAAATATTAATATTAATATTAATATTAATATTAATATTAATATTAATATTAATATTAATAATAATAATAATAATAATATAATAATAAAATAATAATTAAAAACTGTGACAAAAACTTAGTGTCTACAACTGCCTCTCTTTGCTCATTATTGTGTTAACGAGAATAGGGAAAAGACGAAAAGACCATAAGTTTTTGTCCAGTTGACTTCTCTTGATTAAGACAAAAATGTTGAACAAGTTCTTCTTATTATGGTTTTGTTCTTCCTCTTCAGATGAGTTCTTCTTATTACGAACACTTTCTGGAAATGTTGATGCTGCTCTATATCCTTCTGCGATAGAGTCAAGTAAAAAGGTTGAATAAGTTCTTCAGATTATGAACTTCTTCTTCCTCTTCAGATGAGTTCTTCAGATTATGAACTCCTGTCTGGAAATGGCTCTGTTGCTCTATCTCCTTCTGCGATAAAGTCAAGAAAAAAGATTGATTAAGTTCTTCTGACTATGAACTTCTTCCTCTTCAGATGAGCTCTTCAGATTATGAACTTCTGTCTGGAAATGGCTATGTTGCTCTATCTTCTTCTGCGATAGAGTCAAACAAAAGGTTGAATAAATTCTTTAGATTATGAACTTCTTCTTCCTCTTTAAACAAGTTCTTCTTATTACAAACTCTTTCTGGAAATATTGATCCATCGAGTGATGAATTTGAATCTTTGCTAATATTTGGGATTCCT
Organism: Hibiscus syriacus; assembly: GCF_006381635.1. NCBI lineage: Eukaryota > Viridiplantae > Streptophyta > Magnoliopsida > Malvales > Malvaceae > Hibiscus > Hibiscus syriacus. The sequence continues at coordinate 881,403 of NW_024063415.1, forward strand.
GTCAAATATCAAAATAAAAATGTAAAATGAATGTAAAGAAATATTTTCGAAGAGGAACAATCTCATGTGAGATAAAATTTGTTTTAAGAGATGTTGTTGATTCGAAATGTCGTGAATCAAACAACGAAAATGTTGAAAACATTCTACCCAGAGGTCTTATGAATGGCCCAGAAGTCTTATCATCTTGCTCGGAAAGCTTACAGATGTCCCAGAGGATTTAAAATGAAGAAACCCCCAAAGGCTTAGTTTCTTAATTGTCAAGGAACCCCTTTGTTAGGCTTAGCTTCCTTTAACAACTCTTTTGAGATAATTAAATAACCCCCGAAGGCCTGGTTACTAAAATCTCATTTGAAAACATCCTATACTGAAGGTCTTATGGATAGCCCGGATGACTTAAAAATCAAGAAACCTCCGAATATTTAGTTTTTCAGCTGTCAATGAACACCTTTGTTAGGCTTAGCTTCCTTTAATATCTCTTTTGAGATAATTAGTAAACCCCCGAAGGATTGGTTTCTAAAATCTCATTTGAAAACATCATGCACTGAAGGTCTTATAGATGGCCCGAAGGGCTTACAATCAAGAAACCCCAGAAGGCTTAGTTTCTTAGATGTCAAGAAACCCCTTTGTTAGGCTTAGCTTCCTTTAACAACTCTTTTGAGATAATTAGGAAACCCCCGAAGGCTTAGTTTCTAAAATTTCATTTGAAAACATCCTGCACTCAAGGTCTTATGGATGACCCGAAGGACTTACAATCAAGAAACCCCCGAAGGCTTAGTTTTTTAGTTGTCAAGGAACCCCTTTATTAGGCTTAGCTTCCTTTAACAACTCTTTTGAGATAATTATTAAACCCCCGAAGGCTTGGTTTCTAAAATCTCATTTGAAAACATCCTGCATTGAAGGTCTTATGGATGGCCCGAAGGACTTAAAAATCAAGAAACACCGAAGGCTTTTAACTCGAAAGGCTTACAGATGACCTGAAGAATTTAAGCATCATGCTCGAAAGACTTACAGATGGCCCGAATGACTTACAAATTCGGGAAATAGTTTACTAAGTAAAAAACTTTGGAAATCGTTTTCTTACTATTCAATAATTTCATTTTCAGAAAAGATTAAATGAGAAACTTTGGAAATCATTTTCTTATTTTTCGAAATAATTTGTTGATTGGGTAACATGCACCATTTCAAAATAATGCTTATTCTGTGGATTGTGACTATCTATTCTTCAGATGTTTGCCTCTCTTGACGTGATTCATGTATTTGAGGTTTTGAATTCTAACTTCTGTTTGTAAGGTATTTTTCATCATGAATCTTTGTTTTTCATATGAAGATCTGTAAAAACCTCATTTTTGAATGCAATCAATTGTATCAATGTAATGCATTTTTTATTATGCAAATGATGTTCTTATGAATGCATGAATGTTGATGCAATCTTTATTTGACTTCAAAGTGGCAAACTCGATCTTCCTTCACTTAGTCAAAATGTCATTTCAAGCTGGCATTCTCTTTTTTTGGAAGTGCAATCTTTGTGTCTTCTTTTCTTCATTAAAGTCTCAGAAGAAATGTTTTCTCTGTGGAACTCTTGATGCAATCAAAATTATGACCTGTATGTCCCCATTTTATCTTTAATAACTCCGGCTTTCTTTGCTTGGGCTTGTTTATAAATCCAATAAAGCTTTCATCTTTGAAAGGAGAATATATCATCTTTGAAGAATATAGATGTAGATATTCCAAACTCCACAAAGATTAATTAGGAGAGCAGCGTCTGTTCTGATTTGACTCTTGAAACACATCACAAGGAGGATTTATCCTAATTCCTTTCATGTCTCCATATCTAATTGGATCTCGAGCAAAGCCATTTAGACCATATCATGTTGAGATGCTTAACAACAACCTATTGTTCAACCTTAGCTGGCTCCACTAGTTTCTTGTTGTTAAAATTTCAGTTCACTTTCCCATGAAAAGAAATCTTCATCATTTCTCACTTCTAACATAGGGTTTGAAAAAGACAAACTTTATCTTAGGTCAATAAATAGAAACATTATATGATCGTAACATTGGTTCAACACCATAATCACTGGTTTGTAAAATATTTGACAACACATTCATTCTTTCATGTGGCTTCTGCACAGATTTCTTAATCATTGAACTCTTTGCATAGTGTTCGGAGCTTTTGTAGGGCATTACAAGAATAAAGCTCAGTGAGACTATAAGTGGAATGCTTTAACTGCCAGCATCAAATCACCAGAATAATGCAACTGCCTGATGAACAAAGCAATTATGTATAGTCATCTTCACTATCACTGTTTCACCATTTTCATTCTTCATACCTTTTTGTCTCATTGGAAATATTTTCTCAATTCAATGATCTTGACGCATGATGATATGGGCCTTCAAAATGTCTCAATATGAGCTTTCAAAATGCCACACATGGATCATTTCTGTCTAAAATGGGCCTTCAAAATGCCCCAACATTCTATTTCTGGTTAAAATGGACTTTCAAAATATCCCAACCTTTTCATGCTGGTGTGACCCTTCAAGATGCCCCACATGGATTACTTCTGTCTTTTTCCTGCTGATGTGAGCCTTTAATATGACCCACATAGATTACTTCTATTTTTTTCATGCTGATGTGAGCCTTCAAGATACCCCATATAGATTACTTCTATATTTTCATGCTGATGTGAGCCTTCAAGATGCCCCGCATGGATAATATGGACCTTCAAAAATACATTCAACCTTTAAGTCAAAAGGTTCACTCTCAATGTCCAATGGATTTGAATCTCATGATTCCCATGAGGTACATCTTTGATAATGCCCCATTGTGGGTACTCGTTTCTCTATTCGTGTCCAAATCTGTTAATCTTGAATTCTCTCATTCATGTGTCACAAAACATCAGTGTTGTCAAGTAACTTGAGGAAATGTCTGAGATATGTGCCTCTTCTGAATGAGGTGGTCATCTCCTTCTTGACTGGTCGTATTATTGCCTTTTTGTTATACACTGGGATATGTGTCCCTTTTGAATAGGGTAATCATCTTGATGAATTGCTGATAATGTCATCACCAAAGCAAAATGTGAAATGCTTCATCATTCTGGCATCACTCATTGTTTTTCTCTAATAGAGGTAGAATAGGTATCAACTTGCTTCATGAACCATTTTCATTTGAGATTGTCCTGTTTGAAAATGTTTTTCCTCCTTTCTTTATCAAAGAATGAAAGAATTTTGTAAAATATTACCCCTTACAGGTTCATAATAAAATCAAATCATAAGCATGATTTTAATGAATATCAAATGAATCAACTACTCTTTTTAAATCTTTCAAAAATCATAGTCCTATGGAAATTGTCAAAATTATTGACTGATTTAAGGTGTAGGTTGATTCTTGTAAAGTAAGTTCTCTCAAGTTGGTCCAGCATGTCGCTTTGGGCTTCCACTAACTTGAAAAAATGATTGTTATGCTCATCTTGTAGACATACTTCTCGGTTCTAGACTCTCAGGAATGTCTTTAGGATGTGTGGTGCTTCATTAAGATCTTAAGATCGTCTCTTATATTATTGTTGCACCATTCAATATTCGAGCCACCTTTTCAGGTTTTCAACTCGAATCCTCCTATGGTTTCAAGATGTTATTCAAAATTTACATCTTGAACCCCCTTTATTATATATCATGCATTAAATTAAAAAAAACAATTTTTGCAAATAAAAATCAATCCTGAGAAGCGGAATGAAATCTGAAGATAATCTCTTTTAATTATAAATCCATGTGTGATTAGAATGGACTTTTCAGGTACGTAACGTAGGCCAGGGTTCATGGTTATGAAAGAAAGAGATAAAAAGGACCAAACAAATGTTTAAGGGTAATTGAATCAATGATCAATTCATTCTGATGCCTTCAATCTCATCTATCTTGACTTGGATTTGCTTTGCTACTTGTCTTTCATCATTTCCTTTTCTGGATCCCTCTAGACTGCCAATTTTCTTATATCTCCAACATTGCTTGTGTTTCTTGTTGAATATGAATCTTTGAACTAATTGCACTTGATCAACCTTGTAACTTGAGGCTCAATAAGTCACCCATCTTGATTCAATTTCTTTTTTTTTTTCTTTTTCATTTTTTTCATTTTTCATTTTTCATTTTTTCTTTTTTTTTCTTTTTTTATGATGAATGAGTATAAGACTTCAATTGCTTTGAGCACCTCCTTTTCCTCTTGCATTTCGGAAATTCTTTCGTTATTCTTGACTAGATTGATCTTCAAGCACTTTGTATTTGACCTACCTTGTAGTTCAAAACTCTCTTTATTTCATGGAGATTTGTCTTTGTAGTAAAACTGGATTGACGATCTTTATTCCTGTGAGCAGATACCCTTCACCTTGCCCCCAGTGTGGAGAGTGATCCTTGGTTAGGGTTGAATCAAAAGAAAAATAATTCAGCCTCAAATGGGGACAACAAAGGATATATTTTTCTCCTTTTGCAAAGGGATACATGAAACAAAGCCGTTTATTATTTCATACACAGAAGTCTTTGTAAAAAGATGTATCTCCAGGGGGATGAATATTCATGATTAACATTTATTTACATGAAAACAATGTAATTAATGCATGATATAACTATTTAAATCAATCATTCTTTTCTTTTTTTTCCTTCTTCGGGCATGCCCCATTTACTCAAAATTCTCTTCGATAAGTTGATCCATGATGCCCTCTCTCGTTTCTTCTTGCAGGAAGATTCATGGATAAATAAAAGTTTAGTTCTTTTGAGGTCTTTTGATTTCATCGGTATGATGGTTTTGTATCTGAAGGACAAATGTGTGATTTTTGAAGTCGTGTATATGGTGGAAGGTAGTGTTATAAACAAATCAACTCTACCCGAGAAGATAAACATATGTATTTGATGTCTCAAAAGCAAGTAGAGGCATTATTTCTGAGTCTCAGATAACTGTAGGGTTAAGATTTGGTTTTGGTAAGGACAAAAATAGTCATTTCTGTATTTCTGGCTTTGGACGAGATATGAAAAGTCTAATTTTACGACTTGCCAAAGATCTACGATTCTTGAGAAATTAAAATAATATTTAATTTACTTGATACTCAAAACTTCAATATTAAAATTTGATTCCTTGCTCATAACCATAAAAGCAACACAAATTTATTTATCACAAAAAGGCGGAGAAAGGAACAAAAAACATGTTCAAACAAGATGCTGAAAGTAAAAAGTACAACAGTGGTAGATAACAACTTCCACTTGTTTATTTATCATGCGCCCCATTACTTCTAGAATGTTGGGTATATAGTTGGACCAAGTCTTTGTCCTCACTTGCCCCCATCTTTTGATCATTTCAGATGCACCAGTTTCTACTTCTTTCTTAGTAGTTTTTTGGTCAGATCTCATCTCCTCGTTTATCAGTTGGAAGTTAGGCTCAAAACAATTCTCATTGGTGATAATAGCTTTGTCCTGGTTATGAACACATATTGTAGTTGTGATGGGCGTAGTATTCGTCATGTTCTCTAAACTGCCCAAAGCCCCACCTGTGTCCTCAAGAAGTCTGATATGGGTGTTTGAGATGTTTTCATGGTGGCATCTTCCCAGTTTATTTTTAAACCTATGGGCCAATCTTGGATTTCATCCATGGGAGCCTTTTTGCTTCAATTTCTTTTCCCATTTTCTTGCATCTAATATTCTTCATAGGATTTGATCACATTAGTCTCTGTTGAGGCAATGATTTCTGAGCATTGAACCTTAACCCCTTATTTTACCTTGCACTTTTGAATTGCTTGCTCTAAAGTATCTTGGAAATTTCCCTCAAGGTTACTAGGAACCTTAGCTAAAGAATCTGGAGTTCCAGTCTCGTTTATCCAAGGAACCTCCTTATAGGTCCACTTTTCATTTGGAGGCCACTGTGGCTGGACAAATCGTGTAGTAATTAATTCTGCTGAGAGCATTTTTAATGCAATTTTTCACTTGAAAAGTGGAAGGGAGGGAATGAAAACCCTGCACATTCTTTTTCTTCTTGATCAGCCTTTGACCCTTTTCTATGCCCCTCTTCTTTAGGTAAATCTTATCTCTCACAAGGGAACTTCTTTCTTTCATTGATTCTTCATTCACCATCAATTCACCAATGCCCCTTGGGACCACATCCAAATCTTGAAGCTATCTTGAATTACCATACTCCCTAATAGGTTCTTGATCATCAGACAATATCATTTCGAACTCATTATTATCATTCAGAACCTCATTCATAGCCTTCACAGTGGGATCCTCTAAGGGTTTCTCTCCATGGATCATAACATTCACCAGGTCTATTAACGTGGTCATTTTTTCTTTTGAATCATCCTGGAACTTTTTTGCATAATTAGTCATTTCTTTTTGAATCTTTATAAATTGCTCTTGCAGTTTCTCGATTCTATCAACCCTTGCTAAAATATCATTCATGGCTCTTATCCATCTTTAGGAAGACCAAGTTAACTCCAATTTGATTTCGAAAATTCTGTCATGGAATCTTCCACGAATTATTCCCATATTTTCATGATTAAATGCATGTAAAATAGTTTGAAATAAAATGTAATTATGCAAAGATGCAAATGAAAAAATGAAAATGTAAATAGAAACGTAAAAATGCAAAGATGCAAATGCAAAGATGTGAATGTAACAAGAAAAATGAAAAAAATGTAGAAATGCAAAAATAAGAATGCAAATTGTGCAATGTAAAAGAAAACATAAAAGTATGAATGCAAAATGAAAATGCAAAGATGCAAAATGCAAATGCATGTATAAAAAAGGTGTTACTCAAGAGTGATCATCTTAAAATAGCCTTTATTGAACACAAAGGTTTCGGTACATCAAATAAAACTTTACATATAGGGATAACTTTTACTCCTAACTTCTCTAAAGCCAAGTTAGTTTCCATTCATGCTCAAAAGTTGAGTTATCAATCTGTTTCAATTCCTTATAAAGACAACTAAGTCTACCAGGAGTCATATTGCTTGTCTGGACAACAACTTCTTCCATGACATTGTCCTTTTCCTTCATTTTCTGTGTCAATTCTCGGAGTTATAGACAATGCTGCTCATTCTCCCTTGTAAGATAACCTTTGTGTTCAAGAAGTTCTTCTACAAGATCTCCATAATCATCTACCATCTTTATCAGTGTATTGTTCTTGACTTAGTGTCTTTTAATTCAATATCAATCTCATGCAGATGGATCTGATATGATGATTCCTTGTTGGCTATGACCCTTCTTAACATTTTATTTTCAGCTTGATATTTTCTCAATTCAATGAAGTTGTATTGTGTCTTTCTTCTACAACTCGTAAACTATGAGAAAACTTCTTAGCTCGACCTTTATGTATATTGTAATCCTTTTTCAGTTTGATGACCCTTGTTATCCACTCTTCTGGGGTGTTTCCTATGCCAGCATTTTGAAAAGCTTTACTAATCTTTTGGAAATCCTCACACATGGTTTTCATTTATGTGCTCAATTTTTTGTTTTCTTCCTTCTAATAACATGTTTGAGCTTCATAAAAACCTCATTCCTTTTGAATGCCCCTACTGATACTCTTACCGTTGAATACTTTTGGTATCAATATAGTAGGACCTTCAGTTACCAAAAGACTTTAGACTCGATGTTTGAAGGCAAGGCAATTCTCAATGGTATGTCCTTGAGCTCCGGCATGATAGTCGCAGTAAACATTGATGTCATACCAATTCAGATACAAAGGTTGCAACGGTTTCACATAATGTGGAGCCACTTCTCGCGCTTCAAGTAGCTTCTCGTACAACTCCTTATATGATATAGGGATATCATCAAAATGAGAACCGCCTTTTGTCTTGGGTTGAATCAGAGTTCCTGATATCGGGAGCAGACTAAACCTTGATGATTTCAGATTGCATTATTTCTTCTTATCTCTGATAGTTTTTACAGTTGTCACCATTTTCTTGATATCTCCAGACAACTTGTGAATAAGAATAATGAATGTATGTAATTTCTCAAATTGGTTAAGATCATAAGTCCCTTGCATATATGAAATTACAGGATTATATTCATTGAGCTCTTTCTCTTTTTGTGCAGAAATCTCTTTTCCTTTGGCCAAAACAGATATTCTATCCATCATCTTGGACATTTGCTCTCTTATTTCTCGTATCTCATTTTGCTCTTCAACGGGCATATGATCCTTGGGTGCATAGTTCTCCTCCATCCTTGGAGTTCCTTCATAATGCCATTCCTTGGCTGCGTCATAGTTTGCTTGATCATAAAAGTTTTTGTCCATATATGAAAACTTTTCAATTTGATGTCCACTCTCGAATCAATACCTTCTAATCAAGTCATATCATGCAATGCAAACAAAAGAAATTAATATAACAAGTTAGAACAAAATAAAATGTATCTATGAAATAAATAAAAATAAGAAAAAAAATAAAATGGTTAGTACCAATTAATGGAAAGAAAAGATTCAATCTATCATGGTATCTATATATAAATTCTAACAGCGTGATTTCTAGTTCGCATATATTTATTCAAAAAAATCAAATAAATTAGAAGACAAAAGCTAGAGCTTATTTCTCCTTTGTGTACACCTACGGACAGAGTTTCAGCATCATCTTAGATTGGGCGAATTTCTACGGTTTATTATATGTAGTGTCTCAGTTCTAAGAGTAAAGGTACTCAAATTGTCCTTTGTTGGGACCCCCTTGGGCTGCCAAACCCTTAATCCTAGTCTATTACAGACTTAAGTGGATCGAGTTCAATTCGAGGGGACACATTTCCCTATGGCTGACACGAAGAATAAATTCTCACGAAGACGTTGCTTTCACTCCCACTTAAAAGGGAAAAGAGCTAAATTATAGAGCTTATGTTTATGAAATGCACGTGTTGTGTGTGAAGAGAAATTCTCAATCCTTTGACAAAGCATCACAAAAAATGAATCATAATATCTGAAAATAAATAAAATCAAAACATTAGTATATAAGGATATAAAATAATAAATAATAAAGAATTGAAAGAAATCAAAAGAATCATAAATTAAATAAATATGAATTCTTAATTTTCAAACTTATAGAGACAATATATAATCAATTTAGGCTTGACCAGGATCCCTAGCGGAGTCGCCAAGCTGTCGTAACCGGTTTTCACCTGGGCACGAATTTTCCTTGGTTGGAAAAGTAATGTGAATAAATAAATGGTTTTAATGAAATGTTTTGGAGTTGCCATCGGCCTTTTGAGTTAGGTAAGTCGAATATCTAAAAATAATCTTTTAAAAGAGTTTTTAAGAAAACATCAGTTAAAAGATAAATCGGTCTGCGTTTAACAAAAAATTCTTTCTTTTTAGTAAATAAAAGGGATTCGTGGTCAATTACGTTTGGGGAAGGATTATCACCCCCACAAAGCCCAAAATTGGTACATGTTAATTATAAATTGTCTCTGATAATATAAATTTAAGAATTCGAATATAAATTTAATTTACGATTCTATTATTTCAGATTCAATCGCATAATTTTATTTAACAGGAAATTCTAAGGAAAATAGAAAATATTCAAATATTTCCAATCGAAGAGAAACTAATCCCTAAAATACTTTAAGAAGAATATTTCTCTTTCTGAGTGAAATAATAAGAATATAATAATTCTTCCTAAGAAATAATTTGATACAACCAAAACTAAAATAAATATATTTTTTATTTTTTTTTATAAACATGATATTTATTTATTTTAAAATATCAGAATATGACATCTAATTACTTTAATACAGTCCTTTCTTAATATTTAAAAATAAATTTAAACCTTTCATATATATTTTCACATGATTAAAATAAAATAAAAATAAATTAATAATTAAATACTAAATTAAAATATTGAAACATAATAAAATTAAATAATGACAAAAATAAAATATAAGATTAAATTGCAAAACATATAAATTAATAGTCCTAATTCAAAATATTAAGAAACTAGGTACTAGTAATATAATTTAACCATAAATAATAATTCGGGATCAAAATAAAAATTATTAAAACAATAGTGACTAAATATGTTATTTACCCTAAATATATATAAATAAAGTGCAATGACTAAAATATAAATTAAATAAAATTTGAAGACTAAATTAAAAGGAACAGAAATATGATTTCAGTGACTAAATTGAAAAGATTACACATCTAAGGGACTACGGAAATGATTTGTGCATTTAAGAAATTACGCAAAAGTCCCTCCCCAAAATGACGTAGTTTTGAGGATGGTATAAATAGGCCTTAAATAGCCTAAAAATCCTTAATTCTTCTCATTTCTTCATTTTGCTTCTCTCTCTAAGGAGAGAGAAGCTCTCCTTTCTCAATAAATTCCCTTATCGGAGGGAGTTCCAATCACCATCCGACCACTGGCCGGTCACTATTCCCTGATGTCGGTCACTATTCACGGTGGCCGAAAAATACCAAAACACGCCAAATCGAAGATCTCGAAGCCTTAAAGCCGAATCCTGCTTTAGTTTTTCCTAAAAACCTCTAAAATTTCCTAGATCTAGGATTTTTACCTTCGATATTTTGGTTTTCCAAAAACGCGTAGAGGCTCCGATGACCGTGGTAAGCTTTCACTCCTTCCTTTTCCTTTCGGCTTTTTTACTGCTGGTGGTGGATTTGTTCTCTTGCTTGCTCTCTATCTTTTTTCTTTGCAGATTCAATGGCCTTTTATAGGCTAAAAAACCATTCATTCAGTGGATTTTTAGTGAGTCACCGGATCTATGATGGTGACTCACCATAGATCCGTGAGTTGTGCGGCCAAAATCGTTTCTTCTGGAAGCTTCAGTGTTGTGGCAGCAGCTAGTTGGGGAACATGGCGGCGGAGCAGTTCAGAGTGGTTGAAGGCGGCGCTGAAAATGACCCTATGGTTCACCAACCCTAAGGTTTCTACTGGAAGAGATATGAACCGTTGGATCATGCCAGATCTAACGATTGATAGCATTGGTGGCTAGAGAAGATGTGGAAACCCTAGAAGTATCTGAATCGGGTCATGGGTCGGGTCTGGATCTGGGCCTCCAGGTTCTGGACCGGGTCGGGTTTGTAATATGCTGGGTCTGGATAGGATTTAGGCTCTGATTGTAATTATTATAAGTTTGGGCTATACTTCGGGTTTAGGCATGTATTAACATTTATAAGTATTATTTATTAATAATAATAATAAAATAATAATATTAATATTAATAATATAATAATAATAATTAAATAATAATAATTAAAAACCATAAACAAACTTAGTGTCTACACAAACATTAAAATACATACCTCTGTGCCAGCCTTCTGATAAATTAGTAGCCTGGTTATTTCTTATTCATCTGGTAGATCCCGATGATTTTTTCCTGTCAATAGACCACCTATTCAAGGAAATAATTTTTATTATACACTGGATAAAATGATTAATATACGAAATCAGTTTTTTAATTACCTAAATAGTAGTGGGAATACGAACGGGTTCTTCACAACAGGACATAAAAAGGGCAATCGATACCATGCCCAAGACTACAGTAGAAGGAGACATCCGCCGATAGCATTTTTCCTGTAGTCAGTAGCTCGACACATCTCCCTATACATGAATGCTAGAACTGTCGAGCCCCAACTCAGTGATCTAGCCAGATGAAAATCGCCAAGATGCCACAACCACATACAGTGAACTTGGTTGCGCGATTTGTCTAGCATCAACAACCATCCTATCAATTGTAGTATGGATACTCGTGCATACTTTTTAACTTGATCCTCTAAGGCATCCTCACTCAAATTTTGGAAATTTGTATCTAACCAATTTAACAGGATCTGACCACCATTAAAATTTCGCGGGACACCTCATAGATATTCCTGGCACAAAGAATTCCAGTTTCTATGCGCCATCCCTGAAAGCACATCTCCATCCACCGAAAGCCTCAAGTGCATGGAAACATCCTCCAGCGTAATCGTGCACTCTCCGCACGGAAGATGGAATGTGTGTGTCTCCGGTAGGGCTGTAAATGAGACGAGACAGATCGCGAGCTACTCGAGATCGACTCGATCTTGGCTCGATAAATACTCGGATCGAATGGACTCGACTCGCGTTCTTAACGAGCCGAAACGAGCTACTCGATACTCGACTTGAAAAGCTCGTGAGCAGCTCGAAAAAAAATGTTATATTATAATTTTAGATTTTTTAAAATTACATTATTAAAAATATATTAAAAATACATTATTGATGAATAAATATTCTTGAATTGAAAATGATTAAAAATTATTTTTGAATAAATTTTCTTATATTTATTTTAAATTAATAAAAAAATTATTTATCTAATGACAAATATTTAATATATTTCTAATGATAATATTTGTAATAACTAATTTTTTAAATTATTGTTATATTTTGAGGTTTCTAGTTCAAATATCATAAATATCAAGGTTTTGAGCATTTAATATAAATATACTATATTGTACTTAACTCATAACTAATTTTTTATTTGATAATAAATATAATATAATAAAAAAATATGATTCAATTTAAATATTAATAATTTAAATATATATATATCAAAACAAGTATACTCTCTCCTTTCACTAAGCCATCACATTCCTTTCACTAAGACATATATGCACATTGAATGTGAATTTACAGTTGTCCTAATCTACTGTTTGAAATTTTGGATGACCAAAAAGATCTTAAAATGCTAAAAGGAAGGCTTTGCCGCTAAGTTTTAGCATGCTCACACCAGTGGCCTAGCAACAAAGTAACAAACTACATACTGTCGGTGTTCGACAATTAAATCAGAAATGAAAAAAAGTAAATAACTGCAAGGCTTCTTCGATCAGAACATCAGGTATTTGAAATTTTGTTAAACTGACTTGATTAGACTTATAAGAATTTACAAATATAGAAAACAGCTTGATGGTTCACAGCTAAACTTGAATACAAATATAAAATGATGGAAAAAGAAGGCTCACTAGAAGTCTCATCCTACAGGCTAATGAGTCATCATAAAAATATACAAGAGAAACTTACTTCCCACTTTCCAGAATTGAATTACCATATAAACAAATAGAAAAATTGTCATCAATTCCACTCAACCCATTGCAGTTCGTCATCTACAGCTGCATTAAGCCATACCATTGAATTGATAGTTTCATATATCAATTAGGCTACAAGTTTTTGATGAATTCCATTCCGAGGTGATAATGCCTCACCCATAACATAAACTATACGTGAGAATCCTAATAAAATGATTAAACAAATCATTTCATTTTCATTAAACCCTAAACCCTAAACCTTAAATCATAAAACCCTAAACCCTAAGGCCTAAGGCCTAAAACATGAACCTTAAACCTAAATGTAAACTTAAAACCCTAAACTATAAACCTTAAATCTTAAACCATAAACTTTAAATAATAAACTATAAACCTTAAACCCTAAACCCTAAACATGAACTTTAAATCCTAAAACCCTAAACCCTAAACCCTAAACTATAAATATTAAACCCTAAATAGTGATTAAATTCAAAATATTGAACAATTGAAAGTTGAAATTAAACCTAAATGATAAAATTAATAAACAATAAGAGACTTGTTTTACAATAATATATATCAATAATTATATATATTTGGTTTGACTCATATCTTAAACCAAAATAACTTGAAGATCTAAATTTTAGCCATAATAAAAAACTAGTCGATTTGTTATTGACACGACCTGAAAATTTATCGATTTGATATTAACCTAACTCAATATTTGATTAGACCTAAACAGACTTACTATAAACTTGAATTAAATAAAAAATGAATTCGTTTTGACATCAATTGAATAGGATATAATTTAGATCCAAAATAACTTTATTCAAACTTGATTCAAACAATCTGATTAGTACCTAAATTCATTTTCATATTTGCAATCACATAAAATAAGTTCCCGTGTCACATTACAAAATTAAAAAATATAACAATTAAACCAAAACTACAAGATTTTAAAATTTGAAATTTAATAAAAAAACAAAATAAATTATTCTCTCGAATTAATATAAGGAATTATTCCCAATGACAAACATTCTCTTGAACCTCATTCCAACGTTGGAAGCAAACAAGCAAGAAAACCTTAAATCCCGAGCTATTTCTGACAAGCTATATAAACACATTATTTTGGGGAATTTATTTTAATAAAAAATCAAAATGGAACTTGCTTTAAGTACTTCCAAAATATTTTTCGGGCATGCCATGTATTTTCCTATTATTATTATTATTATTATTATTATTATTATTATTATTATTATTATTATTAATATTATTATTATTATTATTATCAAAATGTGAGTTGTTTCTTTGTACATTTATCAACATGTAAACGAGCTCCATCACCCCCAAAAAAATCAATTAATAATTGATTATTGTTGAGCTGTCCAAGAACATGCTAGGGCCATTGTTTATGGTCGTGTTGGGAACTGACAAAAGAGAGTTTATTTTTTCTATTGACGCCTTTCTCGGTTCCTCAGGTTTGCCCCTTTCCTTTTCGTTTTCATTATGATCTGTCTGGGTTTTTTTTATTGCAATTTCCAATTTTCATTTTCAATAGTTAATATGCTAATCGTTTTAAGATCAGCTAGAAGAAGAAACAAATGTTCATTAGAAAACCCCACTCTACCGTGCTTTCAAAACTGAGGAATCAAATCATTCCGTCCCCATTGTTCGTCTAAATGCTTGCGTCTGTGTGTTGGCAAACTTTGACTATACTTTCATGTCCTGGCTCCCACGACCGAATAGTACCTTTCCCCTCTGGTGAGTTTGTTTATCTTTAAATAAATATTCCTTTAATTTTTTATTTATATTGTCACTTGTATTTTCATATATGTATAGTGAACCACAAAGTTCTTCAACACCCATTGGTGTTTCAAGAGTTGAAGAGTTTTTTATGAATGTTGATGATGAACATAACAAAGAAGAGTGCAATATAGAAGCTTCTGAACCTACTGTTGACAGCACAACAAAAGAAGTTGAGGTTGAAAATCCTTTCCAAGCCTTTAAGAGACCAAGAAGATCAAAGGTGTGGGATGATTTCTTAGAACCTGAAATCATAAACGAACCTTTAATATTTGAATTTGTTAATCTTGTAATTTTTTTACTTCATATTTGTAATGATTTCATGCTTTTTATAGAATAATTTATTATTATTTATTATCTTTTACTCTTTTTTATAGGTGATATGTATGGAATCTTGGACATGTTACTGTTATTTTTTTTGTGAATTTGAGTTTTGTGGTACATGAACAGGTAGATTGGAATATTTTGTTACTGGATTTTGTGTTTTCTATGGAAGATTTACCTTTGTATTTTGAGTTTTGAAACACTACTTTTATGGCAAAAGTTGTTGTTTTGCTTTGGGGAGGATTGTAAATAGGTGTCTGATGTGGGCGCATGTTTGATCTTATGTGTTTAGAACCTGTTATACAACCATGACTACTCTTGTATTTATCCTATAAAGTTTCTGAAATGAGTTTATATTATCATAAAAAAATGTATTGGTGATGGTTGATTAAAGAGAAAATTATTTATATATTTTAAATGTAATATAAGATTTTTGTAGGTTCAAATTCGAGTTCGAGTTCGAGCTTGAATCGAGCTCAAATTCGAGCTTGAATCGAGCTCAAATTCGAGCTTGAATCGAGCTCAAATTCGAGCTTGAATCGAGCTTAAAATTGAGCTTCAATTGAGCTCAAAATCGAGCTTCAATCGAGCTCGAGTCTCGAGCTTCAATCGAGCTACTGAATTTTTTTTTGAGTTCGAGCCTTTTCGAGTTCGAGTCGAGTTTCAATATTATCTTTCGAGTTCGATTCGAGCTTGAAAATTTTAGGCTCGCGATCTTTCGAGTCAAGTCGAGCCTACATTTAAAGTTTTCGAGCTCGAGTCGAGCTCGGCAATACTCGAGCTCGACTCGGCTCGTTTACACCCCTAGTCTCTGGTCTCCACCGCTCCACTAATGCAGAAATCATGTTTGGTTCTATCCTACATTGGCCTTCATATCTAGCTTTGTAACCGAATCCAGCCTCGACTAAATACGACCATACACGAGTTGGTATCACTAACTTAAGGTTGCGGATAAAATGATCTAATATACGGTTGCTCTCCTAAAAATATTAATAATTGCAAAAATTAATTTATAAACTAATAATAAATAAATTAAATAAATAAATTATTACTAATAATTTAAATTAAATTAAAATGTAAAAATGTTACCGCATCAGCAAAATGTCTAGGTATATGATTTCCATCCAAACGAAGCAGACTGTCTTCTATTTTATAACTGCAAAAAAATTAATTAAATAAAATACTAAAAAATTTAAATAATTAAATAAAATACTAACAAAATATTAAATAGAATAAAATATACCTTATAAATAAAACTTAACGAGCTATGAGAGAATTTAAGAGGATTTGAGAGGATTTGGTGTGATGAAAATGGTTGAAAATGAAGGTATTTATAGGGTGGGATAGGGGTGTGAACGGGAAGGTGGTGGCCGAATTAAAAGCGAAGGCATGGCTCATGCACCGCGCCATTCTGACGCGTGTCAGCTGGCAGGAAGGTGCGATCCATGCACCGCACCTTACCCTACGTGGCATAAGGTGCGGCCCATGCACAGCGCCTTACCCAGCGTGATGCCACATCAGCGTAAGGCACGGTGCGTGGGCCGCGCCATACCCCACGTGGTGCCACATCAGCGTAAGGCGCGGTGTATGGGCCGCGTCTTTCTGCAAAGGGTGTTAGATCGAGAAATATACTTGAATGGGTGTCTAACAGGGAAATAAAAAAAGTTGGTGATTTTTTGGGAAATTCGCCTAAGTATGAATGTGCAATAATATTTTTGTATCTTTAAAAAATGGATGAAGTGAAACAACTCTGTTGATGCATGAACGTGAAGGTTTTTATGTTATTCTTTATAAATAAATATTAATTTTCTAATTTCATCACATGTTATCAAAGTATGGCCTTTATTTCAAATTGGTCCTTAAACTTTAAAATATTTTAATTTTATCCATAAACTATGGTTATCATTCTAAATTAGTCCTCAAATTTTTGAAAATTTTAATTTTATCCCCAAACTATGACATTCATTCTAAATTAATGCCCCTACTTTTTGAACATTTCAATTCCATCCCAAACTACATGTATATACTAATCACATCCCATGTTAATAAAATCATTAGGCCAAGTTATGTTATTATATGTTTGAAAAAACAAAATTTAGGTTAAACTATGGTTGAAATTAATTACGTATTTGGATGAATTTAGGGATGAAATTGGAATATTCCAAAGTTTAGGGACTAATTTAGAAAAAGGTTCATAGTTTAGGGATTAAATTTGAATGTTTAAAAGTTTAAGGATTGATTTAGAATGAGAGTCTTAATTTAGGGTTGAAATTAAAATATTTAAAATTTAAAGAACCAATTCAAAATGAGAGTTATAGTTTAGAGACATGTGATGCAATTAACCCATTTTCTCTAAAAGAACTATGAGATGAAGGTGAAGATATCACGTTAATTAGTGCTTTTTTATTAAGCTAAAGGTGATTACAAAGTATTGTATGTTCTAATTACTCTCAATCATTTAACAATAAACATTCAATCACCCTTGCAGTCGTTGGTGCTCGAACCTGTGACCTCTAAAAACAACAACGATTCCTTTAAGCACTGAGGTAATTTGATTCAATTCGCTTTAATTTTTTTATTAGTTTAAAGTGATTATAGGATAATATATGTTCAGAATTTTCTTAATCTATTGACAACATTCACAATCCTTGCATATACAACTGCTTGAACTCAGAGCCTCTAGAAAGAATAATATTTCCTTTTACCACTAAGTCGATTTTGTGGATTGGTGTACTTCTATTATCCTATTGAAGGTAGGAGTGCTAACCTTTGTAATGATGATGGTCAAATTTTGGGTATTTGACTCAAATTGGGTTGTGTGTGTGTGTGTGTTTTTTTTTGACATTTGTTAAGCCTTTTAGGATTTGGGCATTGAGATTAAAATTATGAAAGATCTGCAGAGAATTGTTGGACCTTACTCATTGGGTCATCACCATACTTTTTCTCTTGACTTGTAAAGGTCTTCCAAGCAGAGGGAATATAAAGGGGCAGGGGCCTAAACCCCCTTGATTTAAATGGGCAACTTGTCATTATAATCCCTTTAAATATTTTACACTTCAATTTTAGTATTTTTACTGGAAATTTTGTGTCTTTGCCCCAAGAATTTTAATTTTAATCTGGCCTCCAAAACAAAATTAATGTTAAAACTATGCATATAATGCTAAAAATTTGGACATCGTATATTTTTCTATCTCAATATTTTATTAATATTATTTTTTTATTAAGTATTTTTTACTATATGTTATTTTTTAGTAGCAGTTAAATTATGGATTCTATAGAAGTATCGGGTTGAAAATGGGATTAAGCAATAATTGTTAAGTGACATTTTTTGAAGCTGAAGGGAGGGTTACAATTCTACCTCGAAGTTTATTGGTTATGGAGAGAGTTTATGCTAGTCATAATTTGGTTCAACAAACCGTCGTGCACTGTCAGTAACTGATCCACACTCTAGTAAAGATGGATAATCGTTTATCTTGAAATTTATTTATTTTTCCAAGTAATTATTTATTTTATTAATTATATTTAAATTTTTATTTATGTTTATTTAATTAAGGGTGAGTAAATTCAATTATTAGATTCAAGCCGATTCTAAAATTTAGATATCTAAAATTTTAGTACTTGAATAGTTATCAGTATCTGATCTAAACAATAGAATATTTGATTTTCAGATCTGGAAAACAAATATGAAATTTAATTTGATAAAAAAATAATTTTATATTTTATATTTTATATTTGTGACTTTGTGCAACTTATTTGACACAGTTACTGTTGAAATGGTGAATATGAAGAAAATAATTGAACGTTTTATTATCTCTTTTTTCTGCAACTACACTAGTTTATATAGGGATCTCATTAACTTCAAGTTCACTCAACCTTACAATTAACTGCAACCTCTAACAGCATTCTTAACGGACTATTAATACGTAACTCTTAACAATACTAACAACCCTAACAACTCACGCACACATCAGCAAACTACATTCCATGAACGAATCAGCATTCTACACACTCCAATATTCTCCCTGCTTCGTTGTCTTCTTCCTTCTACATTAACAATGTAAAACACAAATCTTCTCTCTAAACAACTCAAATACTCCTTTTGTTAGTGGGTTTGTAAGACCATCTGTCACTTGATGACTTGCAGGAACATAATTCACTTGATTCTGCTTAGCTACCACTTTTTCACGAACGATATGAAAATCCATATCGAGGTAAACCCGTTTTTAAGAATGCCAATGGAACTTTGGAATTGTGTTTCAAGCATTTTGTAGAATCGTTTGAAGATGATACAAGACTCATATTTTTCCTTCATAAGAAAGGTCCAAGTAGTACGAGAGTGGTCGTCAATAAAAGTAATAAACCAACGAATTCCATGTAAACTCGTAACCCTTGAAGGTCCCCAAATGTCACTATGAATTAAGAAAAAAGGTTTAGGCGAGCAAAAGGGAGAAGGAGGATAAGAGCTATGAATGTGTTTTGCAAGAGAGCAAATGTAACATTCGAAAACAGGGCTATTGACTAAATCGTGAATTTTGAAAGTTTTGTGTTTAATTTTGAAATACGTTAAAAGTTCAGGGATTTTATTAGAAACATTTTGTGATGGATGTTTTAGTAAAGAATAAAAGAAAGAAGGGTAAAATGGTCATTTGACAAGAAAGATTTTTATCTTTCTTTTTGTAGGCTATATAAACGTGGGACATAATGGAACGTTTCCATAGAACTCTCCATTCTTCTTCTTCTTTCTCTTCACCGTGAGAGCCAAAGCAAAGGTAAGTTGATTTCATCTTGTTAATTTCTTGAATTTATAGGTTGGGTTGGAATAATTGGGTGTTATATAAGCTTAAGGAAAGCTTATATAAACTTAAAACAGTAAGATGAGTGAATTATGATGGGATTTGTAAAATAAGTTTTAAAGATGAATTTTGATATGGTTTGGTTTTTAGGGTTTTGATGAAATTTTTGACTTGACATAAGAATAATTAAGAAGTCTAAAGCATTAGAATTGAATTTGGATCATGTTGATATTTTGCTATGAGTCTTATCTTTAAGAATTTGGATGAAATATGAGAGATTATAAGGTGTTGGAATGCTAGAAATTAGTTATAATGGTTATATATGAGTTTGATAGCATAATAAAGGGTTTATACATGAAAATTTGGGTAAGTATTGAGGAATTTCGGGTGAAAATAGCCTATTCTGGGCAGGTGCATTGGTACACTATGCAAATGCACCGATGCACTAAGACCAATTTTAAAGGTGCATCGATACATTAAGGGGTGCATCGATGCATGGGTATTTCAAACCTAATTTGTGTACCGACGCATCCATAGTGCATCGGTACACCCCTAAAGGAAAAAGTGAATATTGGTATATTAAATTCGTTCAAGTTATTAGCATCAAATTACAAGGTGTAGATATCTGACAATTACCTTAAAATGTATATTTATGTAGATATCGAGCACGAACAAGTTCCGGAACGATCATCAAGTTAAGATTCGATCGAAAGAAAGGAAATCATAAAAGTGGATTGGAACTTAGTTAGGCCAAGGTGAGTGCATATTAGTTGGTTTATGGTGCTAAATGGAAACAAGACTTTCGACAAGTCTATTTCCTATATTAGAATGCATGAATATATGATTATACGTATATGAATGACATGAATTTTATGTATGCATGATTATATGTGTTAACATGCTTTTGAATGTAATGATATGAGAAGTATGTGCTATGTGATGTATATATATATGAACATATGTGAAACTGAACTATGTGATTGCATGAGAAAGATATGAGCCATATGACATGATATATGTGAACATAAGAAAACAAAGTATAAGATATGAGTTATGGGATCCTATGAGAATATGAAAAGAAGCTATGTGACTACATGTATATGTGAAAGAAGCTATGAGCTTATATGACATGTAATATGAAAGTGTATATGTGAAATGATATAAGTGAAAATGCCCATGTTATATGATACGAGAGCTATAGGTATAGTTGGCATGCCAAGAGTCGAGGGTCTACGCGGTCCTTCGGGACATACAGTGATCCTTCGGGATATTTCATAGTAGTCATTCGGGACAAAATTTCATATCCCCTAATGGGACCCCTTACGAGTTGTGGTGACAGCATAGTGCACAATCTCAATAGACTCATATCTATAGTTCTCACAAGTGTACATGGGCTAATAAGAGATAACATTGAATACAATGTATGTGATATATATATATGTGTTTTGTGATATGAATTATATGATATGATATATGTGTGTTAGTGATTATTGTATATGTTATAAGATATATGACATGAACATAATAGATCATATAAACAAGAGAATAGAAATATGAATATGCATGTGTGGATTTGATATATGAATGGATATATGTTTGGGTATAATGTGATAGCAGTAATTATTCGTGCATGATTACAAGTTATAGTTTACATTATATGTTTATTGCCTTACTAAGTCATAGACTTAGCGTGTAAGTGATTTACACGTAGGTTTCAAGAAGAGTAAAGAGCAATGTGGAACAAGACAAGTCAATTCTCCTTACTGAAGGTCAGATCAGAAGAGAAGTGAATAATATGTATTTTAATATATAAAGTTTTAGTTGGCATGTATTCAAAAGAATATTTTGTATAAGCTCTGAATAGTTTTGTAAACGTTTTGAATAAGTTATATGTTATAAAAGTTTTAAATTACTCACTATTTTATACAAGTAAATGTTTTGAAAAGTCAATGTGACACATCAGACTCATATTCGGGTCGAATACGGAATATCACAAGAAAATGATGCAGAATATTTATTAAAATATAATTTGGGAAACAATTTTGTAAGATAAGGAAAACTAGGGTGACCTAACCTAAAATGCCATAACACAATGTCGGCAACCGTATCTTTAGGAGAAACTGAAACAAAGGAAGAGATAAATGTGCAGATGAGCGATTAGGAATGAGAGCATAAGGAGGAGAGTCAAGGATGTAGAGTCCACCACGACGCCTAGTATTGTCAATCACCATCCCCGATGTCAAATCCTGAAATTCACAATGATCACGAATAAAATGAGAAGTACAACCTAAATCGGTAGATAATTTGCTAATCAAAAGAAGATTGCAAGTCAAACTTGGAACAAATAGAACATTAGATAGAACAAATGCAGCTACTAATACGAACCGAGCCACTTCCCTTACCGGTGGTAGGGAGCCATCAGTAGTACGAACACTACATGAGATACCATTTTTGTGAAAAGTTGAAAATAAACTGAAGTTTCCCATCATATGATCACTTTCTTCGGAATCAACAATCTAAGACACACATCAGGGTGAAGGGGATAGGAAGGCAAAAGAAGAACTACCTTCACTAACAGTGCAAGCAGACTTGGGCTCTGTAGCATGAGGAATCTATAAATAACCAAACATATGCCATAGATCGTCTAGCTGTTGACGAGAAAATAAACTACCTTTCAATGTTGTTATAGCAGAGTTACCGTGGGATGGACGCGAGGAGGATTTCGATGGAGTCTAGTTGTTAGGACGACTATGTAGTTTCCAACATTTATCACGAACATGACCAGGTTTTCGGCAGTGATCGCACCAGGGACGACCTTTCTTGACTCAGGTGTCACCGGAGGAATGGGTATTCAATGCAGAACTTTCAATGGATGGCGAAAGCATCAGGGAGCGATGACTTTCTTCGCGACGAACCTCAGAGAACACCTCGCGAAGAGACAGAAGAGGCATGATGCCCAGATACAACCACTGGCATCATCAAGAGATACGGACAGCACCGACAAGAATTAAAAATATGTTATTTTTCAAGAAAACATTTGTAGAATTTGGCATCTGCACCAGTTTTCTAAACGGGAGACTCAAACAGATCAATTTGCTGCCATAAGCGAGATAACTGAGACAAGTATTTCGTAACAGTAAGATCACCCTGCTTCAAGTCGTTGATCCAACATTCAATGGAAAACAAAGCGAACGAGTTTTCCTGATTGGAGTATGTCTTTCGGGCAACGTTCCATATTTTTGAGGCAGTGGTGTAGAGCATGAAGTTCGTGCTAATGTCAGCCAACATAGAGTTGAGGAGCCAGGACATGATTGTGGTGTTCTCGGTGAGCCAAAGTCATATTGGAGATCGGAGGGATTGGGTACCGGTATATTATCAAAGAGATATTATTGTTTCCTTCTACTAGTGATGAACAGGATCATGAATTGAGACCAGGCAATATAATTCTCACAATTTATACGATGATAAGAAATAGATGAGGAAACTGAGTCGGAATGAGACGACTGGATAATGGAGTTTTCAGCTTCAGATGGGAGATTAGATGAAGAAGAATATTCCATAACTATCGTGAAGAGGAATTAAGGGTTGTGCGATGGGGAATAGGGTTGGTCGAATAGTGACCAAACAACGGAACGGGAAGGGCTACTGCTGTGATGAGGGCAGCGTTGGACCGGCGGCATGACGAGAGCAGTACGGCGAGGAGAGCAACGCTTCGACAGAAGAAGCACTACGAAGACAAAAGTAATGCTTTGGTGCCGTTACGAAAAGTGCGGTGCTATGATAAGTACGGCGATGCGAGGAGAACAATGATGCGATGAGGAAAGCACAACAAAGGGTACGACAATGCGAGGAGAACAACACTGTGATGGGTGGTGTGTTGACAGGATTTGACGATTGGGAGGACAACAGTGCATTGAAAGCACAATATTGGTCGGAAAGATGACAGACAGCGACAGTAGCAAGACTGAGATTGACATCGGTGACTGATTCCATGTAAAGAACTGGAGTTTTCCGATAGTTAAGAAATTAAATTCTTTTATTCAAAGAAAAATTGTATCTTACATAATAGGGTACGTAGGATTTTTATACACTTGAATTAGAGACCTCGATATGATAGAAGTATATTTTCAACAAATTAGGAAATAGTTTTAGAGATGAATTAGGATTAATAGTTTAACTTAAACACTACTTACACATCTTCTATTTCAAATTTCAAGATCTTGAATACTTCATTAATAACAAAACAAGAAATATAAAACAGGAGTTCATGTCATAACAATAGCATGCATTACACTTACCAAGTAAAATCACATACAAAACATACCAGGAATTACAATGTCACCAAGTCCGAGCATGGAAAATGGTTGTGCCTCATAGTCACCAAATTAGATAATGGTATCAAGAAATCCAGATGGAGGTACATAACATCATAAACATGTTAAATTGTCATATTTTTGTCTCACGTGGTAATTAATCAGATATGACATGCCTTTAGTTTCATCAAGTCCATATTAATCTATTCACCAGAGAGTAACAAAAGCATACTCTTTAACATGGTAGAGCAAAATCAAAAATAAGTGTTGTTCTTTTATTGGGGAAAATTGATGCTCGGGAACCTTATAACAAGATCAAATCATAATTATTTTTCTTCAACCATGTTACAAATTATCTAAATCCATAAAAAAACTCAGTATGCTTTAACACCCAAAAAGATTACTTAAATTATAAGTATGTGGATAGCAAGGTAAAATGAGATACCTTTTATGATTGAATATTCACTATGAATTTGATTATTTACTGTCAGAGTGAACTGTGCATAATTACTCCATCCGTATGGTAAACTTGATGGCTCAGCAACATCCAAATACATAGACAAATGATTCACGTTGTTACCCTTTGAAAATATCAACATTCACCTATGAAACTCAAAAAAAAGAGTATGAATATTCAACTACTATCGTGCCAAAGCAGAAAATCAAGAGGAAAGAGAGTAGGTAACTAAGCTATATCAAGAACGGAATGAGCAATGTACCATTTAAAATAATCAACGATAAAATTATCTAAGTAGTGTTTCCTTGTGTGTAACCTAGAAAAGTTATCAATCTTCCAAGTGAATCTTGATGAAGGAGAAACCTCCCCTGGTTGTTTTCCACAGGATTTGCAGCCCCGACTTGAATACAACGAACAAATTAAGACGTAAAAACACAACAATCGTAAAAAAATTCAAACACTTCTTCAAGTGATGCCCTCAAGAAATAAGACCAATATTTTTGGAACTTCCATTGACGTAAGGTATTCAATAAGTAAACTTCTCAAAATATTTATTTTCCAAAAAAAAGTTTATCGGTCAAACCATTGAATGGAACAAACATTTCCTCATCTTCTTTTTGCCGGAAAAAAGAGTAATCAAGAAAAATTCAAGAATAACTAAATTAAAAGAAGTCGAATCCAAAGGAAAATCAAAATTGAAGATAAAGTAAAGAAACCTTAAAGAATCTCCAAACGTGTTAAATGAGTCAAAAAGAAAACAATTGAAAAGAAAAGGGAAAGATAGAAAGAGAGTACATCGATGGGTGAAGATGTACCGACAGCCATGGCAATGGAACTAAGAGCCTCAACATTATTGGAGATGAAGCTTGTAAATTACGCAGTCCATAATCAACCTACCACATTTATAAACATCACAAATTAGATAAACCATAAGTGAAGTTAAAATAAAAAAATCACATTTTTTATTCAAATAAAATATTACATGGAAGCCGAGCAACCCATAAAGCCAAAATAAATCATTCTGAAGGTGACCCTGTTACTCGAACAAGTACCATAGGTGGCGCACAAAATTTGTAAATCCAGACCTATATATTTGAAACTTAGTAGAGCAAAAATTTAATAGAGGAACATAAAAAGTCGAAATAATAAGATTTCTACTCCCATTAAATTGATGTCAGGAATTCATAACCAACTGCCTAACTGCTTAAGACAAAGTAATAGAATCCATAAGATGACAACAAAATTCAGAGCTATGTTAGAAAACAAAATTCTTCTAAAGCACTAGCTGCTAAGTCTAAAACTTTTAAAAAAAAGAACTGACAAAGTAATTAAATGGAATACTATCACATCTATCGTAGCTTGGAACGTTAGGGAATAGCACTACTTGGAGGATGGCGAGATTTCCCAAAGGCCTTCAACAAACAAAGTTTCGTTCACAATATATCTTTTGCAATGATCATAATATAACCAACCAATGGGCATAAGGGGTGTAAAACCCCAATCATTTTCTCTTGCATTAAATTGATGATGTGTGTCAACAAAATATCATATCATCCATTAATGATAATTAATGTTCGGTGCTTATATTTTTTTAAAAAAAAGCTAAAGTTTAGTGTTTATTTTACAATTTTTAAAAGTTGAATGACTAAAAAGATCATTTTATAATAGTCTATGATCATTTGTAATTTTACCCTATTTTAATTTAATTTGTGGTATATTTCGATATGTCGCTTTAATTATATATTTCGGTGTATGATGTTCACCTTAGAATTTTTCCAAATTTCAAATCAATATTTTAATTCAATGTTTCAGCTAAATTTAGGACGTTCCTAAGCAACCATGTCTCGTTTAGATTCGGTTTTGGTAAGAGAATGAACAAATCTATATCGTGACAGATCTATGTGTACTTTTAAGAGAATAAATATTAAATATCGAATCTTTTTCGATTAATTATTTATAGTATTGATATTGTCTATTATGAAATTTTATTTATGCTCACTCATTTAAAATTTTTATATTGTCAATATTAATGTGCATATTTTAAAACATATTTCTGGATCAACCACTCATCCTAAGATTGTTGGTTTTTCATATTTATTAAAATTCAAATTCTCGAATTAATTAACATACGCTCGGATACCAACACTACAGTAAAATGGGTTTATAGCGACTTTTTTTGAACAAACACCGCAAAAGACTCTTACTTTAGTGGTGTTTGTATACAAACGAACGCTGCTAAAGACTCAGACTTTTGTGGTGTTTGTATAAAAATGCAGCTAAAGACTCAGACTTTCGTGGCGTTTGTATAAAAATGCAGCTAAAGACTCAGACTTTCGTGGCGTTTGTATAAAAATGCAGCTAAAGACTCAGACTTTCGTGGCATTTATATAAAAACGCCGCTAAAGACACGTATTGCAGTGGCGTTTTTATAAAAACGTCAATATATACTCATACTTTAGTGGCATTTTTATACAAACGCCGCTAAAGACTCGTACTTTAGTGGCGTTTGTATTTACAAAAGCCGCAAATTTACAGTTTCTAAGTCTTGCGCCCCTGTAACCCTTTTTCAGTTATATTATGGCTATTTACAATTTTGGTGCCTAAGCCTAAACCAAATCCATCTCCTCCTTTTTTTGTCTGGCAAACTCCACTTCATAATTTCTAGGGTTTTTCTCTTGTTTTGCTATCTCATTTCGTTTGCCTTTTGCTTTAGGTGGGGATTAGAATCAATGAGAGATCAATTGAATACGTTCACAATAACAAACGATAACAATAAAGTGACCATTAGCTCGCTCTTTGGATTCTCCATATTACTCAAAGTCTCGTTATATTTTCTTTAAATCAATATCTCACTGCCAATAAGACCAGGCAAGATTTCTTCTTCTTTGTTTAAATATTCATTTCTCTATAGCTTCAGAATTTATTTCTATTTATTCTTTTTTTTTTTTTGCGATATACATTTTTCCTCATTTTTTTATTGTTTTATTTTTTTCAGAAATCGAGTGTTTTATGATAATATATAATCACCTTAACTTTTCATATATATATATTGAGATCATTTACTTGATAAATTTTTCAAACAAGACTTGTGAAGAATGTTTGAGCCCATTAAAAGTTTTCTTCGGTCTACAAATCATTTTCTTCTTAAATTCAAAATCAGAAGAAATTTGCATATCACTTTTCTCTTCAAGATTATCACGAAGGAACACATTCTTAACATTGAACTAGTGTAGATTCAATTTAAAATTAGCTGTCAAAGATAAGATAATATCCTATGAAAAATATCTTCTTGCCAAACTACGATACTCATTGTTGTGTCATCTGTTATGGTGATGTCTGAATAATTACTACATCGTGAATGAAATTTTGTTGTTATTTAGTTGCTATTAAATTTAACTTATTACATCATATTTTTTATGTAAAAATAAATAAGGTTGGATATTATTTAAAAATATTTACTAAAGTGATTAAAACAAAAATAAAATAATGAATTAGTGATTAAGTAAGTAATTTATCTTAAATTTAATGATTAATTGGTGTAGTTTAATTTTTTATGAATAGTGGTGTAGTTTAATCTTAAAATTAAGGCTTACATAGGATTAAAAACACCGTATAATTTTTCCTTTTAAAAGTTGCCGACCCGCTGTCTTCCGTTAATTTTATCCCTTTCCGTTTCCTCCCCCCGTCCCTGACCCAAAGCCCTATTTTCCCTTATTTCCAGGCGGCCCGGGGAATTAAATAAGGTATTTTGAAACCCCAAACTCAACTTGAAGATTTCTACTTCAATCACGAGATTTTGAGTAACGTTTTCTTTGTGTTATCTGATTTCTGCTAGTATCGTGTTCTCTGTTTTCGATCCTACTACTCATCCCTCGTCTCCTCCTCCAGTGTCCAAGGCAAGCCCTCTATTGCATTCAAGCTTCCGACAGACCAGGGAATATAATCAGGTAATTTTTGAAACCCTAAACCTAATTTGAAGATTTCTTTTTACCAAGAGACACATCCGGGTGAAAAGGATAAGAAGGCAAAAGGAGAACTACTTTGACTAACAGTGCATGCAGACTTGAGCTCTGTAGCAGAAGGAATCTGTAAATAACTAAATATATGCCATAGATCGTCCAGTTGTTGACGAGAAAATGAACTACCTTCTAATGTTGTTACAACAATGTTACCGTAGGATGGACGCGAGGAGGATTTCGATGGAGTCTATTTGATCGGACGACCATGTACCTTTCAACATTTATCATGGATATGACCAGGTTTCCAGCAGTGATCGTACCAGGGACGACATTTCTTGATATGAGTGTCATCGGAAGAATGGGTATTCAAGGCAGAACTTTCAATG
The DNA here is from genome assembly GCF_006381635.1 of Hibiscus syriacus. Taxonomy (NCBI): domain Eukaryota; kingdom Viridiplantae; phylum Streptophyta; class Magnoliopsida; order Malvales; family Malvaceae; genus Hibiscus; species Hibiscus syriacus. The sequence continues at coordinate 910,432 of NW_024063415.1, forward strand.
GATAGCGGAAGCATCAAGGAGCGACGATTTTCTTCGCGGCAAACTTCATATTAACCTCGCGAAGAGTCATAAGAGGTCTGATGCCCAGAATCCAACCACTGACATCATCAAGAGAAATGGACATCCCCGACAGGAATTAAAAATATGTCATTTTTCAAGCAACCATTTGTAGAGTTTGGTATCTACACCGGTTTTCAAACGGGAGACTCAAATAGATCAATTTACTACCATGAGTGAGACAGCTGAGTCAAGTATTCTGTAACACACTACAATAAAATATACTTTTAATGACAAGCTAATTTATGACTTACAAAAAATACGTCATAAAAAATGTCATGTTTTTTTAAAATATGAACGATTTATGACTTAAAATAATGTGTGTCATATTTAATAGTCATAATTTAAAAATTTTGCAAAAACACGGAGTACACTTTTAATTGTGTGTCATCTGTAAAAGTCATCTTTTTATTTCTCCCATTATTTTCATCCTTTCCTGCTTCTTCCCCCTTGATAATCAGTTCACGCCGTGCTTCCCTCTTTTTCTCTTTTTCCCTCTCTCTTTGCATCAGTCCACTGGTTTCGCCATTCACCACAACGCAGACGAAGGGAGTCAAAATTCAAGGGTTTCCACAGGTATTCCTCGTTCTCTATTCACGACCGCCGACTCTACAGGGTAATCGAGCTCGACAATGGCCTCGTCGATTTGTTGGTCCACGATCCCCAGATTTACCCCGATGGACTTCTTGAAGGTTCTCATTTGCTAGATAAGACTAAGATTGAAGGTGAAACTGAAGACGATGGCGAAGATGAAGATGAAGATGATGATGGAAATGGAGATGAGGATGGAGATGACAAAGAAGAAGAGGACACTGACGATGAGAAACATATTGAAGAGAAGTTTGTTCAGTTTAAAAAGGTTTCTGCTTTTTAATGCTATTATTTCACCATTTTTTGTTGGAAAATCAAAATTAATTTGTTAGTAGTAATACACGAATGTTGATACTTTAGGATTTGACGATGAACTGAAGGGCGCTAGAAATTTAGGGAAATTTAAGGAGTACATAGCTGGTAGAACCAGCGAGGCTACCTTTGACGACGTGTTTGAGAAAAAAATTGCCATCTTTAGGTATCTTAGAGGTTGTGATCCAACAGGTGAGGTTTTCTTCTAATTCTACGTCCACAATTGTTTTCTTTTTCTTTTTCTTTTTGGTATATTATTATGTTAGTTGTTTTCAATTAAGTGATGAATTTGTTGGTTGTTGCTTTTGTTATGTTATTGATTGTGGATTTAGGTTTTTTTGACTTTTTTTAGAATCTCCAACTGAGTCATAAGAAAGAAGCTGCAAAGCAGTGTGATTGTACCTTATTGGATGTTGAGAACGTGCTTGCCATGTTTACTTGGGCTAAAGAAGTGCATAAGAAGATGGTTAAGTTGAAAGAGGAAGGGAAACCAATGCCAAAGAACTTTCCCAATGTAGGTTTGTTGCTGTTTTTCTTTTTTATGTTATATTTTTGGCCGATTATGTGTTGAATGATTAAATTGTATGAACTAGTGTCTTGATGCTCATCGTTCAACTTGTCCGGTCTTAAATTCTCTAAGTTAATGCATCATTTTCTTCCTGTTGTTGCCTAGTGGATATATGATATTGAATGTAGTAGGATAAGCTATTTGAAAGAGAGAAAGAAGCTATTTGTGCAAGAGGGTATGGGAGTTGCTATTGTTTCTCGTTGTCATTCACATTATCTGAATCAAAAATATGATTATGTATTGTTGCTCGGATTAGGGTGTGAATTTTAGATATTTATATTTGTCTGACACAAGTATGTTGTCAATCATTTATGTTTTTCATGTGTACTAAAGAAAAAATATAATAACTTCTTTTCCCCTCTTTTTCCAAAGGGCAAAGGAAGCCTGCATTATTTTCTCAAAGCTAAGGGATGGATAACCTCTCTATCTGTCGGTGTTTCAGATGATGGAATGCAACGATCTTCTGTAGCTTATATCTTTAGCATGTCCATTCATCTTACAGATTGTGGTTTGGAAAAGGTATCACATGTTGTTTCATCTTCTAAGAAAATAAGACTGGCTAAAACTTCTTTAGTGTTTTTCATTTTATGTGGTATTACATATAGTTTCATTCAAATGCGCATGAAAAAATCATCTCAAATTCCTAGGAGGATATTGGTTTTCTTTATCTTCTCATTGTGTTTCTGTAATTGGCAGCTCAATTTTATAATAAAATGTACCTAGTCAGTTATTGCTACTGTTATTGTTTCTGTATTTGTGTTTCTATATTGTATGTACTTATATTTTTTAAGGTTGCTTCATGAATTTTGTGTTTTTTAGCCACAATTGTTAATGGTGCTTCACTTTTTCCTTGCAGATATTTGACATCATTGGTTATCTTTATCAATATCTTAAATTATTGCATTAACTTTCCCCTCAAGAATGGATATTTAATGTTGTTTTTGAGAAATATAACTAGGAAGCTATATTTATTTCTAATTTCTGGTATTTGTTACTGCATTCCATTAACTATTCCTTTTGTTTCTTTGTTGCAGAAAATTTGCTTATTTATCCTATGAGTTATGTGATGAGGAGACGATAAGAAAGATTTTAGGTTTCTTCACTCTCAGAAACATGAGAATTGATGTAGTAACAAAATCCTTCAAGCTAAATGGTACCATGTTCTGTTCTATTTAGCATCATAATCTTATTGTAAAATATTGGACCATGTTTCTATGTTCCAAGAGTCTAAGAACAATGACAATCTAATTTGAAGCCATATGGCTTTCTTTATGAAACAACTATCAGTTGGTTGGATTGTCCCTTTTACATTGTAAATTCCCACAATTATCATGTTTCTTATGTTATGTTGATTATGTTTAACTAAAAGATGCTTAATTTCTTTTATTTATACTGATAATTATGGGAAAGCAACTAAGTGCATATACTGATAAATTCCCACAAATGTGTGTCATCTTCATTTATGACGGAGGCTTCAATGACATGCAATGTAAGTCATACATGCATGTCATTAATTTATGACACACAAATGTGTGTCATCTTTATTTATGACGGGGGCTTCAATAACGCTCAATGCGCATCATAAATGAGTGTCATAAATGTGTGTCATAAATGCACGTCATAGATTTATGACACACAATTGCGTGTCATTTGAGATTTATGTTGGTGGCTTCAATGACGCGCATTTGTGTGTCATCTACACCCATAGATGGCGCGCAATGAGCATCATTAAAGGGGTTTTTTCTAGTAGTGACAGTAAGATCGCCCTACTTCAAGTCGTTGATCCGGCATTCAATGGAAAATAAAGCAGAAGAGTTTTCTTGATTGGAGTATGTCTCCCTGGAAACGTTCCATATTTCCGAGGTAGTGGTGTAGAGCATGAAGTTTGCACTAATGTCAGCCAGCATAGAGTTGAGGAGCCAGGACATGATTGTGGTGTTCTCGGTGAGCCAAGTGTCATATTGGGGATCGGAGGGATCGGGAACCTGCATATTATAAGAGATATATTACTGTTTCATGCGGCTAGTAATGAACAGGCGCGCGGATTGAGACAGACAATGTAATTCTCACCATTTATACGATGACAAGTAATTGACGAAGAAATCGAGTCTGAATGAGACGGTTGGATAATGGAGTTTTCAGCCTCGGATGGGAGATTAGATGAAGAATGATACGCCATAACTATCGAGAAGAAGAATTGAAGGTTGTGCGATGGGGAACAGGACTGGTCGAATAGTGATCAAAAAGTAAAACGAGAAGGGTTATCGCTGTGATGAGGGCAGCGTTGGACTGGTGGCACAACGAGAGTAGTACGGCGAGGAGAGTAGCGCTTCGTCAGAAGCAGCACTGTGAGGAGAGGAGCAATGCTGTGGTGGCGCTACGAAGAGGGTGGCGCTGGGATGAGTACGACAATGCTAGGGGTGCAGCGTGCGAGGAGAATAGTGATGCGATGAGGACGGCGTAACGAAGGGTGCATCGATATGAGGAGAACAACATTGTGATGGGTAGTGTGTTGACAGGATTTGACGATTAGGAGGACAATAGTGCACTGAAAGCACAATACTGGTCGGAAAGATGACAAACAGCGGCGGTACAAGGCTGGGATCGACGCCGGTGACTGATACCATGTAAAGAACTGGAGTCTTCCAATAGTTAAGAAATGGGCAAACTACACGGGAGACCACCAAACTATGCTCAGTAATCAATCTGACCATCGAACTTTTTTTGTCTCAATCAGACCACCAAACTTTTTAATTGATTCAATCAGACCACCGCGCCGTTAATTTTTAACAGATGTAGTGACGTGTCTGTTAATAAATTGGCATAATTATATATTTGGTCCTTAATATTTACATATTCTATCAATTTAGTCATTATTTTAATTCAATTAAATAAATTTAACTATCCAATTAAAACTTGACACGTGTCAATATATGATTGGAAGATTTTATTTATGAATTTTAAATTATTTAATTAAATAATTTTTCTATCCAATCAGGTGGTGACACGTTTCACCACCCAATTAAAATGAAAATAAATGGATAAACCTGTGCCCAAGGTGATTCGAACCAAGGACAAAGGGGATAAAGCTTTCAGGCAACAAACCATTAGGCCGAAGGTCCTCAATAGTTTAAAATTACAACAAATTTTATTTGACTTATAAAAGTTTGTTAAGGATAAAATATTAAACAAATTATTTGTTTAAACAAATTATTATTTAATTACATAAATTATTCACGACTAATAATTTTAAAATAAATTTTGGTTCGATTAACGGTTAAAGAAAAAAATTTGATTAATTCGGTTTGGATAATTGAACCAAAATTTATTTTAAAATTATTAACCGAACTGAATTAATTTTAAAATTATTAAGCTAACCGAATTAACCGAATTTTTATTGAAAATTATTAATTGAATTAATTGAAGCAAAAATTCGGTTAAATCGGTTCGGTTAATCAAACCAAAATTAATTTGAAAATTATTAATCGAACCAAATTAACCAAGTTTTTAATTATTAATTGAATTAATCAAAGAAAAAATTTGGTTAATTCGGCTCGGTTAATAAAACCAAAATTTATTTGAAAATTATTAATCGAACCGAATTAATTTGAAAATTATTAACCAAACCGAATTAACCGATTTTTTAATTATTAATATAATTAATCGAAGAAAAAAATCAGTTAATTTGGTTCGGTTAATCGAACCAAAATTTATTTGAAAATTATTAACCGAACCAAATTAATTTGAAAATTATTAACCGAACCGAATTAACCAATTTTTTCTTTAACCATGAATCAAACTGAAATTTATTTGAAAATTATTAACCAAACCGAACAAATTTCGTTTAATTCGGTCAATTTTTTAATTAACGAATGTTTTTAATATTTTCTAATTTATATAAAAATTGAATATTTTTAATTCAAATAAACAGTTTACAATTAATTTAAATAATAATTTGTTAAATAAATAATTTGTTTAATTTTGTATCCTTAACAAACTTTTACAAGTTAAACAAAACTTGTTGTAACTTTAAACCATTGAGGACCCCAATGGCTTGCTGCCTCGAAGCTTTATCCCCTTGTCCCTGGTTTGATTCACCTTGGGCACAAGTTTGTTTATTTATTTTTCATTTCAATTGGGTGGTGACACGTGTCACCACCTGATTGGATAAAAAATTATTTAATTAAATAATTTGAAATTCATAAATAAAATCTTCCAATCATATATTGACATGTGCCACGTTTAAATTGAATAGTTAAATTTATTTAATTGAATTAAAATAGTGACTAAATTGATAGAATATGTAAATATTAAGGACCAAATATATAACTATGCCAATTTATTAACGGACACGTCACCACATCTGTTAATAATTAATGGCATGGTGGTCTAATTGAATCAATTAAAAAGTTTGGTGATCTGATTGAGACAAAAAAAGTTCGGTGGTCAGATTGATTATTGAGCATAGTTTGGTGGTCTCCCGTGTAGTTTATCCCTAAAAAACTAAATTCTTTTATTCAAAGAAAAATTTTATATTACACAATAGGGTACGTAGGATTTTTTTTACACATGAATTAGAGACCTAGATAAGATAGGAGTATCCTTTCAACAAATTATGAGATAGAGTTTAACTTAAACACTGCTTACACATCTCTTGTTTCAAATTTCAAGATCTTGAATACTTCTTTAATAAGAAAACAAGAAATACAAAACAAGAGTTCAGTTCATAACAATAGCATGCATTAAACCTACCAATTAAAATCGTATACAAAACATACCAGGAATTACAATGTCACCAAGTCCGAGCATGGAAAATGGTTGTGCCTCATAATCACCAAATTAGATAATGGTATCAAGAAATCTAGATTGAGGTACATAGCATCATAAACATGTTAAAATGTCATGCTTCTTTCTCAAGTGGTAATTAATCAGATATGACCTGCCTTCAGTTTCATCAAGTCCATATTAATCTATCCACCATAGAGTAACAAAAGCATACTCTTTAACATGATAGAACAAAATCACAAATAAGTGATGTTCTTGTATTGGGAAAAATTGATGCTCAGGAACCCCTTATAACAAGATCAAATCATAAATATTTGTCTGCAACCATGTTACAAATTATCTAAATCCATAAACAAACTCAGTATGCTTAACACCCAAAAAGATTACTTAAATAGTAAGTATGTGGATAGCAAGGTAAAACGAGATACCTTTTCTGATTGAATATTCACTATGAATTTGATTATTTACTGTCAGAGTGAATTGTGCATAACTACTCCATTCGTATGGTAAACTTGTTGGGTCAGCAACGTCCAAATACATAGACAAATGATTCACATTGTTACCCTTTGGAAATATCAGCATTCACCTATGAAACTCAAAACCAAGAGTATGAATATTCAACTACTATCGTGCCAAAAAAGAAAATCAAGAGGAAAGAGAGTAAGTAACTGAGCTATATCAAGAAGGGAATGAGCAATGTACCATTTAAAACAATCAACGATAAAATCATCTGAATAATGCTTCCTTGCGTGTAACATAGAAAAGTTATCAATCTTCCAAGTGAATCTTGATTAAGAAGGAACCTCCCCTGGTTGATTTTCCACAGTATTTGCAGCCCGACTTGAATACAACGATCAAATTCAGACTTAAAAACACAACTGTCGTAATCGGTTTTTGTCCGGGTAAGAATTTTTACTTGGCGGAAAAAATAAAATGATTTGATTTTAAAAAAATATTTTGAGAGTCGCCATTGACCCTTTTTTGGTTAGGTAAGTCAAATACCTAAAAATAATCTTTTAAAATAGTTTTTAAGAAAACATAATTTAAAAGATAAATTGATCTATGTATAACCAAAAAAATTTAATAAAGAAGGGATTCGTGGTCGATTACGTTTAGGAAGGATTAGCACCACTATAACGCCTAAAATTGGTACTCATTAATTATAAATTGTCTCTATTATTAGAAATTTAAAAATTCAAAAATATAATTAATTCATAATCTTGTTATTTCAAATTAATATAATTTTAAGAAAATATATTAATATCTATATATATATATATATATATATATATATTTTATAAATAAGATATTTATTTACTTAGAAATATCAGAAAAGGACTTCTAGGTGCTTTAAGACATCCCATTTATTAATATTAAAAAATAAATATATATTAATAAAACATTTCTCCAAAAATAATTAAAATAAATTAATATATAATTTATAAAAATAGGATATTTATTTATTTAAGAATATCAGAAAATGACTTCTAGGTGCTTTAAGACAGCCCATTTCTTAATATTAAAATATAAATAAATATCTAAAATATGATTATTTTTCTTAAAAGTAATTTATATAAAATTAAATTTATAAATATGATTTTTATTTAATATATAAAAAAATAAGTAAATATTATTTATTATATATGCTTATATGACTATGTAATAATAATAACAATAATAATTAAATATATAAACATATAAAATTAAAATATAAATAAACAATGACTAAAATAAATAAAATTAAAACTAAATATAAAAAGTAATAAAACTTATAATTAAATGAAAGTATTAAAATTAGTGGTTAATTTATAACATATTAAAATTAAAATACCCTAATTTAGCTATTTAAAAATATAATGGCTAAACATGTTATTTTACCAATTTATTAATTTAGGGACTAAAATAAATATATATCAAATTCAAATATTAAATTAAAACAAATTAAAACATGTTGTTCGTAATTAAAATATTAATTATTAAAATTAGAGGACTAAATATGTTATTTACCTAAAATATATATTATTTTATGTAAAGGACTAAAATAAATAAAATTAAAATTAAGAAATCGAATTAAATAGCTAAATTAGGGTATTTTAATTTTAATATGTTATAAATTAACCACTAATTTTAATATTTTCATTTAATTATAAGTTTCATTTAAATAGCTAAATATTCAGTGACCAAAATATAATATTACATAATTCTAGTGGCAGCGGGTATAGTTTACACATTAATTATTTACGCATATACTCCTCCCCAAAACGGCGTCGTTTGGAAAGGGGTATTTAAACCCTAATATGGTCGGCCCTTAAGGGTCAATCTCTCATTTTTTTTTCTTTCCTTTTCTCTCTCTAGCTGAGAGAGATTAAAAAACTCTCTCGCCTCTCTATAAATTCCTCTAACCGGAGGAAGTCCGGCAGTCACCAGCCACCGTTCTCCTGTGACGTTTGGTGCTTCCGGCGATGATCGAGGCTTCAAGGGAAAGTTCTCTTTGTTCTCTATTTTTTTTTCGAATGGTTGTTGTTTGTTGTGTTTGGTTTCCCTCTGGATTGCTTCGTATCTCTCTTTGTAGGTGCGGTCAATGGCTTTATAGCCATCATCGGCGCTTTCTTCGGACCGGATAATAAGGCAGAGTTTGGTGAGTCACCAAACCTAAAGTGGTGACTCACCCTAAAGCCATAACGTGGACGGAAATCCTTGCTTCCTCTAGAGGTTTCTGTTGAAGCATGGCAGCGACGGAGCGACGTGGATCTGCGACAACAGAAATGGCGGTCGCGTGTCCCTAGGGTAGCATAACCCTAGGGTTTCTGCTGGGACCATCTGAACCGTTAGATCTAAGTTAGATCCAACGGCTGACAAGGAGATTCGGTTGGAGAAAAAATCAAACCTTAAATGGGTTTTAGGGTTTCTATTGGGCTAGTCTGGGTTGGGTTCTTATAACTGGGCCGGTCTGGATTGGGTTGGGTCTGATTTGGGCCTAAAATGTAAAAAATAATAATATTAATAAATAATATAATATACTACTAAATAAAAATAATAGTATAAATGAAATAATATTAATAATAATATAAAAAAACAAAAAACAAAAAACAAATGGATAAAAAATTAGTATCTTCAGCTGCCCCTCTTTGCTCATTCTTGTGTTAACAAGAATAGGGCAAAGAAGAAAATATAATAAATTTTTTTTATCCATTTGACTTCACTTGATTATGATGTCAATGTTGAACAAATTCTTCTTTGGGATTAGTTCTTCTCATTATGAACTTTTCCACTGGGGATGACAATTTATCTCCTTCTATGATGTAATCTAGCAAAAAGTTGAACAAATTCTTCTTTTTCAGATGAGTTCTTCTCATTATGAACTCCTTCTGGAAATACTGATCTTCAAAAGAGGGGTTGTTAATTTGGCTTCATATGTGATGAATTAAGGCAAGGTTGAATAAGTTCTTCTCATTATGAACTTCTTCTCCTTCTTCAGATGAGTTCTTCTCATTATGAACTTTCTCTGGAAATGTTGATGTTGATCTATCTCCTTCTGTGATAGAGTCATGCAAAGGTTGAACAAGTTCCTCTCATTATGAACTGCTTCTTCCTCTTCAGATGAGTTCTTCTCATTATGAACTCTTCTGGAAAAGTTGATGCTGATCTATCTCCTTCTGTGATAGAATCGAGCAAAAAAGTTGAACAAGTTCTTTTCATTATGAACTTTTTCTCTTTCTTCAGATGAGTTCTTCTCATTATGAACTCTACCTGGCAATGTTGATCCATCGAGTGATGAATTTGAGCAAAAGGTTAAACAAGTTCTTCTCATTATGAACTTCTTCTTCCTTCTTCAGATGAGTTCTTCTCATTGTGACCTCTACCTGGAAATGTTGATCCATTGAATGATGGATTTGAATCTTTGCTAAAATCTTTGAAATTCCTGTCAAATATTCAACATGGATAAAATGAACGAAAATGCCCCTATTTTGCAAATGTCTAAATATAATGCATGAATGTTAAGTTCATCTTTATTTGATTTCAAAGTGGTGAATTCGGTCTTTCTTCACTTGTGTAGAAATCCAATAAATCTTTCTTCTTTGAAAAGAGAATATATCATCTTTAAAGAGAGAATCTATCATCTTTGAAGAATGTAGATGTAGATATGCCAAACTTAGTAGATAAAGCAAGAGAACAGTATGTTCTGATTGGACTCTTGAACCACATCATAAGGAGGATTTATCCTAATTCCTTTCATGTCTCCACATCTAATCAGACCTCAAACAAATCCATTCATACCATATCATGTTGAGACACTTAACAACAATCTGTTGTTTAATCTTAGTTGGCTCCACTAGTTTCTTGTTGTTAAAATTTCAGCTTCCCTTCTGTGGAAAAAATCTTCATCATATCTCACTTCAAAGCTTAGTGTTGAAGAAGACAAACTTCATTTCGGATCAATAAATGGAAACACCATATGATCGCAACATTGGTTTAGCACCATAATTACTGGTTCAGCACCATAATTACTGGTTCGTAAAACATTTGACAACGTATTCATCCTTTCCTGTGGCTTCTGTCCAGAATTTCTTTTCTGCTTTTCTGTTTTACTTGCTTCCAAATGACTCTATAATGGTAATAACTTGTTTGCTTTTCAACAATTATAGCAAACGTTGATAAAACTTACTTTGGATTCCATGCACTTAAGAGTATTAACATAAATTGATATCCAAAAATCTTTTGCTTATTTCAAAAATTATGTTAATCTATTTGCAAGATGTTTATATAAAAGAATAAATTGAATTTCGAAAATGAATAAATTGAATTTAGAAAAGATAAACTTGTAATCTATTAATAAATAGATAGAAATGTATTCAAAGTCATGGCAAACATAAGAATGATAAAAATTCAAACGACTCAACAAATTATTAGCATAAGTATTTCTAAATTAATCAACTTGATATAATTTAGAGCACTGAGGTAAGCTTATGTCTGGAAGATCTCAAACGTTGCCAGAATGCTTGTAGATGTAAAGCTTCTCCCAAAATATTAAACTCTTAAGAGGGTTTAATTGCATGATGCCTAATATCAACATGCATTTGAGCAGCCCTTTCAGGTTTTCAACTCAAATCCTTCCTTTGGTTACAAGGCGCCCTTTGTGGGTTTTCATCTTGACCCTCTTTTCTAATTTCTTATTTTTTTTCATTTTTTTCATTTTTTTAAGCATAATATTTCATGACAGAATCTGAGTTTATTGGGTTTCTCAGAACTTTTTCATCCATTTCTGCCAATATTAACGCTCCTCCGGAAAAGGCCTTTTTTACAACATATGGCCCTTCCCAATTAGGCATCCATTTCCCATGGAAATCTTTATGTATAGGCAAGATCTTTTTCAGCACTAGATCACACTCTTGGCTCTTGGATGTACTTTCTTGTCATGAGACTTCATCATCCGTTTCTAATACATCTGTCCATGGCTAATAGCTTTCAATCTCTTCTCCTCAATAAGGTTCAATTGATCAAATTGAGCTTGGATCCATTCAGACTCATCCAATTTTACTTCTCTCAAGATTCATAGTGATGGGATCTCAACTTCAATCAGTAAGACTGCTTCTATCCCATAGACTAAAGAAAAAGGTGTTGCCCCAGTAGATGTTCGCACAGTAGTTCGATATGCATATAAAACAAATGGTAACTTCTCGTGCCAATCTTTGTAAGTTTCAGTAGTCTTTGTAATGATTCTCTTGATGTTCTTGTTTGCTACTTCAACTACCCCATTCATCATTGGGCGATACACCACTGAGTTTGCATGCTTGATCTTAAACTGTGCACAAAGTTCAGTCATCATTCTGTTGTTCAAGTTCAGAGCATTATCTGTAATGATTCTCTCTGGTAGCCTATACCAGCAGATTATTTCTTTCTTTATAAATTTACAAACTGTATACCTCTTAATATTGGCGTATGAAGGAGCTTCAACCCACTTGGTAAAATAGTCAATTGCCACTAGGATGAAACAATGTCCATTTGATGTTTTTGGTGTGATTGCCCCAATGACGTCTATTCCCCACATAGAAAATAGCCAAGGTGTAGTCATTACATGTAAAGGTGATTGAGGTACATGAATCTTATCCGTATATACCTGGCATTTATGACATCTCCTTGCATAATCAATGCAATATGTATGCATAGTAGCCCAATAATATTCATGTCTCATTATTTTTCTAGCCATGGAAAGACCATTTGCATGTGTTCCACATATCCCACTGTGTACTTCCTCAATGATGCTTCTAGCTTCACTAGTATTTACACATCTCAATAGCATTTGATCATTGCTTCTTCTATACAAAGTTTTACCATCAAGAAAGTATCCAGAAGCCATTCTTCTCAATGTTCTTTTATCAATCTCAGATGCATTTTGTGGATAATTTTGATACTTGATATATTGCAAGATATTATAATACCATGGCTTTCCATCTGCCTCTTCTTCCACACTGTAGCAATGTACAGGAATTTCATATACTTGCATTTTAATTGGCATCATGTCAACTTTCTTATTTGCCTAAGACATAGCAGCTAATGTAGCCAAAGCATCTTCCATCTGATTTTTCTGTCGAGGGAGATAATTGAAGGTGACACTTTCAAATTCTTTCACTAATTCAAGGGTAAAATCTCGGTATTCCAGCAATTTGGGATCTTTTGTTTCCCATTCTCCTCGTAGTTGATATACCACTAACAATGAATCTCCGTATATCTTGAGAAATTTAATTTTTATTTCTATGGATGCCTTCAATCCCATGACACAAACTCCGTATTCCGCCATGTTATTGGTGCAAAAGATCTCCAATCTGCTTGTAAAAGGATAATAAATATTTTCTGGAGAAATTAGCATTGCCCTAATTCCTCTTCCCAAGGCGTTGGATGCTCCATCAAAATAAAGCTTCCAAGATTCATCATTTGCTCTGACTTCTTCATTTATGGATATGCACAACAAATCTTCATCTGGAAAATTAAAACTTAGAGACTGATAATCATCTGATACACGATTGGCCAAAAACTCAGCTATGACATTTCCTTTTATTGCTTTTTGGTTGACATATACAATATCAAACTCAGATAATAACATCTTCCATCTAGCCATTTTGTCTGTCAAAGCTGGTGATTCTATTAAGAACTTTAAAGGATCAAGTCTAGATATCAGCCAAGTGGTATAATATAACATGTATTGTCTGAGTCTTCGAGTAGCCCACACCAAGGCACAACATAATTTTTGTATTGGTGGGTATCGAATTTTACAATCAGTAAATTTCTTACATAGATAATAAATGGCTTTTTCTTTTCTTCTAGATTCATCATGTTGTCCAGTACACATCCCATCGAATTTTCAAAGACTGTCAAGTAGAGAATTAACGGTCTATCAGGCACTGATGATATTAAAATGGGGGCATTGGATAAATATTTCTTAATAATATCCAAAGTTTCTTGACATTCATCATTCCAGACTTCAGGATTATTCTTTCGAAGTAACTTGAACACTGGATCACATTTGTCAGTTAATTGAGAAATAAATCGAGATATATAATTTAATCTTCCTAAAAAGCCTCGAACTTCTTTTTTCGTAACGGGTGGTGGAAGATCTTGAATTGCTTTTACTTTATCTGGATCAATCTCGATTCCTTTTTGACTGACTACAAATCCCAAAAGGATCTCTGATGTTATCCCAAAAGTGTATTTAGCGGGGTTCAGCTTTAATTGATACTTTCTCAATCTTTGGAAAAGATTTCTTAGATTTTGAATATGTTCTTCTTTGGTTCGGTACTTGGCAATCATGTCATCCACATATACTTCAATCTTTTTATGCATCATGTCATGGAATAGAGTTACCATTACTCTCTGATACATTGCCCCAGCATTTTTCAATCCAAATGGCATTACTTTGTAACAGAATGTGCCCCACATGGTTACAAAAGTTATTTTTACCATGTCCTCGGGATTCATTTTTATCTGATTATATACTGAAAAGCCATCCATGAATGAAAACCATGTATGTCCTGCAGTATTATCCACCAATGTGTCTATGTGAGGTAATGGAAAGCTATCTTTCGGACTAGTTTTGTTAAGATCTATGTAATCCACACACATTCGAACTTTCCCATTCTTCTTTGGTACTGGAACTATGATGGCTACTCATTCTGGTATTTGGTTGCCTGTAGGAATCCTGCATTAATCTACTTCATCACTTCTTCTTTAATCTGCAACAACATTTTTGGTCTCCTTCGTCTGAGCTTTTGTTGAATAGGTTTATATTTTGGACTGATCGGAAGTTTATGGACCACGTATCTGTATTCAAACCAAGCATATCTTAATAAGACCAGGCGAATATATCTTTGAACTCTTGGAGGAGATTTATCAATTCCTGTTTCATCTGGGCTGACAAAGTAGTACCAATTTTCACTTCTTTCATTTTTTCATTGGTTCCCAGATTTACAGTCTCAATCTCTTCTTTGTGAGGTAAGATTTGTTTATCTTCTTTTTCTACCAGTCTTAACAATTCGGTAGGAACATCATATTCTACTTCATCCTCACACTCATTGATTTCCTTCAAACATATGGGTCGTTCTAAATTTATCTCATGATTAAATTTAGGAATAATCATGCTATTAACATTGTGATACCTGCAAATTTAAATCGGACATATTTCCGAAAGGATATAATAAATTTATGAAATAAATATAAAGAATGAGAAATAATGAATGAAAAAAATGTAAGGTATAAAGAATGATTGCCATTTGAGAATTTTAAGAAAACTTCTTATATTTGATATTAAGTGAACTTAACATAATTGCCCTTACAATATGACAAAAACTTTTTATATTCTTGGGCTAAAGTATAAAAGATTAGTTCTAAGTATTACTCTGAGTTAATACTAAAAACTACGAGAAGATCTTCAGCAGTCCAATTGTTGAGTGTTTCACCATGAAGACAAGGGCGAATTCCAGCCAAGTATTTGCCAGTCTTGTGGTCATTTGTGATCATGTTGATAAATAATCCTCCCATAGCTTCTTCAACCATACTTTGATCTTTTGTCAACTTTTCTTTTTTAAGAGCATCAACCAGCTGTTGCTCCACATTAACCATTCCTCTGGATTTGAACGTGGACTTTAGATGAGGGAAAGACATGCGTTCCCAAGGAATTTCTTCTCCCTTCAATCTTGCCCTTCTATTTTCACCTCTTCTTTTCATGTATTTGTTCCTTTGCTGAAAATTACGCTTAAATACAAGCCCAAAACGATCTTTCTTCATCTTTATACTCACAGGAACTGAACTTCCCTGAAGATTCTTTCCCAAACCTTTCCCAATTTTAGCTCCTATGCCTAATGTCTGTTGTACAGTCATTTTAGTATAATTAGACAGTCTGGGATGTGGAATTTTTCTTCCCTCAGCGATAAAGGTTGCATTGACAAATTCCAAAGCTCGGAAAGAGCACTCAAGAGCATTATCATTGGTTTCAATATATGGAGCATCACTTGTTATAGAAGCAATGATTTCTTCCTTAGCTCCTACACATATTAGTTGACTATCAACAACGAACTTCAATTTCTGATGCAATGAAGAAGGAACAGCTCCTGCAGAATGAATCCACGGCCTCCCCAATAAACAATTATATGTAGGGTGGATATTCATTACCACAAAGTCAATATTGTACACTACGGGACCTATTAATAGTGGTATTTCATTTTTCCTAGCACCTCCTTTTGAGTTCCATCAAAAGCTCGCACTATGTTCTGATAATTCTTCATGTGCGATTTATCCACCGGTATCCTTTGCAGTGTGACCAAAGGCATCAAGTTAAGAGCAGATCCATTATCAATCAGTACTCCTGGCAACACATGGCCTGACAATGTGTGGTAATATTCAAAGCTTTCACTGATCCCATTCCACCTTCAGGTATTTAATCATCAGTGAACGTTATGTAATTATCAGCAGCTATTTGCCCTACAATGCTGTCAAGCTTGTTGAGAGATATATCTTCAGGGATAAATGTTTGATTAAGAACTTTTATCAAAGCATTTCTGTGTACTTCTGAATTCATCAACAGATCAAGAATTGAAATTCGCGCTTGTTATTTATGTAGCTGTTCAACCACACTATATTCTCTATGTTTCAAATATTTCAAAAATTCTTGTGCTTGTTTTTCTGTTACGCGCTCATTGATTGTTAACGGGGATTTATCATCAAATACTTTTTGGGGTATCACTGTAGCTTTTTCCTTTGTTTTTGCTTGTTCTGATACATTTAATGTCTCGGGAGAGTAACATCTCTCACTTCTTGTAAAGAATCCGACTTCACTTACTGCTTCAGATGTCGAATCAATACTTTGTACTTTCTCTTCTGCTTTTTCCAGAGAAACAGATCCTCCTACCATTGAAACATTGGTAGTATAATTCCAAGGTACCCTGCGGGTATCCTTATATGGAAATGGTAAAGGAGTTATGATAATCACTTTCAACTTTGTTGGTGCAGGATTTACTGTAGATGATTTCACAGTGATAATCACGGGATCACTTGTTCTCTGCTTAAGTTTAGAATCTTCTGATGTGTAAACGTCATCTTCTCTTTTTCTTGGTTCTTCTTCAAAGAACTCTATCTCTTTGTTATTCATCAGTTTTTGCACCAAATCCCAAAATTCAGGGCATAGTTGAATTCCATGTCCCTTTTCTTGATGGTATTCGCAATAATTCTTGTCTTCATTATGCTTTGGCTTGAATCTTTATTGAATTATACCAGATAGGGAGAGTTGTTGAAATATCCAACCAAAGGGAGATCTAATTTTAGAAACATCAGTGTTTGTTTTCCTTTTATTCTCTTCCTGAATTGTGTTCACGTTTTTATCTCCATGATTTAGCAACGGATGATTTGATGTAGGTGGTGAATTGAATTCCAATTTTCTAGTATTAATCAAATTTTGGACCACCCTTTTGAATGCCAAACAATTTTCAATAGATTGACCCATAATTCCATCATGATAAACACAGCGTGCTTTCATATCATACCATGGAGGGAATGGTGGTTGGATGGGAATCAAAGGATAGGGTCGTATGAAATCTTTCTTTAACAGCGAATCATAGATCTCAGCATATGGTACTGGCAATGGTGTAAAGGAAAGCCTTTCATTTTTCCCTGCGAGATCCTCTGGATTCCGTTCGATTAGTGTTTGTTTCCTTTTTCTTAACCCTTGGTTGGGTTATCGTAACACTTTTCGAGGTATCCTTATTGTAAGCGTTCATATTGTTAACTTCGTTCTCCTTTTTTTTATACATGGGTCTTCTGGAACTAGACCCCTCACTTGACTCGATTTTGCCACTTTTCATGACATTTTCAATGAGTTCTCCAGAAATGACCAGATCTACAAAATATCTGGTTGCATTCCCCATTAAATGGCTTAAATATGGAGCCTTTAAAGTGAGACGAACATCACTGTGGCTTCTTTTTCTGATAGTGGTGGTTGGACTTGGGCAGCTGTGTCACGCTATCTCTAGGAGTACTGTCTAAATATTTCATTGTTCTTTTCTCCAAATTTTGGAGAGTCCATCTATCAGGAACCATATCAGTCACGTGGCGGTACTGCTCGAGAAATGCTTTTTCCAGATCCTTCCATGATCTAATGTGGGCTTTGGTCAGTTGAGTATACCACTTTAAAGTTGGTCCTGCCAAATTATCTTGAAAGCAATGAATTAATAATTTCTCGTCTTTCACATGTCCTGACATTCTGCGACAAAACATGGTTATATGGGATGAAGGGCATGTAGTACCGTCATATCTTTCAAATTCAGGAACTATGAACTTGATGGGGAAGATTAGGTCCGGGACTAAACTCAATTCGCTGGCATCAAACCATAGAACGATTCAGTTACTTCTATGGATTTTATTCTTTCCTCTAAGCTCTTGATCTGCCTAGTCAATTCTTCATTGGCTTTTTCTTTCTCATTCAACTCATTCAGATCTGAAATTAGATGATCAGCATTAAAATCTCCTATCTTCACGTCTGATGTAAGCGGATTTTTGCTTGAAGATGCGGGATCCACTTGTTGATTTTCATTTGGTTTGGTCTCTTGAAGTGTCGATGTGTGAGCATGGATTTGCACAGGTGTGATGTCAGAATGATAAACCGGTTCTGGCCTGAAACCTAAAGGATACATAGGTTCCTGGTCGAAAGGTACAGGATTTTCATGAATTTTTCCAATGGTAGCTTGCTTCCTAAGCATATCCTCTATTTTCTGCATCATACTCTCTTGTGAATTAGAAATGATGGATTCAATTTTCTCTAACTTCATTCTCATTTCTGTTTGTTCTTTATTATGTTGTTCCTCGATACGTTGTATTTTATCCTCCATTTTCTTAGTAGCTTTTCTAGTACCGTAGTGATGTTGAATTTCTCATTTGGCCAGGGTAACTGGGATTGAAAATCCTTTTCATATTATTTTTCCAAATTTTACTTAATGAATGTTTATCTTAATGTAAAATAAAAATTATACATAAATAAAATAATGCAATGCATAATGAATGTATGCAAAATGAATGTATGCAAAAGGTATTGATCCCAAAAAGTTAACTGTCATAGAACAAATTCCATCAGCATACAAAAGTTTCTATATAATAGTTTATAACTACAGATATGGCATAGCTTTCCTATTAAGCTCTATGATTTCCTTCATCAGCCATGACATCTTCTTTCCAAACTTAAAAAATTGGATCAACGTGATGCTCAATAATCTTTGCTTTAGCACCTAATTCCCCAATATATTTGGCAACTTCGCTCATTTGTACCATGGCCTCGAATACCATACTACTTCTTTCTTCACTTCTTTCTTCATAGAAATCAGTCGATTTTTGCTATTGTTCATTGGTTTCATCAAGAGTTTGCTCTAACTTAGTGATTCTGACTTGACAACTGTGCAGATTTTTTTCAAGATCTTGGATTCTTCTTCGTAGTGAAGCGTTCTCCTCATAACTCTCTTTAAGATCACTAGGTCCTAGACGAGCCTTCTCTTGGAATAATGATTCTTCAAGTTGCAAGATATAAGCATTAAACTCTGTGTTTTTGTTTCTATACTGATCCAAATCCTCTTCAAGTTGTGTTTGTGTTTCTTGTGCTCATTGACTAAGCTTTTGTATTTGCACATTCTTGTTTTTGCATCGTTGCATCCAATTGTTGGCCACTTCTTACTCTACTTCGAGTCTGGTATTGAAGTTCTTTCTCTCCAAATCCCATTTTTCCTTTTCAACATCGAACTCTTCAATCCTTTGGCCTCTAACTTCAAGTTCAGCAATCATATTGTTCATTTCAGCTTCAAATCCCTTAAACATGGTATTTTTCTCATCCTCAAATCTCTCAAGAATGCCATTCTTCATCTCTTATAATTCTTTAGCTCGATCCCTTTCTTTCTGCATTTCATTCATGATCTCACGACTTTCGGCTTTGTGCTTTATAATTCGCTCCCTTTTGTCAACCTCAAGATCTTCCATTTTCTGCTTTCCTTTCTCGAGGCTTTTGAGTAAACGGTTATTTTTTCCTTTCAAGTCTTCAACTTGGCATTTATCAAGGTTTAACTCTTTAGTCATCTGTGTTGTTGCTCTACTCGATCCTGATGCTCTCCGAGATTTTTGCAGCTCATGGTAATTCTTCTTTAACATTCTGAACTCGCCATATACTTTTTCTTTATTTTCCCTCAGCATTGCACATTGTGCTGAATGAAAGTCAACGTCAATGCCCAACATAGATTTATCTTGTCGCATTTGCTCTAACTCTTTCGACCAACCCTCTCTTTCTGCTTCAAACTCAGCTTTCAGGATTTCTATCTCTGACGGGACTACCCGAATACGATCTTCCATAGAGATATCCTCATTTTGGTCTGGTAAAGGAATATTTTCATTTTTCCTGACAGATCTCCATTCCTCATAATCGGAGTTAACATTACTTTAGCTGCTTTGGCTCGAATGCAGAAAGTTATTTTCCAGGCGTTAATGACATCCATGATGTTTCTTTTGTTATTTTTGCTATGAAATGCAAACTAAGACGAATATAACCCAGCAGTAACAGGAACAAATTGACGACCCTCGTACTGTCTTATAACCAGAAGTGGTGCATATCCAATTCCTCCCCACAAACCGAGCAGCATCACCCAATTGTAGTCACCACATTTGTAAAAGAATTCCCTTTGAATTTGCCACGGGGTGCGCCAAACGATGTCATTACTTTTCAGATTTCGAAGGGCATTTATCCACATGTCTTTCGTGACTTCTTTCGGCCATTCTTGCTCCATAAACTCTTTTAAATGTGAGTAATATGTACTAAAGCAACGGTATGAAACTTTTTCTGTCCTCCAAAAATGGCTACAGGTCCATACATATAACAATGGTGCACATCCCGAAAACCATCCACCTCTCAACCTTCTACAAGCGCTTAATGATCAGAAAGTCTCTGCTAAAATTACAGAAGCAGGATTGACCCTTTTTGGTATCTGCTCAAACAAATCTACTATTACAGCCTCAATGTATCCCAATGCTTTCGGTAATATGACCATACCATATATACCCAGAGCAAAAATATCAAATCGTACTTTATCATCTTGATGACTCTGAATAATTTCTTTGATGTTGGTCCAGGCAATGCCTTCGCCTTCGCCCTTTTGTTTCGTACGGGCCACTACTCATTCCTCTCGTACTCTTGCAATATTTTCTAATTTAACTCGGAAAGGTTGAGTTTTAACTGACCTTGAATAAATTCGATTTTCCAAAGCCCCTTTTATATGTAGCAAAGTTGTATACTCTTCAATAGTAGGAACCAAGTCCTCCTTATTGAAAGTGAAGCAATTATAACTGGGATTCCATAATTGAATCAGGACTCGAAGTAATTCATCATCAACTTCGACATAGAGCAAATATGGGATATCCCCGAAAGACTGATAGAAC
Source organism: Hibiscus syriacus (assembly GCF_006381635.1). Lineage (NCBI taxonomy): Eukaryota > Viridiplantae > Streptophyta > Magnoliopsida > Malvales > Malvaceae > Hibiscus > Hibiscus syriacus. The sequence goes on from NW_024063415.1 coordinate 931,694, forward strand.
TGTAGTTTTTTGTTTAAATCCCAACTCTCCCAAATGTATCGCAAATCTTGCATATCATTTCATTTTAACGAAACCAGAGCATAACTTGCTAAATCGGGTACATAATCATCCTGCAAACTGTCTCCCCCTTGTTTTTGTAAGTCTTCAGACCACTATCTTACTTCTGAGTTTGGAACTATTTGATTTGAACACTTTTTATCCATAGATGAAGGTTTTCCAATGAGACAATTAACTTGAAAATCAATACCTTTAATCCTGTATGATGATATGCAAACAGCAAAAACAAAAGAAAACATAAAAAGAAATGAATTAGTTCAAATAATAAGGAAATAAAAAAATTAATTTAATATCTACCCAAATATTTCTATTTAAACATGCTTTCTACATAGCATACTTTAAATAATCTAAATTCACATGCAATTTATTTAGCAGGGAAATAAATAAATGGATTAAAAGAAAAAAGTTAGAATTCATTTCTCCTTCGTGTACACCTATTTTGGACAAAATTTCGGCATGGCTTCAGATCGGAAGAGTTTCTAGGGTTTATTATATGCAAAGTTTCAGATCTAAGAGTAAAGGTACTCGAATTATCCTTGTTAGTGCCCCCTTGGGCTGCTAAACCCTCAATCCTAGTTCACTACAGACTTAAGCGGATCGAGTTCAATTCGAGGGGACACATTTCTCTATGCCTGACACGGAGAATAAATTTCCATGAAGACACAGAGCATATGAACCCCGAAAGCTACTTGCTAGGTCTGACACAGAGAATAAATTCTCACGAAGACGTCACTCCCACTCTCACTTAAAAGGGTCAAATCTCAAGTATAGAGATTATGTTTATGTAATGCAAGTGTTGTGTGTGAGGAGAAATGTTCAAACCTCTGACAAACAAATAAATAATGAAATTTAATACTTGAAAATAAAATAAAAATATTAATAAAAAATAATATATATAAATATTATGAAAATAATAAGTATATATAAAAATTTTGAAAATAAATAATTATAAATTAAATATATGAATTTTTAATTTCTAATTAATAGAGACAATTTATAATTAATTTTAAAGCTTGACTGGTCCCCAGCGAAGTCGCCAAGCTGTCGTAACAGGTTTTTGCCCGGGTACGAATTTTTTCTTGGCAGGAAAAATAAAATGATTTGATTTTAAAAAAATATTTTGGGAGTCGCCATTAACCCTTTTTTGATTAGATAAGTCAAATACCTAAAAACAATCTTTTAAAATAGTTTTTAAGAAAACATAATTTAAAAGATAAGATGATCTACGTATAACAAAAAAAAATTAATAAAGAAGGGATTCATGGTCGATTACGTTTAGGAAAAGATTAACACCCCTATAACGCCCAAAATTGGTATTCATTAATTATAAATTGTCTCTATTATTGGAAATTTAAAAATTCAAAAATATATTTAATTTATAATCATGTTATTTCAAATTAATATAATTTTAAGAAAATATATTAATATCTATATCTATATCTATATTTATTTTTATAAATAAGATATTTATTTACTTAGAAATATCATAAAAAGACCTTTATGTTCTTTAAGACAACCTATTTCTTAATATTAAAAATAAATAAATATTAATAAAACATTTCTCTAAAAATAATTAAAATAAATTAATATATAATTTATAAAAATAGGATATTTATTTATTTAAGAATATCAAAAAAGGACTTCTAGGTGCTTTAAGACATCCCGTTTCTTAATATTAAAAAATAAATAAATATTTAAAATATGATTATTTTTCTTAAAAGTAATTTATATAAAATTAAATTTATAAATAGGATTTTTATTTAATATATAAAAAATAAGTAAATATTATTTATTATATATATGTTTATATGTCTATATAATAATAATAATAACAATAATAATTAAATATATAAACATATAAAAATTAAAATATAAATAAAAAATGACTGAAATAAATAAAATTAAAACTAAATATAAAATGTAATAAAACTTATAATTAAATCAAAGTATTAAAATTAGTGGTTAATTTATAACATATTAAAATTAAAATACCCTAATTTAGCTATTTAAAAATATAATGGCTAAACATGTTATTTTACCAATTTATTAATTTAGGAACTAAAATAAATATATATAAAATTCAATTATTAAATTAAAACAAATTAAAACATGATGTTCATAATTAAAATATTAATTATTAAAATTAGAGGACGAAATCTATTATTTACCTAAAATATATATTATTTTATGTAAAGGACTAAAATAAATAAAATTAAAATTAAGAAATCGAATTAAAAAGATCTAAAATTTGATTCAGTGACCAAAATATAAGATTACAGAATTATAGTGGCAGCGGGTATAGTTTACCCATTAATTATTTACGCATATACCCCTCCCCAAAACGGTATCGTTTGGGAAGGGGTATTTAAACCCTAATATGGCCGGCCCTTAAGGGCCAATCTCTCATTTTTTATTCTTTCCTTTTCTCTCTCTAGCTGAGAGAGATTAAAAAACTCTCTCGCCTCTCTCTAAATTCCTCCAACCGGAGGAAGTCTGGCAGTCACCAGCTACCATTCTCCGGCGCCGATGGTCGCCGCTGGCCACCGTCTCTGGTGGCCGAAAAATCCCAAAATACCCCACAACAAAGCTCTAAATACCCCAAAGTCGAAACTAGTCTTAGTTTCCCTTAAAAATCTCCTAATCAGAATAGATCTAAGAAAATACCTTCGGTATTTTCTGTTCTCCGGCGACGTTTGGTGCTTCCGGCGATGATCGAGGCTTCAAGGGTAAGTTCTCTTTCTTCTCTATTTTTTCGAATGGTTGCTATTGGTTGTGTTTTATTGCCCTCTGGCTTTCTTCATATCTCTCTTTACAGGTGCGGTCGATGGCTTTATAGCCATCACCGGCGCTTGCTTCGGACCCGATAATAAGGCAGAGTTTGGTGAGTCACCAAACCTAAAGTGGTGACTCACCCTAAAGCCATAACGTGGACGGCCATCCTTGCTTCCTCTGGAGGTTTCTGTTGAAGCATGGTAGCGACGGAGCGACTTGGATCGGTAGCAAAAGAAGCGGCGGTCGCTTCTCCCTAGGGTATCATAACCCTAGGGTTTCTACTAGGACCATCTGGACCGTTGGATCTAAGTTAGATCCAACGGCTGACAATGAGAGACGGCTGGAGAAGAAATCAAACCCTAAATGAGTTTTAGGGTTTCTGTTGGGCTAGTATTGGTTGGGTTCTTATAACTGGGCCGGTCTGGATTGGGTTGGGTCTGATTTGGGCCTGAAATGTAAAAATAATAATAATAATAATAAATATAATATAATAATAAAATAAAAATAATAGTATAAATGAAATAATATTAATAATAATATAAAAAACACAAAAAACAAATGGATAAAAAAATTAGTATATTCACAACAATCGTAAAAAAATTCAAACACTTCTTCAAGTGATGCCCACAAGAAACTAGAACAATATTTTGGGAACTTCCATTGACGTAAGGTATTCAATAAGTAAACTTCTCAAAATATTTATTTTCCAAGAAAAAGATTATCGGTTAAACCATTGAATGGAACAAGCATTTCCACATCTTCTTTTTGCCGGAAAAAATAGTAATCAAGAAAAATTCAAGAATAATTAAATTAAAAGAAGTCGAATCCAAAGGGAAATCAAAATTGAAGATAAAGGAAAGAAACCTTAAAGAATCTTCAAACGCGTTAAATGAGTCAAAAAGAAAACAATTGAAAAGAAAAGGGAAAGATAGAAAGAGAGTACATCGATGAGTGAAGAGGTACTGGTAGCCATGGCAATGGAACTAAGAGCCTCAACATCCTTGGAGATGAAGCTTGTAAATTACGCAGTCCAGATTTTTTCTTTTTGATAAAAATGGGAGGCCTCGTTGAAAAACCCCTTCATACCCCCTAAACCAATGAATATAGCTTAACGGACATTAGAGGGAGAAAAGAGTACCTCAAAATTTTAATCAATAAACACCAAGTACATCAAGAGTTCATTACAGCCATACACAACCAAAATACAACCTCAAAAATGACCAACACTCAGCTATCATCTCATCAAAAACCATATCCCTAAATTAGCAAGACTTACCCCACCTTACAAAAAAACTCAAATATCCTATACACAGCAAAACGATAAGCTATACTACAAATAATTACTCAATTCCCAACTTTACATGCTCATCGGTCTTCCAATTGCAACATCTCTGAATATGCATAACAATTACATTTTTATTCACCATAACTGTACAAATCTCCTTGACCAAATGTTCAAACAAAGCTGCGTAAGCACCAGGATTTTTGATCCACTCTAAGGCCTTCAAACAGTCTGATTCCAAAATCAATCTTCCTTTATATCCCCACTCCTTCTCAAAGAAAAATTTTAATCATGTTTTAATTGCAATCAGTTCAGCTAAAATAGGAGGGCCAGGACCCACCTTTTCTGAGAAAGATCCCAACAACTTACCCTTCAAATCATGAATAATACCACCAATACTACCTCTAAGCCATTCATTTTCCACTGCCCATTAACATTAATCTTCAAAAAACCTGAGGGATGAGGGACTAAGCAGGTGAATAAGATATCATTTTCTTTACACAGTCCAGAATCAACCTACCACATTTATAAACATCACAAATTAGATAAACCATAGGTGAAGTTAAAACAAAAATAAAATCAAACTTTTTATTCAAATAAAATATTACATGACAACCGAACAACCCATAAAGCCAAAATTTGTAAATCCATACCTATATATTTGAAACTTAGCAGAGCAAAAAATTAATAGAGGAACATAAAAAGACAAAATAATAAGATTTGTACTCCCATTAAATTGATGTCACGAATTTACAACCAAAGCCTTCACTCTAGGCAAGCCAACTGCCTAACCGCTTACGACAAAGGAATAGAATCCATAAGATGACAACAAAATTCAGAGCTATGTTAGAAAACAAAATTCTTCTAAAGCACTAGCTGCTTAGTCTAAATCATTTAAAAAAACAAGAAAAGTAATTAAATGGAATACTATCGCATCTATAGTAGCTTGGAATGTTAGGGAATAACACTACTTGGAGGAGTGCGAGATTTCCCAAAGGCCTTCAACAATCAAAGTGTCGTTCACAAGATACCCTTTGCAAGGATCATAATATAACCAACCATGGGCCATAAGGGGTGTAAAAACCCAATCATTTTCTCTTGCATTAAATGATGATGTGTGTCAGTAAGATGCAAGTCAGATATGTGCAAAATTCACATACCACCGCAACACCACCTAATTAGCCATATATAGATTTTATTTCACAAAAAATAACATAGATCAGAGACTATACAAGCAGGGAAAGCATTGTGTTCACGGGGACAAAAACGAAATTTTAAAAGAGATTAATATTGGAATATATCATACTGAGAATATCCTCTGAACTCTAAAAAAAATACTAACTGCAAAAAATAGTTGTGCCTACCAAAATATATAATGGTATCAAGGAATCTAGATTGAGACATATGGCAACATAGACATGTCAAACTGTCATTTTTCTTTCTCACGCGGTAATTAATCAGATATGACATGCATTTAGTTGCATCAAGTCCATATTAATTTGTTCAACAGAGGGTAATAAAAGCATACTCTTTGACATGATAGAACAAAATCACCAGCAAGTATCAAAGATAAAATCATCTGAATAATGCTTCCTTGTGTGTAACATAGAAAAGTTATCAATCTTCAAAGTGAATCTTGATTAAAGAGGAACCTCCCCTGGTTGATTTTCCACAAGATTTGTAGCCTCGACTTGAATACAACGAACAAATTAAGACGTAAAAACACAACAATCGTAAAAAAATTCAAACACTTCTTCAAGTGATGCCCACAAGAAACAAGACCAATATTTTTGGGAACTTCCATTGACGTAAGGTATTCAATAAGTAAACTTCTCAAAATATTTATTTTCCAAGAAAAAAGATTGTCGGTCAAACCATTGAATGGAACAAACATTTCCACATCTTCTTTTTGTCGGAAAAAAGAGTAATCAAGAAAAATTCAAGAATAACTAGATTAAAAGAAGTTGAATCCAAAGGGAAATCAAAATTGAAGATAAAGGAAAGAAACCTTAAAGAATCTCCAAACGTGTTAAATGAGTCAAAAAGAAAACAATTAAAAAAGAAAAGGGAAATATAGAAAGAGAGTACATCGATGGGTGAAGAGGTACCGACAGCCATGGCAATGGAACTAAGAGCCTCAACATCCTTGGAGATGAAGCTTGTAAATTACGCAGTCCAGAATCAACCTACCACATTTATAAACATCACAAATTAGATAAACCATAGGTGAAATTAAAACAAAAAAAATCACATTTTTTATTCAAATAAAATAATACATGGCAGCCGAGCAACCCATAAAGCCAAAATAAATCATTCTGAAGGTGAACCTCTTACTCGAACAAGTACCATAGATGGCGCACAAAATTTGTAAATCCATACCTATATATTTGAAACTTAGTAGAGAAAAAATTTAATAGAGGAACATAAAAAGACAAAATAATAAGATTTTTACTCCCATTAAATTGATGTCAGGAATTCACAACCAACTGCGTAACTGCTTAAGACAAAGTAATAGAATCCATAAGATGACAACAAAATTCAGAGCTATGTTAGAAAACAAAATTCTTCTAAAGCACTAGCTGCTAAGTCTAAAACATTTAAAAAAAAGAATTGGCAAAGTAATTAAATGGAAAACTATCACATCTATCGTAGCTTAGAACGTTAGGCAATAACACTACTTGGAGGATGGCGAGATTTCTCAAAGGCCTTCAACAAACAAAGTGTCGTTCACAAGATATCTTTTGCAATGATCATAATATAACCAACCAAGGGGCATAAGGGGTGTAAAACCCCAATCATTTTCTCTTGCATTAAATTTATGATGTGTGTCAACAAAATGTCATACTCCATTAATGATAATTAATTATCGGTGGTTATATTTTTAACAAAAGCTAAAGTTTAGTGTTTATTTTACAACTTTTAAAAAGTTGAATGACTAAAAAGATCATTTTATAATGGTCTATTATCATTTTATAATTTTACCCTAAACTCTATTCCTAATAACTTCTTTCATTTTGAATTATGATTTTAAAATTAATTATTCTTTGTGTTTGTGTTTGAGAATGAATTGAATTCTAACTCAATTCCTACTTTTACCTTTGATGAAAATTCCACTTAGCTAATCATTTGAAAAATACTCACTTGTCTCTTTGATTTGATTTGTTTTTCTATTTAAAATTCGAATATTTTAACGAAAAACTTCAATTTTTTGTGAAATTTGATGTTTATGATATTTTGATTATAGTTTATATTTCTTATAAAATTACTATACAAAATAATATATTTATAAAAATAATATGTAAAACTAATATATTTATATTGCAGAGGCCAAGCATCGAAGATAAAGTCTGGTCCAAACCACCTTCGGGTTGGTTCTGTTTAAATCTTGATGGAGCCGTGTCAACGGTCAATGGAGTAGGGAAAATAAGTGGGGCCTTTCGAAATCATGATGGAAGCTGGGAAATTGGTTTTAGCAAGAATATTGGCTCCAGCACGGTTCTCCAAGCTGAACTCTGAGGCATCTATGAAGGTCTTCTCCTCGCCAAGGATATTGGATGCACCAGGCTTGTAGCCGTCAACCTGTTACTGAAGTCAACTCTAGATGTATCCATCTCTCGCTCGTTCGACCTATTGCAAAGCTATGTTCCTCTATTTGTGAATGGATTCCAAGATCCTGCAACAAAGTGGCGGACAGGATTGCAAAGCTTGCCTCAGTGGATCACTTTGATTTGGTTCAATACCCTCTCCCCCCGATGGAAGTTGCTGATCTCCTTGTACTGCAAGCAGCTCCAGCTCCTCGTGAACTTGGCAGCTAAGTTTAGCTCTTTGGCTTTATTTCTAGTCCTCGAGCACTAAGGTAGCGTTTGGTTGGATGGAATCCCTTGGAATTGGTGGGAATTGGAATTCAATTCCACCACTTTCCCATGATTGGTTCAAGTTTTTCAAGGGAATTGGAATCTCTGATTGAATTCAATTCCATCAAATGAGAAAAAGTGAATTCCATCCAAAAATGGATGGAATTCAATTCTCTTGTTGGAAGGAATTGAAATTTAACTATACTACCCTCATCAATCATTTGGTAACTTATTCATATATTGAATAAAAATATTTTTTTATTATTTCGGGTCGGGTCGGGTTTCTAATTCATATATTCGGGTCGGATCGTGTTTTTTTAAGTGTGATATTCGGGTCGGGTCGGGTTCGGGTTTAGGGTGAAAAAACCGGACCGACCCGAAAATATATTTATTCAGGTCGGGTCGGATTAAGTCATTGTTTTTATTAAATAAAAATATTTTTTGATTATTTCGGGTCGGGTCGGGTTGGATTTCTAATTCATATATTCCGGTCGGGTCAGATGAAACTTTATTTTGTTCGGGTCAGGTCGGTTTTTTAAGTGTGATATTCGGGTCGAGTCGGGTCGGGTTTTTTTAAGTGTGATATTCGGGTCGGGTTCGGGTTTAGGGTGAAAAAAACCGGACCGATCCGAAAATATATATAATTCGGGTTGGGTCGGATTAAATCACTGTTTTTATTAAATAAAAATAATTTTTTATTATTTCGGGTCGGGTCGGATCGGATTTCTAATTAATATATTCGGGTCGAGTCGGATGAAACTTTATTTTGTTCGGGTCGGGTCGGGTTTTTTAAGTGTGATATTCGGGTCGAGTAGGGTCGGGTTTTTTTAAGTGTAATATTCGAGTCGGGTTCAGGTTTAGGGTGAAAAAAACTAGACCGACCCGAAAAAAAATATATAATTTTACCTTATATATTTAGGAATAATTACAATAATGCCCCTCTATATATAATTTTTTTCAATTAAGTCAATGTTTTTATTGAATAAAAATAATTTTTTTTATTATTTTGAGTCGTGTCGGGTCGAGTTTCTAATTTATATTTTAAATAAAAATAGTTTTTGGTATATTTTTTTGGTAACTAATTAACATACTCTGGAATGTATCGAAATATTGCTCTATCTTTTAGTAACTTATTAACATTTTTTGATTGCGATGATTTTAACTTATAATGTTTATTAGCATGATTTTTATAATTTATTGAAATGAATAATCAATCAATAAAATGAAAATTTAATATTTTTTAATTTTTTATAATATATTACTACATATAAGTTGTAAAATAAACTAAAATAAAGCAAAAAAACAAGAAGGGGAATTCTGTCATTTTACATTACTGAAATCAAATTCATCTGACATGTCTGCGAACCAAACAAAATATAGAATTGGATTCCAATTCCATTTCCTGCCAACCAAACAGAATATGGAATTGGACTTCAATTCTTACAGATTTCAATTCCTTCACAGATTCCAATTCCCTCATAAACATTCCAACGAACCAAACGCCATCTAAGTCTCTTTCAATTCAAAGAAAAAAAGTATATCACTAAATAAATCATATTAACCTCAAATAAAGTTTAACATATACAATATTTTCATTATAATAATAACAAAATCTTATTTTAGCTTAGTGGTTATGTGTTAAACCTTTTCTTTTAGAGATCTTTGGTTCAAATATCTTCAAGTGTGATTATTTATTTTTATCAAAACAATATCGTGACACTATTTAAGTATAAAAAATGTCATTCACATCATCGCCTTATTATTGAGTTAACGATCAGTGATATAATTAAAACGAAAAATAAAAGTTCAATGCTTAATTGAAGTAACTAAAAGTTTAGTGATATGAATAACATAATCCCTAAAACTCAATGATAATTGATGTAATTTACCATATATATATATATATATAGAAAGGTCAAAGTTGATCCAAAAGAGAAGTATGAAACCAATAGTTTCCATTTGTACTACAGATATACTATTATGACAGTAACTTTCCATTTTGTCATTGTATGTCCCGTCGAAACCTTGAAGAATACAAAATACAAAACAAAAACAAAAACAATGGCATGTTGGATCTCTTGTAAGATTACATCTTTGTTAGAAAATTTTGAACAATAGTCATAATGAATTAGAAAAATGATAAATATATAGTATTGGGCATTTGGCAGCTATTTAAAATTATTGTACTACTGTAATTTAATAATAGGATTCCGGCCAAAAAAAACTTTTGATTGGCATAATTTAACTTTTGTTTCTTATTGTTGTAAAGATTTTTTTTTGCCCTTTAATTCTAAGATTTCGCGTTGATTAATCTTAATCAATTTGAGTTGTATAACTAATTACAGTGAGTGAGTCCCCTAACAAAAAATTTTTCACTTTTATAAAATGGTGTATTTATGTCTCTCATCTATGATTTGAACTATGATTTTTTAAATGATGATTTCGATATTGTTTTAAAAAGATTTTTTTTTTGATTACTCACTTCGGTGGTCATATATAAACTCTTTAATCCTTTGATCTCCGGGTCGGTTCGGGCTAGGGTGTTATACGAAGTTGGATGAATGACTGGGATATCAATTGATATTTTAATTTTTAAAATATAAATTTTATATGAAAATATTAAAAATAAATTTGATATTATTTTTAAAAAAAATTAATACTATAATATGATTTTTAACTTTTGTTATTAATCTAGGTTGCTTATAAGTGGCAACTCGAACCTAAGACCTTTAGAAATAATAATCATTTCTCTACCTACTAAAGTAGTTTGATTGGTGTGTAATTTAATTTTTAACTGATAATATGTAAATGAGAAATAAAATATGTATATTATAAAGCTTAATACAATACTATTATGAAATAGTGTTATTTTTTTTAAGAAAAATCTGAAAGCGGTGGTCAGCGACACCCATAATCATTATATAAAAGGTACACCCCGTGCGGCCGATAATGGAGAGATCGGCCATTGATTTATGAAACATTTCCCCCCAATAAAAAGTTTATATTTTTCAAGAGAACGCGTAAAATCAATTAATATTTATCTTTGTTTAACGCGGAAATATAAATGATTCGGTCCACATAAATGTTATGATTTTCCCGCCTTTATTTGTTGTGTCTTTATGGTAAAGCAATGTTTTATGTCTCAATCACATAATTAATCAAATTAATTAGAAATTTATTATACAAATCAACTTATCATTATTAGTTTTAGAGGTTGTAGGTTCAAATAATAACAGATGTAGCAAATTGATTAAGCATTTCGTGTTAAATAATTAAGAATATTTAAAACATATACTATCATTTATAGTTATTTTATATTAATAAAAAATATAGAAATAATAATTTGAATCTCGATCATAAATATTTTCACCGATTCTAAAGTTTAATCACCTTTTTTTTATTTTCAACGTAAAATTGTACAATTGTGATCTTTCAAGGGAAAATCATGCCACTACTTTCACACTACAATGTATATCGATCAATTTTCTGAAGTTTAATCATTTCTATGTATTTTTTTTTCATTTTCTAACATAATAAAATTTATTTTTCAAAATTTATATAGTTGTTTATTTTGTCAGAAAATATCATTATTTGTCTACGTGTTCATGCAAAAATAATATTTGCTTCATTCATGTAATTTGTGTCTTTTTTTACTTCAATATTTTATATTAAAAAGTTTAATTATTTAAGTAAATATATTATTTTGTAATCACTCAAACTATTTAAAATATATTTTTATCTTTTTTAATATTAATTTTTTTTGTTTATGTTGTTTGAGTTTAAATATTTTCAATGTATTTTTGAATAATTTAATTAAAATTAAAATGAGACTAATGAAAGTATAAGATATGTATGGTAATTAAAATTACCATATATTTTAATTTTTAATGTATTTTTCATTAAAAATCTATTTTTATCTCCTTGAAATTTTATAAATTCATCCTTTTCAAAAAAAATAAACTTAAAAATTCGTCATTCTAACATAAAATCATAACTCTGCCCACGAGGATATGTATGAATATGTAATAATATTTTTGTATCTTTAAAAAATGGATGATGTGAAACTACTCTGTTGATGCATGAAAGTGAAGGTTTTTATGTTATTCTTTATAAATACATATTAATTTTCTAATTTCATCACATGTTATCAAAGTATGGTCTTTATTTCAAATTGGTCCTTAAACTTTTAAATATTTTAATTCTATCCATAAAATATGGTTATCATTCTAATTTAGTCCTCAAATTTTTGAAAATTTTAATTTCATCCCCAAACTATGACATTCATTCTAAATTAATGCCCAAACTTTTTGAACATTTCAATTCCATCCCAAACTATATGTATATAATAATCACATCTCATGTTAATAAAATCGTTACGCCAAGTTACATTATTGTATGTTTGAAAAAACAAAATTTAGGTTAAACTATGGTTGAAATTAATTATATATTTGGATGAATTTGGGGATGAAATTGGAATATTCTAAAGTTTAGGGACCAATTTAGAAAAAGGTTCATAGTTTAGGGATTAAATTTGAATATTTAAAAGTTTAAGGATTGATTTAGAATGAGAGTCTTAATTTAGGGATGAAATCAAAATATTTAAAATTTGAAGAACCAATCCAAAATGAGAGTTCTAGTTTAGAGACATATGATGCAATTAACTCATTTTCTCTAAAAGAACTAGGAGATGAAGGTGAAAATATCACGTTAATTAGTGTTTTTTATTAAGATAAATGTGATTACAAAGTAATATATGTTCTAAATACTCTCAATCATTTAACAATAAACGTTCAATCACTCATGCAGTCGTTGGTGCTCGAACCTGTGACCTCTAGAAATAACAACGATTCCTTTAATCACTGAGGTAATTTGATTTAATTCGCTTTATATTTTTTTTAATAGTTTAAAGTGATTATAGGGTAATATATGTTCAAAATTTTCTTAATCTATTGACAACATTCACACACCTTACAGATATAACTGCTTAAACTCATAGTCTCTAGAAAGGATAATATTTCTTTTTACCAGTAAGTCGACTTGGTGGGTTGATTTACTTCTATTATCCTATTGATGGTAGGAGTGCTAACCTTTGTAATGATGATGGTCAAATTTTAGGTATTTGACTCAAATTGCGTTGTGTGAGTGTTTGTTGGATATTTGTTAAGCTTTTAGGATTTGGGCATTGAGATTAAAATTATGAAGGATCTGCAGAGAATTGCTGGGCCTTACACATTGGGTCATCCCTATACTTTCTCTCTCGACTTGTAAAGGTCTTCCAAGCAGAGGGATTATAAAGGGGCAGGGGCCTAAGCCCCCTTGATTTAAATGGGCAACTTGTCATTATAATCCCTCTAAATATTTTACACTTCAATTTAGTATTTTTACTGGAAATTTTGTCTTTGCCCCAAGAAGTTTAATTTTATTCTGGCCTCTAAAACAAAATTAATGTTAAAACTATGTATGTAATGCTAAAAATTTGGACGTCGTATTTTGTCCTATCTCAATATTTTATTAATATTAATTTTTTATTAAGTATTTTTACTATATGTTATTTTTAGTAGCAGTTAAATAATGGATTCTATATAAGTATCGGGTTGAAAATGGGATTATGCCATAATTGTTGAATGAAATTTTTGGAACTTGAAGGGCTAGGGTTACAATTCAACCTCGAAGTTTATTGGTTGTGGAGAGAGTTTATGCTAGTCATAATTTGGTTCAACAAACCGTCGTGCACTGTCAGTAACTGATCCACACTCTAGTAAAGATGGATAATCGTTTATCTTGAAATTTATTTATTTTTCCAAGTAATTATTTATTTTATTAATTATATTTAAATTTTTATTTATGTTTATTTAAATAAGGGTGAGTAAATTCTATCATATTCAATCCGATTCTAAAATTTAGATATCTAAAATTTTAGTACCTTAATAGTGATCAGTATCTGATCTAAACAATAGAATATTTGATTTTCAGATCTGGAAAAAAAATATAAAATTTAATTTGATAAAAAATAATTTTATATTTTATATTTGTGACTTTGTGCAACTTATTTGATATTACTATATATATTTCATTATTGAGTTACTGTTGAAATGGTGAATATGAAGAAAAGAATAAAACGTTTTATTATCTCTTTTTTCTGTAACTACATCACTAGCTTATATAGGGATCTTATGGACTTCAAGCTCACTCAACCTCATAACTAACTGCAACCCCTAACAGCATTCTTAACGGACTATTCATATGTCACTCTTAACAATACTAACAACCCTAACAACTCACGCACACATCAGCAAACTACATTCCATGAACACATCAACATTCTATACACTTCAATATTCTCCTCGCTTCGTTGTCTTCTTCCTTCTGCGTTAACAAGGTAAAACACACATCTTCTCTCTAAACAACTCAAATGCTCCTTTTGTTAGTGGGTTTGTAAGACTATCTGCCACTTGATGACATGCAGGAACATAATTCACTTGAATCTGCTTAGCTGCCACTTTTTCACGAATGATATGAACATTCATATCGACATGTAAACTCGTTTTCAAGGATGCCAATGAAACTTTGGAATTGTGTTTCAAGCATTTTGTGGAATCGTTTGAAGATGGTACAAGGCTCAGATTTGTCCTTCATAAGAAAGGTCCAAGTGGTACGAGAGTGGTCGTCAATAAAAGTAATAAACCAACGAATTCCATGTAAACCCGTTGATTGCTTGTAGATGTATATGCTAAGGCAAGAAATTCTATGCAAGTATACACAATCGAATTAAATAATATAGGGTACGTGAGTTATCGTCTCCTCAGTGATTGGTCGAATATTTTTAAGCTTCACCACAACCAGAACTAGTTGTCACAAGCTAATTCCTACAATCTTGTCAAACTAGAAAACTATTAGTAATAAAGCAAAACAAGGAAATATTGTAAAATAAAGTTGTAGAAAAGTTTGGTCGAGATAAAATAAATATGCAAAACTATCCAATTAAAATAAAGCAAAGACAAACGTTGATTCAAATATATTCGAAACAACCTCATATTCAGACTTTTCACAGAGCACTCATGCTAATCTTTTGTATTGACAAGCAATTATTCTAAGTCCAGAATGAACTATTATGACATGCTTAAGTTGTCTGACAAGATTACTAAGTATTCTTAGACGGTTGTTATAGCAATAATGCTCAGCGGCAACTACAACCATTGGTTTGTCAGACTGTTGTTATAGCAATACCTCTCAGCGAAAACTATAATCGTTGTCTATCCTACTCTAGCATTTATCCCTTTTAGTCGATTGAAACCCACTCATTATCTCTAAGGTAGACAAGTTAGAACATCACCATCCCGGATCCATTCCATTGTTCACGTAGATCTATCATAATTCTCTTGAATCTAAGAATCAATATCTAGACAAAAGGCAAACTCTCGACGCTCTTACATTCCAAGATGTTTTTCACCTGGACCCAAGACAATCTCTCGAAGCTCTTACAGTGTCAAGGCAAAATATTCAAACAATGAACAAAAAAATCATGAGCAAAATCATAACTCATCATTCATAAAGTAGAAAATAATTGTTTAGGCAAAATAAAGATTAACACTAAGTAAGACAGTTCATGGTGTTATCAAAAAGTCAACCAGATATCATCGTTTTAATACAACCCCAAATACATAAAGAAATTAAAAGAAAATGAAGAAAGACTCTTAAAATCAGGGGTTATGTTGTGACAATTCTGATAACACCGCGCCTATCCTGGCGGTCAGCCTCTCTCGAGACCTGATCTCCGCTCTGCTACAGTCTGGCTATGGAGGACACCAAAGAAAGTCGTTTGGTAAACGGTGGGGAAGCACTGAAGTTGCTTTCTCACACTTTAAGTAAAGCTCTTCTAACTTCATTCTCTTCTCGTTGGCGACTATGGCTGGGTATTTATAAAAGGAAATCTCCTAGGGTTTCACATAAGTGAAGATTCCCTAGATACCTGTTATTGTCTTGTCCAGCCTAAAAAAAGGAAATGTGGCTGGTTGTTGTCAGAATCTTGAGGGCTTGCTTGCACGTGAGGGAAGTCGTACAGTTGGCATGTGACATAGGTGATTTCTTCATATCCACTTCAGACTTTCAGGATAAACCTTGCCTTGGTGAGATAAATCTAATTCTCATTTTCTTTAACTTATCTATTCCATTGGCCATTACAAATTAAGTTTTTTGACTGAAATATTCTTCCTAAGTAAATTTCCTACACATACACAATCCACACAGAACTTTTCTCCTCAGCAGCATCAGTCAAACCAAACAAATCTTGCCGAAGCAAAACTTATCTAAATGAAACTAAATGCAACTAATATGTAGTGTATACTTTGTTTAGATGAGAAATAACTTAAGTAAAAAGACTAGAAATAGAGTCTTTTTATGGAGTTATAACTTTGTTTAGGCGAGCGAAAGGGAGAAGGAGGATAAGAGCTATGAATGTGTTTTGCAAGAGAGCAAATGTCACAAGAAAATGATGCGGGATTTTTATTAATATATAATTTGGGAAACAATTTTGCAAGATAAGGAAAACTTGGGTGACCTAACCTAAAATGCCATAACACAATGTCAGCAGCTGCATCTGTAGGAGAAACTGAAACAAAGGAAGAGATAAATGGTGCAGGTGAGCGGTTGGGAACGAGAGCATAAGGATGAGAGTCAAGGATGTAAAGTCCACCACGACGCCTAGCATTGCCAATCACCATCCCCGAGGTCAAATCCTGAAATTCACAATGATCACGAGTAAAATGAGAAGTACAAACCAAATCGGTAGATAATTTACTAATCGAAAGAAGATTGCAAGTCAAACTTGGAACAAATAGAACATTAGATAGAATAATAAGGTTATTAATGCGAACCGAGCCACTTCCCTTAACCAGTGATAGGGAGCCATCAGCAGCACGAACACTACATGAGATACCATTTTTGTGAAAATTTGAAAATAAACTGAAGTTGCCCGTCATATGATCACTTGCTCCGGAATCAACAATCCAAGAGACACATCCAGGTGAAGAGGATAAGAAGGAAAAAGGAGAACTACCTTCACTTACAATGTAGGTAAACTTGGGCTCTGTAGTAGGAGGAATCTGTAAATAACCAAACATATGCCATAGATCGTCCAGTTGTTAACGAGAAAAGAACTATCTTCCAATGTTGTTACAGCAGAGTTACTGTGGGATGGATGTGAGGAGGATTTCCATAGATTCTAGTTGGTCAGACGACCATGTAGCTTCCAACATTTATAACGAACATGACCAGGTTTACGGTAGATATCGCACCAGGGATGGCCTTTCTTGATACGGGTTTCACCGGAGGAATGGGTATTTAAGGCAGAAATTTCAAGGGATGGCGGAAGCATCAGGGAGCGACAAATTTCTTCTCGGCGAACTTTAGAGAACACCTCGTGAAGAGATAGAAGAGGCCTGATGCCCAAAATCCGACCACTGACATCATCAAGAGATATGCACATCCCGACAGAAATTAAAAATATGTATTTTCTAACAACCATTTGTAGAGTTTGGCATATGCACCAGTTTTCCAAACCGGAGACTCAAACAGATCAATTTGTTGCCATAAGAGAGACAGATGAGTCAAGTATTCCGTAACAGTAAGATCACCCTTCTTCAAGTCGTTGATCCGACATTCAATGGAAAACAGAGTGGATGAGTTTTCCTTATTAGATTATGTCTCCCTGGCAGCATTCTATATTTCTGAAGCAATGGTATAGAGCATGAAGTTCGCGCTAATGTCAGGCAACATAGAGTTGAGGAGCCATGAAATGATTGTGGTGTTCTCGGTAATCCAAGTGTCGTATGAGGGATCGGGGACCGGCATATTATCAGAGAGATATTATTGTTTCTAGCGACTGGTAATGAATAGGATCATGTATTAAGACCATGCAATGTAATTATCACCATTTATAAGATGACAAGTAATAGACAAGGAAACCGAGTTGGAAGGAAATGACTAGATAATGGAGTTTTCAACCTTGTATGGGAGATTAGATGAAAAATGATACACCATAACTGGCGAGAAGAGGAATTGAGGATTATGCGATAGGGAATAGGGCTGACCGAATAATGACCAAACAGCGGAACAGGAAGGGCTGCCGCTCTGATGAGGGCAGCACTGGACCGGTGGCACGAAGAGAGTAGTACGGCGAAGAGAGCATCACTTCGACAGAAGTAGCACTACGAGGAGAGGAGCAACGCTGTGGTGGCGCTGCGAAGAGGGTGGCGTTGTGATGAGTGTGGCGATACAAAGGATGTAGCGATGAGAGAAGAACAATGTTGTGATGAGGATGGCACAGCGAAGGGTGTGGCGATGCGAGGAGAACAACACTGTGATCGGTGGTGTGTTGATAGGATTTGACGATTTGGAGGACAATAGTGCATTGAAAGCACAATATTGGTCTGAAGGATAACAAACGATGGCGGTATCAAGGTTGGGATCAACGTCGGTGACTAATACTTTGTAAAGAACTGGAGTTTTTCGATAGTTAAGAAATTAAATTCTTTTATTCAAAGAAAAATTGTATCTTACACAATAAGGTAAGTAGGATTTTTATACACATGAATTAGAGACCTAGATAAGATAAGAGTATATTTTCAACAAATTAGGAGATAGTTTTAGAGATGAATTAGGATTAAGAGTTTAACTTAAACAATACTTACATATCTCATGTTTCAAATTTCAAGATCTTGAATACTTTTTTAATAAGAAAACAAGCAATACAAAACATGAGTTCAAGTCATAACAATAGCATGCATTACACCTACCAATTAAAACCATATATAAAACATACCATGAATTCTAATGTCACCAAGTCCGAGCATGGAAAATGGTTGTGCCTCATAATCACCAAATTAGATAATGATATCAAGAAATCCAGATTGAGGTACATAGCATCATAAACATATTAAATTGTCATGTTTATTTCTCACGTGGTAATTAATCATATATGACCTGCCTTCAGTTTCATCAAGTCCATATTAATATATTCACCAGAGAGTAACAAAAGTATACTCTTTAACATGATAGAACAAAATCAAAAATAAGTGATGTTCTTATATTGGGAAAAAATTGATGCTCGGGAACCCCTTATAAGAAGATCAAATCATAATTATTTTTCTGCAACCATGTTACAAATTATCTAAATCCATAAACAAACTCATTATGCTTTAACACCAAAAAAGATTACTTAAATAGTAAGTATGTGGATAACAAGGTAAAATGAGATACCTTTTCTGATTGAATATTCACTATGAATTTGATTATTTACTGCCAGAGTGAACTGTGCATAACTACTTCAACCGTATGGTAAACTTGCTGGGTCAGCAACATCCAAATACATAGACAAATGATTCATATTGTTACTCATGGGATATATCAGCATTCACATATGAAACTCAAAACCAAGAGTATGAATATTCAACTACTATCGTGCCAAAGCATAAAATCAAGAGGAAAGAGAGTAAGTAATTGAGCTATATCAAGAAAGGAATGAGCAATGTACCATTTAAAACAATCAACCTATAAAATTATCTAAATAGTGCTTCTTTGTGTGTAACCTAGAAAAGTTATTAATCTTCTAAGTGAATCTTGATCAAGGAGGAACCTCCCCTGGTTGATTTTCCATAGTATTTGCAATCCCGACTTGAATACAACGAACAAATTGAGACATAAAAACACAATAATCGCAAAAAAATCAAACACTTCTTCAAGTGATGCCTACAAGAAACAAGAACAATATTTTGGGAACTTCTATTGACGGAAGGTATTCAATAGGATAACTTCTCAAAATATTTATTTTCCAAGAAAAATATTATCGGTTAAACCATTGAATGGAACAAACATTTCCTCATCTTCTTTTTGTCGGAAAAGAGAGTAATCAAGAAAAATTCAAAATTAACTAAATTAAAAGAAGTTGAATCCAAAAGGAAATCAAAATTGAAGATAAAGAAAAGAAACTTTAATAAATCTCCAAATGCGTTAAATGAGTAAAAAAGAAAACAATTGAAAAGAAAAGGGAAAGATAGAAAAATAGTACATCGATGAGTGAAGAGGTACCGACAGTCATGGAAATGGAACTAAGAGCCTCAACAACCTTAGATATGAAGCTTGTAAATTACGAAGTCCATAATTTTTTTTTTTTGATAAAAATAGGAGGCCTCGTTGAAAATCCCCTTAATACCCCTCAAGCTATGAATATAGCTTAACGGACATTAGAGGGAGGAAAAGAGTACCTCAAAATTTTATTCAATAAACACCAAGTACATCAAGAGTTCATTACAACCATACACAACCAAAATACAACCTCAAAAGTGACCAACACTCTTCTAACATCTCATCAAAAACCATATCCCTATCTTAGCAAGACTTACACCACCTTACAAAATAACTCAAATATCCTATACACAACAAAACAGTAAGCTAGACTACAAACAATTACCCAATTTCCAACTTTACAAGCTCATCAGCCTTCCAATTGCAACATCTATAAATATGCCAAACAGTTACATTTTTATTCACCACCACTGCACAAATCTCCTTAACTAAATGTTCAAACAAAGTTGCGCAAGAACCAGGATTTTTTATCCACTTTAAGGCTTTCATATAGTCTGATTCCAAAATCAATCTTCCTTTATATCCCCACTCCTTCTAAAAAATACTTAATCATGTTTTAATTGCAATCAGTTTAGCCAAAATAGGAGGGCCATGCCCCACCTTTTCTGAGAAATATCCCAACAACTTACCCTTTGAATCATGAATAATACCACCAATACAACCTTTGAGCCACTCCTTTTCCACTGCCCCATCAACATTAATCTTCAAAAAACCTGAGGGGGGAGGAGACAAAGCAGGTGAATAAGATATTACTTTCTTTATGCAGTCCAGAATCAACCTACCATATTTATAAACATCACCAATTAGATAAACCATGGGTGAAGTAAAAAAAAAAATAAAATCAAACTTTTTTATTCAAATAAAATATTATATGACAGTCGAACAACCCATAAAACCAAAAATAAACCATTCTGAAGGTGAACCTCTTACTTGAACTGTACCATAGATAACATACAAAATTTCTAAATCCATACCTATATATTTGAAACTTAGTATAGCAAAAATTTAATAGAGGGACATAAAAAGACGAAATAATAAGATTTTTACTCCCATTAAATTGATGTCACGAATTTACAACCAAAGCCTTCCCTCTAGGCAAGCCAACTGCCTAACTTTTTAAGACAAAGGAATAGAATCCATAAGATGACAACATAATTCAAACCTATGTTAGAAAACAAAATTCTTCTAAAGCACTAGCTGTTAAGTCTAAAACATTTTAAAAAAAGCTGGCAAAGAAATTAAATGGAATACTATCACATCTATCATAGCTTGGATTGTTAGGGAATAACACTACTTGGAGGAGGGCAAGATTTCCCAAAGGCCTTCAACAATCAAAGTGTCGTTCACTAGATACCCTTTGCAAGGATCATAATATAACCAACCAAGGGGCATAAGAGGTGTAAAACCCCAATCATTTTCTCTTGCATTAAATGATTATGTGTGTCAACAAGATGCAAGTCAGATATGTGCAAAATTCACATACCACCAGTAACACACCTAATTAGCCACATATAGATTTTATTTCACAAAAAATAACATATATCAAATACTATATAAGCAGGGAAAGCATTGTGTTCACAGGGACAAAAAAGAAATTTTAAAAGAGATTAAGATTTGAATATATCATGCTGAGTATATCCTCTGAACTCTAAAAAAATACTAACTACAAAAAATAGTTGTGCCTACCAAAATATATAATGGTATCAAGGAATCCAGATTGAGACATATGGTAACATAAACATGTCAAACTGTCATGTTTCTTTCTCACGCGGTAATTAATCAGATATGACATGCCTTTAGTTGCATCAAGTCCATATTAATTTGTTCAACAAAGGGTAACAAAAGCATACTCTTTGACATGATAGAACAAAATCACCAGCAAGTATCAACGATAAAATCATCTGAATAGTGCTTCTATGTGTGTAACCTAGAAAAGTTATCTATCTTCCAAGTGAATCTTAATTAAGGAGGAACCTCCCCTAGTTGATTTTCCACAGTATTTGCAGTCCCAACTTGAATACAATGAACAAATTAAGACGTAAAAACACAACAATCGTAAAAAAATTCAAACACTTCTTCAAGTGATGCCCACAAGAAACAAGAACAATATTTTGGGAGCTTCCATTGATGTAAGACATTCAATAAGTAAACTTCTCAAAATATTTATTTTCCAGGAAAAAGATTTTCGGTCAAACCATTGAATGGCACAAACATTTCCTCGTCTTCTTTTTGCCAGAAAAAAGAGTGAACAAGAAAAATTCAAGAATAACTAAATTAAATGAAGTCAAATCCAAAGGGAATTCAAAATTGAAGATAAAGGAAAGAAACCTTAAAGAATCTCCAAACGCGTTAAATGAGTCAAAAAGAAAACAATTGAAAAGAAAATGAAAAGATAGAAAGAGAGTATATCGATGAGTGAAGAAGTGCCGATAGCTATGGCAATGGAACTAAGAGCCTCAACATCCTTGGAGATGAAGCTTGTAAATTACGTAGTCCATAATCAACCTACCACATTTATAAACATCTCAAATTAGATAAACCATAGGTGAAGTTAAAACAAAAAAAAAAATCATATTTTTATTCAAATAAAATATTAAATGGCAGCCGAGCAACCCATAAAGCCAAAATAAATCATTCTGAAGGTGAACCTCTTACTCGAACAAGTACCATAGATGGCGCACAAAATTTTTAAATCTATACCTATATATTTGAAACTTAGTAAAGCAAAAATTTAATAGAGAAACATAAAACGACGAAATAATAAGATTTTTACTCCCATTAAATTGATGTCAAGAATTCACAACCAACTGCGTAACTGCTTAAGACAAAGTAATAGAATCCATAAGATGACAACAAAATTCAGAGCAATGTTAGAAAACAAAATTCTTCTAAAGCACTAGCTGCTAAGTCTAAAACATTTAAAAAAAAAGAATTGGCAAAGTAATTAAATGGAAAACTATCACATCTATCGTAGCTTAGAACGTTAGGCAATAACACTACTTGGAGGATGGCGATATTTCTCAAAGGCCTTCAACAAACAAAGTGTCGTTCACAAGATATCTTTTGCAATGATCATAATATAACCAACCAAGGGGCATAGGGGTGTAAAACCCCAATCATTTTCTCTTGCATTAAATTTATGATGTGTGTCAACAAAATGTCATACTCCATTAATGATAATTAATTATTGGTGGTTATATTTTTAACAAAAGCTAAAGTTTAGTGTTTATTTTACAACTTTTAAAAAGTTGAATGACTAAAAAGATCATTTTATAATAGTTTATGATCATTTGTAAATTTACCCTATTTTAATTTAGTTTGTGGTATATTTCGATATGTTGCTTTAATTATATATTTTGGTGTATGATTTTCACCGTAGAATTTTTCCAAATTTCAAATCAATATTTTAATTCAATGTTTCAGCTAAATTTAAGACGTTCCTAAGCAACCATGTCTCATTTAGATTCGGTTTCAGTAAGAGAATGAACAAATCTATATCGTGACAGATCTATGTGTACTTTTAAGAGAATGAATATTAAAATTCGAATCTTTTTCGATTAGTTATTTATATTATTGATATTGTCTATTCTGAAATATTATTTATGCTCACCCATTTAAAAAATTTATATTGTCAATATTAATGTGCATATTTTAAAACATATTTCTGGATCAACCACTCATCCTAAGATTATTATTTTTCATATTTATTAAAATTCAAATTCTCGGATTAATTAACATACGCTCGGATACCAACACTAAAGCAAAATGGGTTTATAGCGAAGTTTTTGAACAAACACCGCAAAAGACCCTTTCTTTAGTGGATTTTGTATACAAACGAACACCGCTAAAGACTCAGACTTTCGTGGCGTTTGTATAAAAACGCCGCTAAAGACACGTACTGTAGTAGCATTTTTATACAAACGCCGATATATACTCGTACTTTAGTGGCATTTTTATACAAACGCCGCTAAAGACTCGTAGTTTAGTGGCGTTTGTATTTACAATATCGCAAGTGTACAATTTTTAAGTCTCGCGCCCCTTTAACCCTTTTTTATTTTTATTATGGCTATTTACAATTTTGGTGCCTAAACCAAATCCATCTCCTCCGTCGTTTTTGTCTGGCAAACTCCACTTCATAATTTCTAGGGTTTTTCTCTTGTTTTGCTATCTTATTTCGTTTACTTTTTGCTTTTTGCTTTAGGTGGGAATTGGAATCAATGAGAGATCAATTGAATATGTTCACTAACAAACGATAACAATAAAGTGACCATTAGCTTGCTCTTTGGATTCTCCAGATTACTCAGAGTCTCGTTATATTTTTTTAAATCAATTTCTCACTGCCAATAAGACCATGCAATGTTTCTTCTTCTTTGTTTAAATATTCATTTCTCTATAGCTTCAGAATTTATTTTTATTTATTTTTTATTTTTTCTATTTACATTTTTTCTCATTTTTTATTGTTTTATTTTTTTTTCATAAATCGAGTGTTTTATGAATAATATATAATCACCTTAACTTTACATATATATATATATATATATATTGAGATCATTTACCTGATAAATTTTTCAAACAAGACTTGTGAAGAATGTTTGAGCCCATTAAAAGTTTTCTTCGGTCTACAAATCATTTTCTTCCTAAATTCAAAATCAGAAGAAGTTTGCATGTCACTTTTCTCTTCAAGATTATCACGAAGGAACGCATTCTTAACATTGAACTAGTGTCGATTCAATTTAAAATTAGCTGTCAAAGATAAGATAATATCCTATGAAAAATATCTTCTTGACAAACTACGATGTTATCTGTTATGTTGATGTTTGAATAATTACTACATCGTGAATGAAATTTTGTTGTTATTTAGTTGCTATTAAATTTAACATATTTCATCATATTTTTTATGTAAAAATAAATATATAACGTTGGATATGATTTAAAAGTATTTACTAAAGTGATTAAAACAAAAATAAAATAATAAATTAGTGATTAAATAAGTAATTTATCTTAAATTTAATGATTAATTGTAGTTTAATTTTTTTCCGAATATTGGTGTAGTTTAATCTTAAAATTAAGGCGTACTTGGGATTAAAAACACCGTATAATTTTTCCTTTTAAAAGTTGCCGACCTCTCTTCCGTTAATTTTATCCCTTTCCGTTTCTTCCCCCCGTCCCTGACCCAAAGCCCTATTTTCCCTTATTTCCAGGCGGCCCGGGGAATTAAATAAGGTATTTTGAAACCCTAAACTCAACTTGAAGATTTCTACTTCAATCACGAGACTTTGAGTAACGTTTGCTTTGTGTTATCTGATTTCTGCTAGTATCGTGTTCTCTGTTTTCGATCCTACTGCTCATCCCTCGTCTCCTCCTCCAGTGTCCAAGGCAAGCCCTCTATTGCATTCAAGCTTCCGACAGACCAGGGAATATAATCAGGTAATTTTTGAAACCCTAAACCTAGTTTGAAGATTTCTTTCTACTTGAGTCACGAAAATTGAAGTTATCTGGTCTCTCTGCATCAGAATCAATCTTCTATATTTGTTTTTCTGTTTTCGACCCTGATGTTTACCCCTCTCCTACTCCTCCAGTGCCTGACGGAAGCCGCCTCTTGCTTTCTAGTTTCCGATTGATCAGGGTATTAAGTAAGGTAATTTTTGGAACCCAAAACCTAACTTGGAAGATTATTCTGCTTGAGTTCTTAGATTTTGAGTTTTATAGTCTCTGCATCAGTGTAGTATATATGTTTTTTTTCTGTTATCAATCCTGCTGATTGTTACTCTGTCTCTGTTTACATTGTTGAGAAGATTTTTTTATAAAAAAATCTGTTTGTTTACTGGAAATAGTGGATCGCTATTGCCTCTATTTTCTGTTTCACTGCTGCTATTGGTGTGAAATTTGTCACACAGCTACTTTGTTCATTTCTTCTTCTTTGATTTTTTGTCAAAGGCGTAGCACATGGTTGCTTGCTTTGTGAAGTTACTAGTTGACGTTTATTTTGGTTCTTAGTTGGTACTTGGTTCCTTCTTATGCTTGCATATTTACTATATAATACCTAGAGCATGAATGGAAATGCCTCATGGCTTGTATTTTGTTTGCTGCTTTCTGCATATTTGGGTAAATTTGATTTGCCTTTAGATAGTGTTTCTTGTTGTTTTCACCTTTTCTCATTCCGGATTCGATTGCTTTGAATAGGGAATCTTGTTCTGTCTCGGAACTTAATTTGTGTAGTTCATAGGACATTAGTGGCTTCTGCTTTGATTCTTTTTTCTTGGCATATATATGGACGTTAGGTACTATTCTGTTTAAACTACATTAACTGAAAGAATCTATTGATTCCTGTATCTAATGTGGTATGAGGTTAATTAATGATCAAAATTCGGGTTTGTAACGAAATTTTAGGTAAAATAACTTTTTTATTCCTTTATGTATATAAGTAAAATTACATTTGAAATTGATATTTCAAAAATATGAAATGGATAAGACTTGGATGGATTTGTCAAGGGTAAGTGACGAATATCGAAATGGAGTCGAAACTTTTCTAAATTTAGCTTTTGTGATTGCAAGCGAAGAGAATATGATTCTTTGCCCTTGTAAGAAGTGTGCTAATATTAATTGGCACATTCGTGAAGTTGTCTACGAACATCTATTTATTTTTGGCTTTGTTCAGGGCTATAGAAAATGGATATTTCATGGAGAGTTTACATCTCATAGATCTTCTTCCACGAGTTATTCGACTTATCCTTTTAATTCTCACCATCAATCTGTTAGAGATGATGATATGGAAAGTATGTTGCGAGATGCATTTAATATGCACAATCATCATTAATCTGTTAGAGAAAATGATTGTGACAATGATGTTAATGATTTCACTAAGATGGGAAGAAGTGGATGTGCTAAAGAGCCAAATAGAGAAGCGGTAAAGTGTTACAAGTTGCTTAATGAAATAAATGATGTTAAAGTTGGACGAATAAAACACTTCGACATGACACAAACAAAAAAAGATGACACAACTATGACTAATGAAGCCGCTGAAATTATGGTACATTTATTGGACACAAGATTTGAATTATAATATATTTATATCTATAATATTAGGGGTGTTTACATTTTCGAACTAATTCGGTTAACCTATCGAATCGAATTAGTTCGGTTAATTCGGTCAGCCACCGAATTATTCAGTCGGTTAACGGTTAAAAAAAAATTAGAATTTGGTTAACGGTTAATTCGGTTCGAAATCGGTTAATTAATCGAAATTAAATTTTAAATATTAAATATATTATTATATATAACATACGGGCTCAGTCTAAACCATTTAAAACCCAATTAATAATTTAAGATCTAATAACTTTTAAACATAAATAAATATTAATTAATTAAAAAATTATATAAAAATTTTATTTTATAATTATATATTATTTAAATTAATTGTAAACTATTTTTTTGAATTAAAAAATATTAAATATATTATATATAACATATGGGTTCAGCTCAAACCATTTAAAACTCAATTAATAATTTAAGATACAATAACTTTTAAACCTAAATCAATATTAATTAATTAAAAAAATTATATAAAATTTTTATTTTATAATTATATATTATTTAAATTAATTAGAAACTGTTTTTTTGAATTAAAAAATATTAAATTTTTATATAAATTAGAAAATTTTAAAAAATTTCGATTAATTCGAAAATTAACTGAAATTTATTCGGTTTGGTTAATATTTTTGAAAAAAAAAAGTTTGGTTCGGTTAACGGTTAAAGAAAAAAAAAGTTTGGTTAATGGTAATTCGGTTCGGTCGGCCACCGAATTAATTGAATGAACAAACCTATATAATATGACATTCTTATTTAAAATAATTATTGAATTGATTATTAGGAAAAATTGAGGGATAAAAGGACGGAGTATGAAGCTATGGCTTCAAGTCATAGTATTGTTAATGTGGATGACATTGAAAATCAAGTTATTAATGAAGTTTTGGGTCCTGAATGATATGGTCAGGTTCGTTGTCAAAGACCATTCGTTACTCTAACCAAATATTTTGGATCCAGCTCATCTCAGTACATATCATCATAGAATCATTCTTTACAGTTAGAAGTTACTCGTTTAAAACAACAGTTGGCTGAAATGGATCAAAAAGTTGCTCAAATGAAAGCAGTGAGAGAAGCTAAGGAAGCAGAGAGAGAAGCAACATATCAGAAAAATGTGAAGATTTTGAAAATCGACTTCAAGCTATGATGCAGATGATATGACAAAATCAACCTCAGAGTCCACTATCTTAGGTGTTATTTTAGATATGTACTTTGTTTATTCTAGTTAACAATGTTGAACTACATTATATTTTACGTTAATTTAAAATTTGATTTATTATTATGGATTTCAAGTTTGTTGTTATGGATGTCAAGTTTATTGGATAATGCTACAGGTTAAAAATTAAAATTTGGGTAACAAAAGAGCAGAAAACAACATATTGAAAATCAGTTTTAATTAGCGGCGTTTGTATAAAAAAATCACTAAATGCATATTCAATATCGGCGTTTTTGAAAAAAAGTCACTAAAGTTCTAGATCTTTTGAGGCGTTTATATAGAAAATGCCACTATAGCCATAGTCAATAGCGGTGTTTGTAAAGCGGTGTTTTACATTTACAAACACCGCTATATGTCATTACCTTTACCGGCATTTTTAAAAATAAATGCCACTATATGTCAGAATACTTAGCGGCGTTTTTTTACAAACGCCACAAAAGAAAAGATATATAGCGTCGTTTGTCGTCCACAAACGTCGTGTTGATTTAGCGGCGTTTTTTGTTTCACCACAAGGGGTTTTAGCGGTGCAAAACGTCGCTATATGTCTGAAAAATACCACTAAAAACCTATTTTTGTTGTAGTGCAATATGTACTATAAACAATGTTTCTATTACAATAGCTATGCAATTGTCATGACTTGGTTAACAAAACAATTTTAAAATATCATATGAAAAGGGTAAAAATTAATATATCTTTAAAAGAAAGAGATTAAAAACTTAAAGACTATAAAAGAAGTCCATGCCAGTTATCTATTAAATCAGCATCTTCGATGAATTGCCAAGGCAAGTCCCATAAGACTGATCTATTCTCGGTAGTAGTGTCTTGTTCCATAATTGTAGCTAAATCATCCGATGTTGTTGTAGTTGTGGGATCAATCATATCTTCATTATAGTAAAGCATCGTGTTTTCCCCATTAAAAACCAGATTTTAACCACCATTGTCAACAGCTTCCCCATAGCCAAAACCCTGAAAATTGTCGAAGTTTCCTTGGAAGACAGCGTCAGGAACTGAACCTGCAACATTATGGCTAGGGTTTCCAAGAATAGAAAGGTGGCCAGGGTTGGTACTGATCGGAGGGTTAGTATTGGGAGTCAATGTTTGATCTTGGGTGGTCTTTGATGATGATGATCTCTTGGATTTCTGACAGCCGCCGCCCATCAGAACTTTCCGGAGTGTTCCTTCTTTGGTCCAATACCTCCGGCATGACTTGCAAAAGTATCTCGGCTGAGACAAGCTGTAGTTGTAATAACAAAACTTGGTGTTGGTGGAATCACATCTTGGACACTTGACGACTGCCTCTTCTGGTTATTGTGACCTTGTTTTTCTTTCTTCTTGTCCTTTTGAAGGGTTCCCCATCTCCTGCAAACCAAAAAACAAACGATTTTCTCAAAACAATTATAGAAATTTAGGGTTTCCCATCAAATTATAGGGCAGAAAAAGAAGAAAGAAACACAAAGAACAATTTGACCCCTTATGGTTTATTTGTTCTATGCGAAAAAGAAGAAATATTTATTACCTGGTGTTTTCCTGTTGAAGGATCCATACATGCAACGTAACAAAGAAATCAAAATTCAGCAATTTAAGTTTAAGTGAGGACGATAATAATGTCCTCAATATTTTTGAAAGGTAATAGTGTCCTCAATATATATAGCCCTCAAGGGTCTTTATTATAGATTTGGGTGATCAATATATGCGCAGGGCAAAACAATTAATGTTGTATAGATACTTATTAAATATTATATTTTATTGTAATCTAGATTCGGTTTAATATTAATGACTTTCCTTAAATAAATCATACGTCTTTTATTGCAAAAATCTTTCTTTCAATATCCACAATCACCGATTAAGAAACTTTAGCTTATGTAAGGGGGAGAAAATATAATGACGATGTGATTGAGTTGGACGTTGGGAAAGCTCTCATTACTCGAGCGATTAGTTCGCGGAAAAATATTATTATCAAAGAGAATAATTTTTTATGAAATTACATACCCTCGTTTGGCTTAAAACATCCCATTCAAGAAATAATGAAGCATTTCCTACAGTAGTAATATATTTCTAGGTGTTTTTCGAGGACTGTTATTCTTCTCCTTCTCTTAGATATTTAGCAATTCACATCTAAAACAAAAGAAATATTTCAAAAGCATAATTCACTTTATTCCTTGAATTATATGTTATCAAAATAATAGAGGACTTTGCTATGTGAGGTATAGCAAACTTTATTAGGTACTCGTTTTCTTCCTTTGTCACGTGGCTGTTGAAATGATGTAAAAATTAATACTTATTAGGATTAAAAGAATATATGATTTATCTTTTATTTTACTCATTTATCTTTTAAATTTTATAAAATAAAATATATATGAATTAACATATACTTATATTAGTTTAAATATGTATATCTCTCAATTTGGTACCTAAAAATATACACATAATTATATTGGTGTAGGTATGTTTTGTATTTGCAAAGAAATAAAAAAGTGTAGCAAGTAACACATACTTATACCGGTGTAAGTATGGTACATCTCCCAATATATTGGTACGTACCTAAAACATATAATTATATTGGTGTAAGTATATTTCTGTATTTTCAAAAAAACAAATAAGTATAGCAATTAACACACACTTACACCGATGAAAGTATGTATATCTCCCAATATCTTAATACCTAAAATGTGTTAAAAAAGAAAATATATCTCAAAGATAATTTGGTAAAACATACATTTGTATTATCTTATTTTCTTCCAACCAAGCACTATGATATTACATTCCCGCCAAACAAATCTTATTTCTCAAGGATAATACAATATTCTCAGTAATTTATTAAGTAAAACAATATTTCAGTAATCTTATTTTCAATTTTAGTTTTACATTCCGTAAACCAAATGACATGTGATAGAAATTTAAATCTAAATATTCAATGTTTTTATTATCCATAGCCATTGAGGGGCGAAATTAGGTTAATATTGTTAGCGTCAAAATTATTTCGACTTATAGGACAATTCAAAATTTAATTTGAGATCTATAATAAATGTTATAGTATTCATAGAACTCGTCATTCTCTCATGACGAGTTTTATGAAATATTACTTTTTATTGACCCTAGTCATGTGAGTTCCTCAGTAACCTTCATAAAATTCTTTATTTATTGAAAGAGTTTACGAATTGATAAAAAAGTGGTGAGCAAACTAAACTATTGACGGACAGGAACGGACGCATTATGTTAGGGAGGGCGAACTTCTAAAATTTTACAAGGGGACGGATTTATAAAATAAAAATATATTTTCAATAGAAAAATATAGAAAAAATCTAAAATATATGATAATTTTAATTTTTCAAGGGGGCGACTACCCACCCACCCCTTCGGTCCATCCATGCTGGCAAGTTGCTTCGCTACACAATACTGATAATATCGATAAACAATCTTTTACTAAAGAGTGAATCTGACTATACATTACTACCAACAAACCAATCAAAAAAAATACCGTGAGGATCTTTGTGCGAGCACTAAAACAATTGTAAATATATGCAAAAAGCGTATCAAAAATCATAAGGATCGTGACACAAGAGTATGACAAAACGTGTCACAAGGACAGAGATTCTTATTCAAAATTGAAAAACAAAAACCCAAGAAAAAACAAAAGATATAGTATAAAAAACAAGAAAACTAATAATTACCGGAGGTCGACAACCAATGTTAAAATTAATGCCGTCGGCAGCTAAAAAAGCCTAAAGAAAAGAAAGAGGCAACACATAAGCTGAAAGAAAACCTTAACGTTTATTATTTTAAAAATAAATATTTATGTCTATAAACTAGACTAAATTTTGTATATAACATTTGTATATAAAATGTCAACAATCTCTATAATAAGCTGATAAAAACTTTCATTTAATACCTTTGATCTTTCTTAGGTTGTGGTTTTAATATATAGAAATTATTAAAAAGGAATTTGTACGTATATAAAAAGGAATTAATTTTTCCTAGGAAAATAGTTTCTATTACTTAAATAAAAGCTTTAAAGTTAAACCAAATTAAATCCAAATATCTTCAGATGGGCCTGAAGTTCATATTTGTTATACACACGCAAATCTCTCCTTCTACAGGTGTAGAGAGGAGTGCTCCACCGTCTTTCTTCGCCAGCACATGGCTTTAATTTTCTGTTTGAAGGTCACATTTCTTCATTCATTGTGTTTAAATACTTTGAATCTCCTCTGAGTTTTTGGTCTGCTCCCTTCTTCTGTTTCTTGATTTTGCAGTTAATCTCTCTCTCTTTCTGGCAGCCATGGCATCTCCTTCACAGCTTTTCCTCAAACTACTTCATGATTTTCACCACATCGATCGCATCGCATATTCTAGACTCCTAACCCTTAATTTCGACACTCGCCATGCAATGAAAATAGTTTCCTTTTGGAATACTCTTGAAAGAATCGGCTTCAAGCACTTTGTTTACGAACTTCAACAATTATCTGATTCTTCGCTTTTCTCTTTGGCCAAAGACTCCGTCCTCTGCTTGCAATGCCTCTACTCTTCTTCCCAACAAATCTTCCTGTGGCTCCGTCTCGATTTTCACGAGATGAACAAACTTGTTTCTCAAGAAATCTTGTTGGGGTTTCTCGTTAAGAACAGGGAGAGCATTAAACGGATGATCAAGGGTTTGTGAAAGGTGTGTGTGAGGTAGCATTTCTCGAACAAAACTTGGGTCGCAAGCAATCTTACCCCAATGGTGGTCAACCCGATTCTGTAACTACAACAGGTGAAAACGAGGAGGTTTTGAAGGGGGTAAAGTTGAATGGGAAGACAAAACATTGTTTATGACATTCTCGAGGGGACATCCGGTTTCAAATAAAGAAATACATGGTTTCATAGTGGGTAAATTCGGGAGTTGTGGGGAGGCAATCTGTATGGATAAAAACCCAAAGTGGCGTTTGTTCGCCTGTGTTGTTCTAAGGTCACACTCTGACATGTCCAGGATTCTTGGGGGTCAAAAACTAGTGCAAAAAATCATTAATGGCAAACAAGCTAGGGTTCGAAGAGTTGTCCCCAAAAATATTCTTATGAAAACAAGTTAGCCGCAGTTATTGCAGTAAGTTAGTGGTTCGTGGTCTTTAAACATTGATTCATGGCAAGATCAACAGCATTGTTTCGTAGTTTGTCTCCTGTTTCGTAGGTAGAAGTGGTTTAGTTTACAGTTTTACATGTTCCATATTCCGAGGTTGTAAATTGTAATGCTGATCTCTCAACGTTTATGGTACCCCAAGTTTATCTGTTTCTTTGCTCTGCAATGGATTTTTGTTTGAAAGAAATGATATGAAACAAATCCCCAAGCTAATAATCGGTTTATACAGTATTCATAAAACAATACAAGTTTATTCCATTGTTGAGATATAAGAACCATGTATGATGTATGTATAAAGCTGTTCTTCTCCAGTGAACGTTGAATACGTGTCGAAAACGTGTAATGGATAACCTGCAATCGGATGGTGGTAGCTTGTTACTAAACTATTTCATCATCTGGACTCCATGGTTGTACTTGGTGCCATTAGGGCAGTTGCTGCAGATACTAAACTATTGGTTTCCGGGGGTATTCACTGTTTTATCCATTGTTGAGAATCTTCAACGCCTGTTTAACCTTAGAAAACAGGACACCGAGTTTTGGCTCCGGGAACGTGAGGGGCCTATAATGTCTCTTGCTTTGGACCTTTCTCTGATGTTTAGTGGTTCTTGGGATTGATGGTTCGTGTTGGCTCAAGTGCACACAAGCATCGAACCATAATGACTGTGTTTGGAGCCTTGTTCCTCATGGCATGACTTTTGCCTGCACACTGGGGTCAATTTTTTTTAATAATTGGATGATTATAAGATATTATCTGTCGACACTCATTTTTCGTCTCGTTATTATTATTATTATTATTAATTACTATTATTATTTTATTGTTTTTATTTTTGCAGGCTTTACAACCTGATGCAATTGGAGTTCAAGACCCGACCCAAAAATCGGCCAGATCTGATCTAGCAATAGGACCCGACCCGGTTCAAGTCATCATCACTGTCGAGCTCCAAGCCACCGAATGTTGTCATCGCATATGTCAAAGTGCACCTGCAGACAATAACCAAATCATCCACCAATGAGTAAAACAAATTAAGATGTTATCTCAAAGATTCACTGAACATATTCAATCTTGAAAAGTCAGTAGAATACCCTACCACTATTTAGTGGAAAAACCACCAAAGATCCATTTTAAAAATGGATGCATGTAATCATTTGAGAGGGGAGCAAAACGTGGGAGACCAGAGAATACACCAAGGGAGCCAAAGAGAGGAGAGAGAGAAAAGAAAAAAAAGGCTTCATTGATTCTGTCGGATTCTCGCCGTTGATCGGAATCTCCGATCACCATTCCGAACGGTCAAAAGTTGCACAAGACCATCACGGACAACATACTGAAAATTCAGGACGATCAGACGGTGTACGGTGGTGGATCGGAGAAAATAAGCCGACCGGTTTTTGGCCTCTTGCCTGCGATCGGGATCTCCGATCAACATTCCGAATGGTCAAAAGTTTCACCAGACCAGCACAAACAACATACTGAAAATTCAGGACGATCCGACAGTGGACGACGGCAGATCGGAGAAAATAAGTCAAACGGTTTTTAGCCTTTTGCCGGCGATCGGGATCTCCGATCAATACTTCAAATGGTGAAAAGTTGTGTAATGTCAACACGAACAGCATACTGAAATTTCATGACGATCGGACGGTAGACGGTGGTGAATCGGAGAAAACAAATCCATACGGTTTTTGGCCTCTCGTCAGTGATCGGAACCTCCGATCAATATTCCGAACGGTCAAAAATTGCGCGATGTCAACACGAACAGCATACTGAAATTTCAGGACAATCGGACGGTGGCACGGCAGCGCAGTAACACGATGGCCGGTGAATCATTTATGACACATGTTATGTATTTTTTGTATAATTTCTGTTTAATCCCTGAACTTTTATGTGTGTTTTTCATTCCAGCATATGAATATATATGTTTTCTTGATTTAACACTATAGTTTCTGTTATTTTATTTTAGTCATCAGTTTATGTTATTTTTTTTTTGTTTGTTTATGCATTTGGCGCGTAATTTTGATTAATTGGTGTTCTATCCTTTAAACTTAATTTGTTGTGTTTTTATTTGGTCTTTATATTGCATGTTTATTTAATTTTAGTCACAAATGTTGATTATTTTATTTTTGTCATTTAGACATTAGAGTTCTATGTTTTTTCATGTTTCTTTTTAGGTCTTGATTTATTTCTTCATACATTTGACCATTTAATATCTGCATGTATACTTTAATTCTTACTTTGTTTGTATTTAAAAATAGTAATATTTTATTTAATATGGTTTAATCCTTAAATATAGTTTTTTCGTGAAATTTGTATTTTGAAGTTAATATGTTTTTTTAAGTCACTTTCGTACATTATATATTAATTAATATATATATATATATATATAAGTTATAATGTATATAATTTGTGGTGTTTAAATATTTTTACATAACATCTTTTTTGCATAATTTGCATGATAGCCTCATGAGCATTACTTGACTTGAATTGAAATAAATTGACTAAGGGTAATATTCGAGCATTTTAATATCGTCGTAAAGTGATTGTCTTAACGTATAAGAAAGTTACTTTCGATAATTTTAAAATGAAAGTCTATCCTATAAGTGACACCAATTAAAACAGATTCATTTTTAAAATTTGGGGACTAAGGAAAAGATCGTATTCTTTTAATTAAATTCATCGAGAAAAGAGAGTTAGATCGAATCTATGGTCTCGTCTCTTGATATTTAATTAATTGAATACCCTTATTCTCATTAAATATTGGTAAATAAATAATTAATCAATTGGTTGATAGTTTTTTTTTTACTTTTCCATGTGTTTTTAAAGGGTTTTCAAAATAATAATGTTCGATCATAAATAATTAAATATTATTATTTTATCTCTAAAAATTATTTTGGGTGTTATTATTTTGAAATTTAGAATGAAATTTTAATATTTTTTATTTCGATTGGAGTAAAAATCGATTGCTTCAAGGTACGATAGATCATTTCTTCTCGATAGGAAATAATTAAATATTATTATTCTTTCATCCAAAATTTCGAAAAATATTATTTTAGGGGATCATAAATCAAATTAATTTTGAACTTGTACATTTTATTGCAAAGACAATTAATTAATCGACTAGGTACCGATTTAGGGCACTGTGGGGGTGCTAATCCTTCCCTACGTGTAACAGACTCCCGAACTCATTTTCTGGTAACGCAGACCTAAATTTGTTGTTTTAATTAAAATTAATTTTTATTTAAAATGACAAAACGTTTTTGGGTACCCAATCACACCTTAATCAAAGATTGGTGGCGACTCCTCGAACCGTATTTTTAGCATAAAGGAATTTCTAAATTTTTGAAACGAGAGATTTTTTAATCACATTCACTTTTAATTTAAATTTAATCTAAATAAAATAATTAAAAATTGGTGTGGTTTCCAAAATCTCACCCGGAAAAAAACCGTTTCGACAGCTTGGCGACTTCGCTGGGGAATATTTTTAGAGAGTTAGGCCTGTAGTCGATTAATTAATTGTCTTTGCAATTGAAAGTTATAAATTCGTTCTAATTTGGTTTTTGATCCCCTATTTGGTTTTAATATTGTTTGTTGAGAAATTGATTAACCAATAAATAGTTGTACTGATCTGTTTGTTAATGGTTTCAGATTAATTATGTCTAAAGAGGATTTATTTTTTGAGTGTCTTGTGATTATGTGTTGTTTTTGCTTTTCCTCACACACTGCACAACTGCATTTGCATAACATGAGCTAAAACTCCGCTCATTCCTATTTAAGTAAGAGTAATAGACTACTCCCTCGTGTGGTTTTCACCTCCGCATGGGCTAGTGAATCGCTCTTTGGGCTCACGCCTTATGATCCTCGTGAGGTTCTCACCTCCGCAATGGCATAAGGAAGTGTGTCCCCTCGAATTGAACTCGATCTGAAAGTCTGTGATGGGCCAGGATTGAGGGTTCGGTAACCCAAGGGGCATCGGCAAAGGACAATTCGAGGACCCCTTACTTTAGAATCGAACCCAGCATATAGTAAACTTAGAACCCATATACAACCTTACCTAGATCATATGATCCTGTGAGGAGAGTACACAAGGAAAAGCTTATTTGAGCATTCTTTAGTGTAATTTTAATTTCCTGAATAAATGTATGCAAACTAGAAATAATATGGTTAGGTTTAGTTTTCAAACCATTATGCGAATTAGATATCATGCAATTAGGATTTTTTTTAAATAACAAAGCTTGTGGGTAGAAATCCTGTTTGGGTAGGATCTACTAAGCACGATTGGGTAGTCAGCATGTGAGGGTAGGTTTTATTTAATGAGTTCGATACTTATTATTTTGTTATTTATCTTATGTGGACTAACTTATTTTTTCCTGTGTCTATTTTATTGTGATTTTATTGCATTTGCATCTTCATATCATCTGAGGTGTTAATTCGTAAGTGATTGACTAATAAGAAGGCTGGTCATAATGAGGCAAAAAAATCTTAACCATGTACTCAAAATCAGGAGATTCAAAGACATTCAAATGATTAATGAAGAATGACATCCAATGAATGAAGAAATCTGAAACTGATTGAAGATCGATCCATAAAGAAAGATATCCGATGAAGGAAGAAGTTTGAAGTTGATCGAAGACCACCTTTAAAGGCATCAAGACTGAGATATTCCCTCAGAAGATAGATACAATCATACAAAGGACGAGAAGACCCTTCATAAAGACACGAAGACCATTTTGCATTGGAAGTAAGAATGAAGATTTCAAGATTCAATTTAAGGACATTCGACGTCATCAAAGGTGATAAAATACGCCGACAACTTTGGGATATAATGTTATATTCTATGAAGAGTACAACTCAAGAAGATGAAGAAATGGAGAATCACAATTGTATTTTGACTACATGGTGTAATGAATTCTTGTTGTCTAAATGAAAGTTGTTCTATAGTGGTCACTTTTGGAATTAATGCCTTGTGCATTTGTATTTGCATTCTTATTTTTGCATTAGCTTATTAATTTATTTATTTTACTAATGTTACTTTTTATCATTTTATTATCATTTTCATACTAACCAGTTTATATGTTGTTTTCTTTATCTGCATTGCATGATCATGACATAATCAAAAGGTGTTGATTTGTGAGTTATCATCATAGTAAAAGGTTTTCATGACGGACAAAGGGTTTCGTGATCAAGCAGGCTATAACACAGTTAAGAAGTGGCATCTTGTGAAAGCTTCGAGAATAACAGAGAGATGTGCGTACAAAGATCATATGCATGACAAAGAGTATAAAGAGATAAGAGAGTTAAAAGAGCAGATGTCCAAGATGATGGATAGAATAGATGCTTTGGCCAAATGAAGTGAGACTTCTACAATAGAAAAGAAAGAGATCGATGAAAATAATCTTGAGGTGTCAAATATGCAAGAAATTACTTTAGAGTCCGCTGATCTTAGCCAGTACAAGAAATCACGCACAATCATTGTTCGTATCAATAAGCTATTTGGAAACGCCAAGGAAATAGTGGAAACTATAGAAGTTCAGAAGGATGAAAAGAAGCCATGCAGTCAAAACTCATTAATGGTTGATAGTATACTCCCAACATCAGGGGAAGTAAAACTGGAAACTCCAGCCCAACCCAAGTTGAGAGGTGGCTCTCGTTGTGATTTCATCCCAATATCATATAAGGAGTTGTATGATGCACTGTTAGAAGCCCGAGAAGTGGCCCCACATTATGTGAAACCTCTGCAGCCTCCATATCCAAGTTGGTATGACATCAACATTCATTGTGAATATCATGCTGGAGTTCAAGGACATTCTATTGAGAATTGTTCTACTTTCAAATGGTGAGTCCAACTTCTTCTAGATCATGGAGTATTGGAGTTTGAATCGAAAAGACAACCCAGTTTGGTAACGGATTATCCTGTTGAGTTTGAACCATAAGTTACCAAAGGTAAGGGTATCAGTGACGGCATTCAGGAAGAGGATTGTTTGCCAAATACGAAGCTCAGATTCATCATTTAAAGAGCAAAAATAATAAATTGAGCAGCGAGATGGAAGCCATGCGAGATATTTTTCGAAGGATCAGTCAAGCCTTTAAATTTGTTGGTATAGGAAATGTCCCAGATGAGTGGATAACAGGGGTCACTAAACTAAAAAATGACGCTGAACAATGGAGAAAAAATTGCAAGGTGCACGAAGGTCGAGCTGAGAAGTTTGCTCATGATTTACATATTACAGAAAGAAGGCACAATATAGCTGTTGATAATTTGGGAAAATATCAAGTCGAAAATCAGACGTTGAATTTGTCCATAGCCAACATGGAAATTTCATATCAACGCCACAAGGGGGAGAATGCAGCTGAGCTAGAAGCCACTAAAGCCAAGAACAAGAAGTTGATGAAGATTATGGATGATTGTAGTGATCGTATGCAAGAGCTTCATAACCACAATGACTTTCTTACGAGGAAAAATGAACAACTTCATTTACAGCTCCAAGAATTGACACGTAAGATAGAGAAAAGGGACAATGTCATGAAAGAAGTTATGATCCCAGTAAGCCATTTGGCTCACAAGTTGATTGATCTAGCTGGTTTTGCAAGAGAATTGAAGCAGATTGACAACTCAACCCCCGAGCATGAGTGGAAGTTACTTTGGCTTTTGAGAGAGATAGAGGAGTTAGGAGTTAAAGCTATTCCTTATGTGTAAAGTTGTTTGATGTATCAAAACCTTTGTGTTCAATGAAAGTTGTTTTAAGATGATCACTCTGGAATAACACCTTTTGCATACATACATTTGCATTGCATTTATTTATTTAAGCATTTTGTATAATCACTCATAAACATGTAATTAATCTGTGGAGGATTTGATGAAGTGGTCATAACCACGTAATACCACATGGAAGCAAGAAGCTAAAATCAGTACAGTGGGAACTTGTTCAACTGGTCTTAGGATTGAGCCTTTCAGAATGATCTGAGAAAAGAGTCCATATCCTGAGGGCTACGATGTTGATCTCGTGTACAGTTACCACATAGGAAGCTCATGATATTCCTCCGAGAACTGTGAGGCACTGAAGCGCAAGATCCAGAACTTGATTGATTCAGGGGCATAGACAATTGAAGAAAATGGGGGCATTGCATCTACCATTAGCATTGAGAGCATTGTTTTGTTTGAACACGTTTTTGTTCTGTCTTTCATATTTGTTTAATCTTTTAAACGATTGAACTTATGCTACATTCTAAGGTTGAGTAATTGAGCAAATTTTAATCTTTAGTTCTTTGAATATTGAATGAATTAAGGATTCTTTTAATTTTTCAAGAATTATAGATTTTTGACATATGACAAGATTAGACCTTTCTTATCCTCTCCAAAAAAAAATCCCTCAATTTTTACCCAGAATAATTCATGGAGATACAAAGAGTCATACCGATACATTTGAGTCAATAAAGTCACACCATCGTCTTTTTAGATGCAATACTGACATCTTTATACCAATAAAACCTAACGCATTAATTTGTTCACTTGAGCATGAACCTTCCTATCAGAAGACACAACGTGGAGCATCTCGCATCGACTTCTTGAAGATGAACCTAAACAATTGAGACATGCTGGGAGCAAGAAGCAGAAAGGAGAATTACTTCGAAATAATTCTATCACGCATTAATTACATTTTTTCATGTGAATAAAATTAATCCTGAAAATCTATTCCCCTGTGGATACCTCTTTTCAAGGACTTCTGTGTATGAGATGATGAATGGCTTTATTTTAGTTATCCATATATGTATATATATATCCCTTGTTGTCTCATTTTAAGCCTATAGTACTTTTTCTTCTGATTCAACCCAACCAAGGATCACCCCCACACTGGGGGACAAGGTGGAAGAAATCTGCTCACATGAGTGAAGACATCAATCCAGAGGAGATGCCAAAAGGTGAACCAAATGCCAAGTGCGAAGATCCAATCAGAACAAAAAAGAAACAAAAAAAAAAGAAAAACAAAACAAACAAAATGGGACGATAATCGAGTCAAGTATCTCATCAAGCTTTAAACTACGAGATTGATCAAGCACAATTATTCCAGAATCACTTCACTAGAATATCATAGAGCATCAAGAGAGAGACATACGAGCATATTCAAATTGAGCAAGCGAGGATTGAAAGCATCAGAATGAATTGATCCTTGGTTCAATACCCTTAAACACTTGTTTGGGCCTACTTATCCTTTTTTTTCATAACCATGAACCATGGCCTACATTACGTGCCTTAAAAGTCCCTTCTAATCATACATGAATTTCTGATCAGAAGAGACTATCTTCAGATTTCATCCCGCCCATCAGGATTAATCTTTATTTGCAAAAAAAAAATTCTAAAATCTTTAATGCATGATAGAGAAAAATGACAAAGGGGGTTCAAGATGTAAATTCTGAATGACGTCTTGAAACCAAAGGAGGATTTGAGTTGAAAACCTGAAAAGGCAGCTCGAATATAGAAATGGTGCAGCTAAGATGATCGCACAAATTCCTTGATAAGGCATTGCACAATGCGTAACCATGAGAGCTGGGAGATGTGAACATTTCCAGTAGATGAGCATAAAAGTTACCCTATCAGATCAGTGAACATCAAAGAAATAAGAAGGCTAAACCATTGACCAAACACAATAACTTGAAATTCTTTTTATCCTTTCCTTACTTAATCATTTCCCAAAGATAGCTTTGATCTTGACACTTGTCAAATAGCTATAATTTATTGAAGGATTAACAGTGTAATTAATTCTTTGATGTCCAATGAACTCTAGTTTTATGATTCGTCTCAATTATGAAACCGAGAAAGGGGTAATATTTTTAAAACTTTTTGATCAAACATTTTTCAAAACTCTTCGACTTGATGTTTTCAGATCTTGAAAATAAAAGAAGAAGAAAAACACTTTTCAAACAAGACAATCTTTCTAGAGTGGATCTTGGTATTTGACATGTGGCTCCCAGACACAAAATCTCATGTTTAGAATCAGTGCCGAAGCAAGCAATGAGGAACAATGGGGCATCGTTAAAGATTCAAAAACAAATATTGGGGCATATTTGGAGATTCAACATTGAATATTGGGGTATATTTGGGGATTCAACATCCTGATGCAAATTATCAGTTCTTCTGAAGGCATTTCCTCCATATGTAGGAACAAGCAGACAAAGCACGAGGAGATAAAACTAATTCATATTGCATGCATCTTAGACATACTTAAGATCATCACATTCATCATTTTTTATACATATTTTTTTGCAGCTTTTAGAGCCAATTTCAACTTCACGACGAAGGATATTGGACTCAAAATAGCACAAGCTTGGATTTCAACTTCACGACGAAGCATATTCAAATCAAGGCTCAACTTCACGACGAAGGCGCCATCCACGATTTCAACTCGACGACGGAGGATATCGTACCAATGGATCCACAATTTCAACTCCACGACGGAGGATATCGTGCCCACACATCCACGGTTTCAACTTCACGACGAAGGAAATCGTACACACAAGCAGCATTCATCTCTAGATTGGATTTCAACTTCACGACGAAGGATATCCAACTCAAAGAAGGAGTGTCTGTCAATAAACTTTCCAGTTTCAGAGCCAATTTTAACTTCACGGCGAAGGATATTGGACTCGAAACAGCACAAGCTTGGATTTCAACTTCACGACGAAGGATATTTAAGTCAAGGCTCAACTTCACGACGAAGGCGCCATCCACGATTTCAACTCCACGACGAAGGATATCGTACCAATGGATCCACGATTTCAACTCCACGACGGAGGATATCG
The DNA here is from genome assembly GCF_006381635.1 of Hibiscus syriacus. Lineage (NCBI taxonomy): Eukaryota > Viridiplantae > Streptophyta > Magnoliopsida > Malvales > Malvaceae > Hibiscus > Hibiscus syriacus. Next base: position 974,996 of record NW_024063415.1, read on the forward strand.
TGCCCATACATCCACGGTTTCAACTTTATGACGAAGGAAATCGTACACACAAGCAGCATTCATCTCTAGATTGGATTTCAACTTCACGACGAAGGATATCCAACTCAAAGAAGGAGTGTCTGTCAATAAACTTTCCAATTTTAGAGTCAATTTCAACTTCACGACGAAGGATATTGGACTCAAAACAACACAAGCTTGGATTTTAACTTCACGACGAAGGATATTCAAGTTAAGCCTTCACAGTAGTGAAGCAACTCCATCAGTAAGTCTTCTGAGCAGATGCTTAAATCCTTCGGGTCATCTGTAAGCCTTTCGAGCAAGATGATAAGTCCTTTGGGCCATCCATAAGACCTTTGGGCAGGATGTTTTCACATGTCTATCAAAATATGAGAAACGTTTCTCATTCAAATTTGAAAATTTGAATTTTTTGAAAAGTAAGAAAGGTTTCTTACTTAGTAAAATATTTCCAAAATTCATAAGTCCTTCGGGCCATCAGTAAGTCTTTCGAGCATGATGCTTAAATCCTTCAGGTCATCTGTAAGCCTTTCGAGTAAGATGATAAGTCCTTTGGGCCATCAATAAGACCTTTGGGCAGGATGTTTTCACATGTCTATTGAAATATGAGAAAGGTTTCTCATTCAAATTTGAAAATTGAAATTTTTGAAAAAGTTCGGTCCCAATTCAATGGATCAACTCATCCATATCTGATATTCCCTTCAGAATAAGCGGAATATATTTATCTCTTTCAAGATTTGATATTCCCTGAGTGACAGCGGAACAAGTCTACCATGATTCAATCTTCCCTGAGTGACAGCGGAATGGATCAACTCATTCAAATCTGATATTCCCTTCGGAAGAAGCGGAATAGATCATTTTTTCAAGATTTGATATTCCTTGAGTGACAGCGGAACAAGTCTACCATGATTCAATCTTCACTGAGTGACAGCAGAATGGATCAACTCATCCAGATCTGATATTCCCTTCAAAAGATGTGGAACAAATCATTCTCTTTCAAGATTTGATATTCCCTGAGTGACAGCGGAACAAGTCTACCACGATTCAATCTTCCCTGAGTGACAGCGGAATGGTTCAACACATCCAGATCTGACATTCCCTTCAGAAGAAGAGGAACATATCACTCTCTTTCAAGATTTGATATTCCCTGAGTGACAGCGGAACAAGTCTTCCCAGATTCAATCTTCCCTGAAGAACAGTTAAATGAATCAACATCCCCGATCTGATATTCCCTGAGTGACAACGGAACAGATCCCTATCATATTTCAAACCTTGAAGTTAACTGGACGAAAAACGTATTGTCTTATCATCTTTGCCCTATTCTTGTTAACACAAGAATAGGCAAAGAGGGGCAGCTGTCGACACTCATTTTTCGTCTCGTTATTATTATTATTATTATTAATTACTATTAATATTTTATTGTTTTTATTTTGCAGGCTTTACAACCTGATGCAATTGGAGTTCAAGACCCGACCCAAAAATCGGCCAGATCTGATCTAGCAATAGGACCCGACCCTGTTCAAGTCATCATCACTGTCGAGCTCCAAGCCACCGAATGTTGTCATTGCATATGTCAAAGTACACCTGCAGACAATAACCAAATCATCCACCAATGAGTAAAACAAATTAACATGTTATCTCAAAGATCCACTGAACATATTCAATCTTGAAAAGTCAGTAGAATACTCTACCACTATTTGTGGAAAAACCACCAAAGATCCATTTTAAAAATGGATGCATGTAATCATTTGAGAGGGGAGCAAAACGTGGGAGACCAGAGAATACACCAGGGGAGCCAAAGAGAGGAGAGAGAGAAAAGAAAAAAAAAGGCTTTAGTGATTCTGTTGGATTCTCGCCGTTGATCGGAATTTCCGATCACCATTCCGAACGGTCAAAAGTTGCACAAGATCATCACGAACAACATACTAAAAATTCAGGACGATCAGACGGTGGACGGCGGTGGATCGGAGAAAATAAGCCTAACGGTTTTTGGCCTCTTGCCTGCGATCGGGATCTCCGATCAACATTCCAAATGGTCAAAAGTTGCACGAGACCAGCACAAACAACATACTGAAAATTTAGGACGATCGGACAGTGGACGACGGCAGATCGGAGAAAATAAGTCAAACGGATTTTAGCTTTTTTCCGGCGATCGGGATCTCCGATCAATACTTCAAACGATGAAAAGTTGTGTAATATCAACACGAACATCATACTGAAATTTCATGACAATCGGACGGTAGACAGTGGTGAATCGGAGAAAACAAATCCAGACGGTTTTTGGCCTCTCGTCGGTGATCGGAACTTCCGATCAATATTCCGAACGGTCAAAAATTGCGCGATGTCAACACGAACAGCATACTGAAATTTCAGGACAATCGGACGGTGGCACGGCAGCGCAGTAACACGATGGCCGGTGAATCATTTATGACACATGTTATGTATTTTTTGTATAATTTCTGCTTAATCCCTGAACTTTTATGCGTGTTTTTCATTCCAGCATATGAATATATATGTTTTCTTGATTTTAACACTATAGTTTCTGTTATTTTATTTTAGTCATCAGTTTATGTTATTTTTTTTTGTTTGTTTATGCATTTGGCGCGTAATTTTGATTAATTGGTGTTCTATCCTTTAAATTTAATTTGTTGTGTTTTTATTTGGTCTTTATATTGCATGTTTATTTAATTTTAGTCACAAATGTTGATTATTATATTTTTGTCATTTAGACATTAGAGTTTTATGTTTTTTCATGTTTCTTTTTAGGTCTTGATTTATTTCTTCATACATTTGACCATTTAATATATGCATGTATACTTTAATTCTTACTTTGTTTGTATTTAAAAATAGTAATATTTTATTTAATATGGTTTAATCCTTAAATATAGTTTTTTCGTGAAATTTGTATTTTGAAGTTAATATGTTTTTTTAAGTCACTTTCGTACATTATATATTAATTAATATATATATATATATATAAGTTATAATGTATATAATTTGTGGTGTTTAAATATTTTTACATAACATCTTTTTTGCATAATTTGCATGATAGTCTCATGAGCATTACTTGACTTGAATTGAAATAAATTGACTAAGGGTAATATTCGAGCATTTTAATATCGTCGTAAAGTGACTGTCTTAACGTATAAGAAAGTTACTTTCGATAATTTTAAAATGAAAGTCTATCCTATAAGTGACACCAATTAAAACAGATTCATTTTTAAAATTTGGGGACTGAGGAAAAGATCGTATTCTTTTAATTAAATTCATCAAGAAAAGACAGTTAGATCGAATCTATGGTCTCGTCTCTTGATATTTAATTAATTGAATACCCTTATTCTCATTAAATATTGGTAAATAAATAATTAATCAATTGCTTGATAGTTTTTTTTTTTACTTTTCCATGTGTTTTTAAAGGGTTTTCAAAATAATAATGTTCGATCATAAATAATTAAATATTATTATTTTATCTCTAAAAATTATTTTGGGTGTTATTATTTTGAAATTTAGAATGAAATTTTAATATTTTTTATTTCGATTGGAGTAAGAATCGATTGCTTCAAGGTACGATAGATCATTTCTTCTCGATAGGAAATAATTAAATATTATTATTCTTTCATCCAAAATTTCGAAAAATATTATTTTAGGGGATCATAAATCAAATTAATTTTGAACTTGTACATTTTATTGCAAAGACAATTAATTAATCGACTAGGTACCGATTTAGGGCACTGTGGGGGTGCTAATCCTTCCCCACGTGTAACAGACTCCCGAACTCATTTTCTGGTAACGCAGACCTAAATTTGTTGTTTTAATTAAAATTAATTTTTATTTAAAATGACAAAACGGTTTTTGGTGCCCAATCACATCTTAATCAAAGATTGGTGGCGACTCCTCGAACCGTATTTTTATCATAAAGGAATTTCCAAATTTTCGAAACGAGAGGTTTTTTAATCACATTCACTTTTAATTTAAATTTAATCTAAAGAAAATAATTAAAAATTGGTGTGGTTTCTAAAATCTCACCCGGAAAAAAACCGTTTCGACATTATCTATTTATATTTTTTTAATCAATTGATAATGCATATACTATGTAGCTGCTCAAGGGAAAGATTTTGTAACTTTTAATAGTCGATGATTCAACAAAACGGCATCCTATAATCAAGGGACCTTTAATGTACTTTGTGAATAGAAATAAACCAAGTTATTAGAATGTCATATCGGGCCAGGCTTCATCTTGGTGAGCAATTCGAGCTGGAGTTCCATCTAGTTTAATCCATTTCCCGCTATAAAATGTAAACAAAGGGTGTCCCAATGAAGAAGAAACTCCAACTGAAAGCAAAAGAATCCCAAAATCAAAAGGACGATGGAAGGATTCGTTTTGTTTTTGGTTGCAATGGTTTCAATGGGAATGGCAATGGGTCACGAGAATTCAAGCTGGAACGTATCGGCCATGTACGTGTTGGGTGATTCTTCAGTGGATTGTGGAGCCAACACTCTCTTTTACCCAATCTTCCATTTACATCTCTCTTTGCTCCCTTGCAATGGCTCCAATTCCATCCTTCTCCCTTACCTTCTTGGTAAATTTCTTGCTTTCTTTCTTCTTTCTGCAAATCGGTTCTTGAAGACCACATTTCTTGAAACTTTGATTTTCCCAAACGCATGCAGCTAATAAGATGGGTTTGCCGTACGCCGAGCCATTCTACACCCAGAACGGAACCATCGACGGCTTGCTGAGAGGCGTCAACTACGGTGCGGCACACGCCACGATCCTCACCGCCAGCAGCCTCGGCCACCAGTCTCTTAACCACCAGCTGAGGCAAGTGTTCGAGTCGGTTCAACTATTGCAACTTCAACTCGGTCACGAAAGCTCTCGCTGGTTCATCAGATCGTCATTATTCTACCTCTCGTTCGGCAAAGATGACTACATCGATCTCTTTCTTCGCAATTTTTCGGGCGTAATGGCTCATTACAACGACCATTTATTTGCTGAGATTTTGGTTAACGAAATGGTGCATGCCATGATGAACTTGTATGATATGAACGTGAGGAAAGTTGTGGTGATGGGGTATTGCCTTTGGGATGTTCCCCAAGTTCATTCTTCCAATGGCAAACTGATGATGGAAATTCAACAATGGGTTGTGTTCAGGAGATAAATGAAGTGATTTTGAAGTATAATGTACTGCTTGAAGACAGCGTTCTTAGGCTCAACGATGAGTTGCCCGATGCACATATTGTCTTCTGTGATCTTTACCAAGGACTCAACAAGATCCTATCTTTTCCACATATTTTTGGTATGAATCCTTGCTATTTTGGATCAGATATTTAAATTGATGTTGCTGTCACATTATTACGATGATTGCAGGTATCGCTGTCATGCAATGACAGTTTCGAACGGCACCGCTACCGCGGATCGCTATTTAAATCCCTGTTTTGGGTGATCATTTCTTGATGTATCTGATGTTTTTTCTCTTTAAAAACAGGGTTTGAGGATGCAAAGAATGCTTTCTGTGGGCTTGGTTTGTATGGTACAGAGATTGGGTGCATCACTTCAGATATAGCCTGCAACCCTGTTTCATCGAATGTCTGGTGGGATCTGTATAACCCTACACCACGAGTTAACTCGTTGCTGGCTGAGTCGACATGGTCGGGTCAAGAACTTTCTCCAACATCTGTCGTCCAACTACCATCCATGATCTGGTTCACACTTCAGAGCCCCATCGTTAATGAGTTCTTAAACGTTGGGATTTCTTTGTTAGGTATTCCACTCCCTGGAATTAGCTGAGAATCGGTGCAATTTCCTATCACTTTCCCGGAAAACTGCAGGTCAGCCTTGATAGCAGTCCCAAGTTAAAGAGAATGAAGAATATGAAGCTCCATATGTTAATCTGTCATGTAAATACTACAACTTGAAACATTCTTTTCCTTTCTGAATTTGATATGTGACTTGATATGTAAGTAAGCTTAAACATGATATTATTTTACCCTTCGAAATCAAGTTGAGTGTCAGATATATGCTGCATGCCATAGAATCCATTTCAGCTCATGTACGAGTTCGTGTATGAATCATTTTGGCACTGTTGGAGGTACGTGTGTAGTTGGTCTTTGGCAATGTTGGAGAGTATGACCATTTTGGCTCCGATTTTAGAATGTTGTAGGGACTAGAGCATCCATAGTCACTTATGTTCTATCGAGCTTAAAATAAGTTATAATTCGATGGTTTACCGATTAAGAAAGACTAAGCATTCATGTTTGATGTGAACAATGTGCCGTTTGAGTGTCAAAAAGTCATTGCAGTGCAAAAGAAACAGATGAACATTGAGAAACAAGCATTACAACCTCGGAATATGGAACACAGAAAACTGTAAACTAAGAATGTTTTTGATCTTGTCATGAATCATTGTCTAATGACTACGTACCACTAATTACTGCAATAACATAGCAATGAATGCAGCTAACCTCTTTTCATAAGAAAACTAGTTTTGGGGACAAATCTTCGAGCCCTAACTTGTTTGCCATTAATGAAGAGTTTCAATGATTTGTTACCCCCAAGAATCCTGGACATGTCTGAGTGCGACCTTAGAACAACACAGGCGAACAAACGCTGCTTTGGGTTTTTATCCATATGGATTGCCTCCACACAACTCCCGAATTTACCCACAATGAAACCTTTGATTTCCTTGTTTGAAACCGGATGTCCCCTCGAGAATGTCATAAACAATGTTTTGTCTTCCCAATCAGCTTTACCCTCCTTCAAAACCTCTTCGTTTTCATCCGTCGCAGTTACAGAATCGGGTTGACCACCATCAGAGTAAGATTGCTTGTGACCCAACAAAATCAAGAAACAAAAAAAGGGAGCAGATTGATTGAAAGCTCAGAGGAGATTCAAAGTACTTATACACAGTGAATGAAACAATCTGACCGTTAACCATAAAATTAAAGCCATGTGCTGGCGGTGGATAGATTCACTTGCATCGCATGGCATGGATGTAAATTTCGTATTTTGAATGAAGTAATAAAACAGAACAAATTCATTGCTAAACTTTTGTTACTGTGCGCGCGTAATTTTGAATTTTGATCCAACTTAATGTGCACATATTTAAAATTGGATAAACTATTCATATGACCACATAATTATTGTTCTTTTTCATTACGATCACTGATTTTGAAATATTCTTAATTAGATCACTTAATTATTTAAGAGTGACAATCAATTCTCCTGCCACTAATATTCAAAGGAGAAGGTAATGTGGTAGTTAACTTTTTATAATTACACATTGGTCATTGCTAGTTAGATATTCAATCAATTTAATCTTAATTTTAATAAATTAAAATAAATTTAATCATGACACGTGTTACAATTTAATTAGAATAAAGAAAATCAAACTTAGTTGTTTCGATAACCAAACAAATGTCCAATCATTGACCCGATACCATTATTTATTGCTAAATATACAATATGTTATATATAAAATATATTATTAATTTAATATATATATATATATATATATATATCATTCTTATTTTAACTTAAAAATATATATTAAAAATTCAAGTTATGAATTTTTATTATTTTAAAATTTAAAATGATGTTAGGGAAAGATTACACTAAGTTGAAACTTATTTTTTTAGATACAAGGTCAAAATTTATTTCTAACATTCAATACAATAATTATTTTTTGTCATATTTTTTTGAACTACTTTGATCCTTACGGTTTCATTTTGAGGCAAAATGTCCCTTGGTTGGATAGAAAACGTTAGTTGACCAATGATTAATGATTGTTATTAATGTGTCAAGTCATATATGTCCAAAGTAATGATATGATATATTATATGTCATTATTTTAGATACGTGGTAACATCACATTATCACTTTAAACACATGGTAATGCTACATCGCCATTTTTATACATGTAGTGATGTTATATCATAACTTTTAAACACGTGGTATGTGACACATTATCACTTTGAACATGTAGTTTGTGCCACCTGAATACTTTGGACATATAAAATTTATCACATTAACAATAACCAATAAGCATTTGTTGTTAGTTAACTAACAATTTTTATCTAACCATAAATTATTTTATCTCAAAATGAAAGATTAAAATTAAATTACTCCAAAAGAAAGAATAAAATCTATTTAATGAAACGGTAGTAAATATTTTGGCATTATTTACAAATTCAATGTGGAAGCTGTAAAATAAGCCTTTCAAAAAACATAAGGGTAAAGTTACAAAAAAATGAAATGATATTTGATTATAGGACGTTATTTTGTTGAGTCTCATGATTATTAAAAGTTACAAAATGATCCTATATAAGGATGAACAGAAAGGGGCAGTCGTCCATCTTTAAAATTTTTCATTAGTGTATATTTTAGATATTTTCTTTGTATATCAATTGATAATATGTCCCTGAAATTTTATAAGTTCATCACTTCTTAAAATTTTAAAATTTCACACCCCTAACGTAAGATCTTACGTTTGTCTATGATCCCACGACTATAAGGCGCTGCTTTGTTGAGTCCCCCTACTATTAAAAGTTGCAAAATGTTCACTCGACTATTCATATGTTCCAAACTCGTCATTTTCAATTAAAAAAAGTGATGGTCATATAAGTTAGAAGTAAACTTGTTATTTGAGATATGACAAAATCTTATTTCAGAATCGTTTGAGTTGTATATTGTGATCGACTCTTCATTTACATTATGTTGTCAAGACAGTGCTTTAAATATTACATCTTTAAGCCAGTCCTTTAAAGCAACAATGATGCCAATAGACATCATTAAAATATAATTTTATCAGTAAGTTAACTTTCAACTTAGACAGTCAATAATTTTTTAATGAAAAATGATGAGTTCGGAATATATGAATAGTCGAGTAACCATTTTGTAACTTTTAATAGTCGATAAAAAATAACATCCTATAGTTAGGGGAAGAAATTTAAATTACGGTTGCGACCGCGTTTATCATGGTAGCAGATATAACAAATGTTATTACAGGTATTGCAATTGTGAATTTTTTCTAAATGATTTGAATTTTTTCTAAAGAAAAAAATAATAATTTTTTTAAATAAAATAATGTAACAATATCGAAATAGCAACCCAGATTATTGCAATTGGACATTACCCGTTAAATTACGACCACGATATATCGCTATTGGTGTGATTTAACTTTACACCAATTGTTTTCATAATAGCAGTCTCAGATGTTGCAACAAACACGTTTTTGCTACCCAATCATTATTTGAATCTCTATAAGTATTATTTTATAACTTTTAATCGGAGATCATATATATCTTTTATAAGAAAAATAGAAAGTACACACAAGAAACAGATCAACCGTCTCGCGGTTGCCATTTCATCGGGGAAGTCTCACGTGCAACAACTTTAATATACGGCTAAGGAAAGGCGCTACCGGTTTTGTTATTATTTTTTTAAAATTTCCGGTAAAAAAATTACCTAAAACATTATTATTTCTACCGCTTTTGTTATTATTGGGCGCTTTACCGATTTTGTTAATATATTCGGTAAAGCGCTACCTAAAACATTATTTTTTTTACCGATTTTATTATTATTGGGTACTTTACGTAAAATGTAAAAAAATATTAATGTTTTTAAGTAGAAATAATAATGATTTAGGTAATTTTTTTATTAAAAATATTAAAAAAATAATAAAAAAATTAGTAGCACATTTCCTTAATTATTAAAGCTGTCTCAGGTAGAATTTCACTGTTTCATCTGCGACTTTTTCTAATAAAAGATTCACAATTTTTATCATTCTTCACAATCTTTTCATTTCCTTCACTTCTCCGTGCAAAAGAAAAGAAAAGAAAATGTACAAGTCGAAGTTGCAGGAGCTTTGCCATCAAAGGCAATGGGCATTGCCAAGGTACACCTCCATGAAAGATGGCCCTGATCACAATCCTTGCTTCAAATCCTCCGTCTTCCTCAACGGCACCTCGTTTCACTCGTCCGTCCCTTTCAAATCTTGTAAAGAAGCTCAAAACGACGCCGCTAAGTCCGCTTTGCTTCACTTCACTTCCTCTTCCTCTTATTCCCTTGCTGCTGCAAATCCTGTTCAAGAGGTATCCTCCTGTTCTTCCCTTTATTTCATGGTTTAGATTAACAAAATGGGTATTCTTTTTTAATTTTTAACAGGCTGATTTGGGAATGTACAAGAATCTGTTGCAAGAGTTGACTCAGAGAGAAGAATGGAGTTTACCAGAGTATAAGACAACTCAATGTGGTGAGCCTCATAGGCCGAAGTTTTTCTCTACCGTCCAAGCGGAAGGACATGTTTTTCATGGGAAAGGAGGGAAATCCAAAAGGGAAGCCGAGATCAACGCTGCTAAACTTGCTTATACCAATCTAATCCAGCGTAAAACATTCTCCCATCTTTTCTTTGTTTTGATTAATTTTTATTTTATTTTCGAATTTGTTTAATATTGTGTCAAGTAAAAAAAATGTTCAGTTAGTTTAGTACTATTGATTTCAATTTAAATTGTTTTCTATAATCATATACAATATACATATATATTTCTTTGTATTTTTTTATATGTGATATACATATATCATGTTGAGTTGATGAACTCAACCTTGAACTTGAAAATCAATCCATTAATTGTTAAAGATTTCGAGTTATTCGAGTCTTATTGTATAACTCAAATTTTTTTTTTAATTTTTTTGAGATGAATTTATGAAATTATAAGTAGAATCAAATTTCTTAACGTCGAATTCAGTTTTTTCGAGTTGAAATTTGCTCAGCCAAGTGGAAACTAAGAAATCACTTGCCACTACACGTCTCCTGCTGATTATTTTTTCCAATTTCAGGCTTAAAAGGGGAAACTCTCAAATCTGCTTCCGGTTCAGACTTGACCCCTGCTGTAGAAAATGAAGAACATGCTAAAGAAGGTAAATATTTCACCTTGTTCCAATATTATTCTATTTATTCATTTCCAAACCACACTTTTTACTTAAATACTTTAAACTCGTACTTGTGGCTTACCCTTGCCTGGTAGATGCAGTGCGAGAAGTGAAAAAGGGAGACAAAGAGGGCTCGAATTCAATCTCTTATGAATCAACATATTTCGACATCTCCTGTCTCTCGATTTCGGACTCGAAAACGGAGGAAATTCGGGGATCGAGGAGCTATCTACTCAACAACAGGTTCAGGGTTTATCCATGCTACCCTGACATCGCATTTCCACAAGGCATCACCGTGGTGCCCATCAGTGAGGATAAATGGGTGGCTGTGAGCTTGGAATTCCCAAATGAAACAGATGAGTGATCCATCTCTGTAGGTGCTTGTTAGACGTTTGTACTACTTGTTTGCCCTGAATTTTCTTTAGCATGATGATTTCAATGGCTGTTTATGCATGAAAAATATGTTTTTACCCTTCACATTGCTGAAACTTTAAACAAGTATTCTATTGCTTTAACCCTAAATTCGAGGTGTGACATTTGGATGATTTGTTGTTCTCTTTTTCCCTCTACTGAAAATATCACCTTTTCCAGTTTATCTATATCATTTATAAACCTGCCATTCAACACTTTGAAGCCAGCATGCAGAAGAGATCCACACTGAGTGGAGAAAGACTGAATGGATATATGTAGGGAAACTTTACCCTTATCACAATCAGGGATGGACGAGGGAAACTTTACGATCATCCTTGAAAATTTTAAATACTCATATAACTTAAGTATTTTTTTTGTATTTTTTGTCGATAATTTGTTTTTGTCTCTCTTAAAATTTTATAAACTCGCTCCTAATATATAATCTCACGTCGGATCCTGATCGTATTCGGGTCTGAAATTTCTTAGATATATCTTGGTCGACTATACTCTAATCCATTTTCTTGAACAATAAGGTCATATTTTTTACCTGAGAAAATGTCAAATAAAATTGTGTACAACTTTTCTTTTGATTTCTTCTCACTTGAATCAGTGGAAGTTTCCGTTTTCTGCATTATTATTAGGGTAAATTATTTAAGTTTAATTATAAAACAAGTGTCCAAATTTTATCGTTTTTCACAAATAGGCACCTAAACATTTTTTTTGAATCATTTAGTACCTAATATTACAAACGTTACTATTTTTTGTGTCTGAACCATAATAGTTATTAGAATTTTCTGTTAAATGACACATGTAACATTCTAATGGTTTTGAGAACTTTATTTAAAATAAAAAATTTAAAATTATTATTATTATTTAAAAACTATTCTTTTTTTTTAAATATCAGAAAAAAAACTCTAACTCTTTAGACCTTTAATTATAACGTTTGTAACGTTAGACACCTAGATGATTCAAAAAAAATTGGGCACTTACTTTGGAAAACCGATATAGCTTGAACACTTATTTTATAATTAAGTCAATTATTTATTTGGTCACCTACTTATTATTTAGTTTCTATTTTGTTCTTCCAATTAATTTTTTAAGTCATAAATGTTGTTACGTTTTGGTCACTCATTGTTAACAAAATTAACGGTGTTGTTGACATATCATTTTTTTCCAATGCTAACTTGACATTACCTTATAGTAACATGTGAATACCATTGTTAATATTTTAACGACCAGAAAGTAAAATAGAATCAAAACGTAACATTAAATAGGATTTTGAAAAATAAATTAGGTAAGCAAAATAGAAACTAAATAATATGTATGTGACCATATAAGTAGTTTACCCATATTATTGTTGTTATTGAAATCATTCCGCGACAACTAATTCGAGAAGAAATAATCACACGATGAAATAAAAATGTTAATATTTTATCTTTCTAATTTTCTCTCACTTTGTAATTCTAAATTTATTTCCACCCTATAAAGCTCAAGACTTTGTTTGGTTGGATGAAAAATGGAGGGATGGGATATAAAACTGGAAATAAAATAAGGGTAAAGTATAGTAATGGCCATTAAACTTTTCTTAAGCTTTCATTTAGGTCCCTCAACTTTTAAAACTTGTAATACAATCTTCCAACATTTAGTTCGTTTGCAATATGGTCTCTGACGTAACTGGTCGTTTGACGTGTAATACCCCCAAAATTTAGACAATGACCAAAATGAAAATTTGGAAAGTTTGATGGTCAAAGTAGAAAATTGGGAAAAAGTTTAGGGAATTAAGTGATAATTTCTTAAAAAGAATTTTATTCCGTAAATAGATAGTTTACTCTTGAGAGTGGGGTTTCATAGAAATTTATTATATTGTTGGATTTGGAATTTTAGTAAAGAAAAATTAGAAAGGGTTAAAGTCCAATAAGGAATCGGTAATTCAGATTGAATTGGAATTTTACAAAAATTTGAAGGATGTTCTAAAATGGTTGGAAGTATTATTTTAATATTTTAGATCAGAGAAATTTGGTTTGGAATTTTGCAATTTTTCATATTTAATCGAAATAGTGGAATTTAGTGACTAAAACGCAATTTTTGAAAATTCAAGGGAAATTTCGGAAATAAAAGTCAAATTAGTTCATATTTGACTTTGTAATATGATATGGATTAGGTGACTTGGTTTTATGGTGAATATGAAGATTCATTAAGAGCAAAAATGGAATTTCTTATTAAATGGAATAAAATAATTCCATTATAATATTATATTAAGCATATGCTAGATCTAATTAACATTAGAATAACAATAATGGGGGAACATTTCAGCTTCTTCTTCTCTAAGCTACCGTGGGTGTTCTTCAAAGGTGAGAGAAAACTTCAACTCAATTTTCAAGCAATTTACTTAGGATTTTGAGTAAGTTGTAAAAAGAAAATTGTTATATGAGAAAAACGCTATCTTTTGGTACCAATATTGTATGATAATCTTGTTGGTGTTCAAAGATCCCAAATCTAAGGGTTTGTATTCATATAAGGGATCACGAAATTGATGATGGATCTTGATGTTTGTGAGGTAGTAGATTCATATTTAAGCATGTGTGATGATTAGAACATGTTTAATCTTTCTAGAACTTGTTCTTTAAGTTTTGGCCATGGATTGTTTGAGTGAGAAAAATTATGGAAAAATTATATATGGGTTAGAAATGATGAAGGAAGTACTTTACAAGTCTTAGAAAAATTGGGGACTATTTCGTAAATTTTGAAAAGTTGAGAGATCAATTCGTTAATTTTGGAAAATTGATGGGTTGTTGTGTAAGTGTTGTATAATTGATGTACTATGCTGGAAATTGTTGTTTGGGAATTGAAATGAGTGTTAAATGTGAAAAATGACTATTTTGGGAAGTTTGAAAAGGTTTGTGATTTAAGTACAACATTTGTATAGTTGGGGTACTTAAATGTAATTATGCTTTTGTAAAAGCATTTGAATGGAAATAATTTCAATGTTGGAATTATTGGTATTAAGAATTCAAGTGGTAAAATAGTGAATGACCATTTTGTGTAAATTGGAAAACTTGGTTCCAATGTTAAAATGAATTATTAAGTATTGAGTATTTTGATAGAAAATGAGTTTCAAGTATGATTATGGAATTTATTTTGGAAATGTATTTATGTTAGTACAATACTAACATATATATATGTGGATATGAATCTATATTTTGTACAGATCGTGATTTACTTGGTGTTCAAAACGATTCGAGTATAAAAGAAAAGAGTTATTGTGGATAATAGTGAGGCTCATATTTTGGAAATTATAAAGTGTCAAGGTGAGTGCATTTAATTATGTATATACATGTGGTAATAGTTAAAATAATATAATTTATTGATGTGTGTATAGTGATTACCAAATGACACTGTGTGTGCTAAAATGATAAGGAAATCATACTGAGTGTATAGATTTCCATATGGAGCACTGAGTGTGCTAAATGATAAGGAAATCATATTGAAAATATGGATTTCCAGATAGGGCATTTTATGTACTAAAATGGTAAGGGAATCATATTGAGTGTATGGATTTTCAGATAAAGCACTAAAGGTGCTACAAAGATAAGGAAATCATATTGAAAATATGGATTTTCAGATAGGGCATTTTATGTGCTAAAATGGTAAGGGAATCATATTGAGTGTATGGATTTCCAGATAAAGCACTAAGGGTGCTACAAAGATAAGGAAATCATACTAATGGTATGGATTTTCACATAGGGCATTTCATGTGCTAAAATGATAACAAAATCATACTAATGGTATGAATTTTTGAATAGGGCATTTCGTGTGCTAAAATGAAAGGGGAAGCATACTAAGCGTATAATTTTCCAGATAGAGCACTGAGAGTGCTAATATTAAAAGGAAATTACATGAATTGTATGAATTTCCTATGGAATGTATGGATTCCAATAATGATTGATAAATAAGGTTAATGGCAAGTATATTGGTAAAATAAGCTTTCGAGCTTATGGAATAATGGTAAGTGTATTGATAAAATAAGCTTATGAGCTTATGGGATAAATGGTAAATTTATTGATAAGAAATGTTATATTATTTTGATCATGGTAAAATATTGGATATGCAAATAACATGATTTTATAGCATTTTGAATTTGACATTGAAATTCATGTATGAATTGTATTGCACTGATTATTGTTTTAAATTGCTTCACTAAGTTTATACTTAGCGTGTGATGATTTTCACGCATAGATAAAAAGTCAGTAGTGGAATAAAGAGTTCAAAGTGACATCAAGCATCGAGGAGTATGTTTCAATATCAGTAAGACATCCTATGATGGAATTTGACTTAGATAGTGGCATGTAATTAATAATGTTCTATTTGTTTTGTTGAACTAATTTAGAAACAAAATGGTAATCTTTATATTGATGAAGGGATAATTTTTTATGAATTTATATGTATTTTCGGAAATTACTGTAGCAGTGCATCGATACACTGTTCACGTACTATAGCAGTGCATCGATACACTGTTATAAATAAATATAATTCATATTTTGTTTTAAATTTGTTATAAAGAAATATAATTCATATGATATGATATTTTTATAATATCATTTACCATTTTAAGAAAAATAAAATTTAAATCACTTTTGAAGATGAAATGGTTTTTGAAATATCGGGTGACATCTATAATCTGTATAAGTATAATTATACGGGTTATGGGTGTTACATGACGCTGTTACACTGTCGTTAGTACTGTTGAAAATATTTTTATGTTTCGATATAACAAATTAAGTTAAATGAATTTTAAGATTTTACAAAAGATTTTCTAAGTATATTCGATGTAATTATTCGAATATCAAAATATTACTCCAAGTCTTTCAAAGTTCATTTTAATCCTTACTAAAGTGTAAAATTGTGTTTTATACTTAAACTATTTTTAAAACAATTGTACAAAGTATTTCGAACCGTTTCAAAGCCAATAAAAATCAGATTGTCCAGGGAGTACAAATTCCCCCTGCATGTTTTTGGCTCCGAGAAAACAGAATGTCCAAGGGGTACCGATTCCCCCCCAGGGGGTACCGATTCCCCTTGTTTAACGGTCGAAATCAGATTGTACTTAGGGAACCGATTCTCTATGAGGGGGTACCGATTCCCCCCACGCTCCAAGCTGTTTTATTAATGAATTCTCATCTCCAAACGGCTCCAAAACATCCCTAACGGCTATATACGACTTCAAACATATTCCAAGCTATAAATACAAGCTAAGGACACTTGAAGAAGTATGAGAACAACCATCCAAGCAATCAAACACAAGAGAAGAGTTTTTCATTCTTATTTCATCTTTCTCTTGTAAATATTTTGTTCTTGTGAGCTTAATTCTTATAAACACTTACCTTAGAGAGGTTTTCTTGTTTACATTTCTTATCCTTTTGTAAAGGGGAAATGTTCTAGCTAATCTCGTGTAAAAGCTAGGGAAAGGTTCTAGTTTAGCCCGGAAAAACTAGGGAGTTTGTAAGGTTACTCGTTATCCTCAAAAGAAAGAACAAATTAGTGAATTTGTTGGAAAATCCTTGGTGAAGAGCTAAGGTAGTGGACATAGACTTTGGTTGAGAAAATCGAACCACTATAAATCGCTGTACAATTCTCTATCTTTCAATCTCCTTACTCCCTAAACACAAAACCATTTCGACCCCTCTTTGTAAACCGTTCCGGTTATCGATTCGAGCTTTTGAAATCCTAACAATTGGCATCAGAGCCTAACTCGTTAAGAAGGTTTAACCACCTTGAGACGATCCTCGAAGAAGCTCTACCAATTCCCGATGCAACCAACAAAGAAATGACTTTTTTCTCCGGTTCTTATTATCTTGAAGAATATCCTATTATGGATTCACAACGGGTCAACAAGCCACCTTTCTTCAATGGAGCAAATTATGTACATTGGAAGAATAAGATGATGTACTTTATTCAATCCTACAATCTAGGAGCTTGGAACTCAATCATAGACGGTTACTCCTCTCCACCCGGCAAGTACAACGACTGGAGTAGAGAAGAGCAGAAATATTTCCAGCTTAATTCTAAGGCTAAACATATTCTATTATGTGATTTAGGCCCAAATGAATATGGAATAATCTAATCTTATTCCAGTGCCAAAGAGATTTGGGATAAGCTCCAAGTCACTCATGAAGGAACCGACGAAGTAAGGGAATCAAAGAAAAGTCTTCTCAACCATAGCTATGAGAACTTCAAGATGAAACCCGATAAAGACATCAAAACTATGACGGATATATTTTCCGTGATTGTCAACGGTCTCAAGGGATATGGAGAAGTAATCCCAAATGAGAAGCTTGTGAGGAAGATGATCTACTCTCTTCCAAAGGAGTGGCAATCAAAGAAGACGACCATTATCGAAGCAAGAAACCTAAAGTCTCTCACTCTCGACGAGCTAATTGGTTCCCTTCTCACTCATGAGATGATGGTGAAGGAAGATGAAGAAAGGGAAGAGAAGAAAAACAAGAAGAAGAAGGAGGAGGATGAGGTATGTATTGCCTTCAAATCCACCAATGAAAGCTATCAAGATTCAAGTGATGAGGTGGATGAAGACGATGATGAACAAGAAGAAGAGATGGTCAAGTTCTTGAAGGAACTCAAGAGATTCATGGTTTTCAAGGAAGTGAAACATGAATCAACCAAGAAGAAAAGTCCCCCGGTATATTTCGATTGTCAAAGAAAGGGGAATGTCAAGTATGAATGTCCTCTTCTAAAGAAAAAGGGGAAGAAGGCATTTGTTTCATCTTGGAGTGATGAATATGATTCCAATGATGAAGATGAAGTAGTCAACCTATGCCTCTTGGCCACTCAAGAAGAATTCGAGGTATCTTCTAACTCAAATGAATTTAATTCATTTACTTTTGATGAGTTACAAGATGCTTATAATAGGTTGTATTTGGGATTTGAGACCATGAATTCCAAATATACGAAATTAATTTCAAAACTCAAAATTGAAAATAAATCGATTTTGAAAGCTAGAGTTGATTTTGAAAATCAAAATGAAATTTTGAAAAATGATTTAGAGCTTTCAAAAATCAAAATAAATGATTTAGAAAAGAAAAATTTTGAGTTAGAAGTTAAGCTTGAAAGCTTAACAAAAGAAAAAAAATTAATTTATAAAAACAACCTATTATGTTTAAAAATGGCAAAATACTCCTTTATCATGGTCATTTGGAACATACTTGTCCTTTGAAGAAAGGAAAACGTTTTAAAATTAGGCAAGTATGGGTTCCGAAAGGAACAAGGGGTATTGTAACTAACGTTCAAGGATCCAAAGCAATTTGGATACCAAAATCTACTTAAATGTCTCTTGTAGGTGTGTGGAAGCAATTGTGATGAAAATGATGATATTCAAGATGCTCTAGCCACACATGAAAATGAATGGGTAACCTCTAAGCTTAATGTTTTTTATTTTAGTTATTTGGTTGCTCATTTGATTTTAAGCATGCATGAGTTTTGTTTTTAAATAATTATACATTATTGTTTTAATCTCATGTATGTTAAAAAGGTTTTATGATAAACATTTTAAAGTTTTAATGATTTTTTAGAACTTTTAGTTCATCATAAGGAATGTTGGTCAAAATTGGTTTTAATGCAAATGATATCTCTCTAACAATTGATATCAACTTTCCAAATGTTTTGATTTATAAATTTTTAAATTTTTTTACCTAAATTTAAATGTTTATGCATGTGATTTAAATGAAAATGATATCTCTCAAACAATTGATATCAAAATTTTCAAATACATAACATTTTTGGAAAACTTTATGCATATGCACTTAATTTCAATAATTGATATTGCATAAAGTATTTTAGACTTGGATGTATTGAATTTCATGTGCTACTAACATGTTTGTTATTCTTTGTTGAAATTCAATTTTGTTTAAGTGTCAAGATCCTAAAAGCATAATTTTATTTGGAAAGCATTTATTGAGGGGGAGCTTTGATTTTTTCAAATGATTTTTAAAATGTCAAATTTACTACTTACTCTCCAAAGTTATTTTGAACTTCAAAGATTAGAGTCTTTTTGACTTAACAAAAAGGGGGAGAAGTGTTAAGGTGTTAAAGGGGAGAAGTGTTAAAGCAAGGGAGAGTAATTTCAAACTTGATTTCAAAATCTTAAAATTACTCAAATGTTTTGTTATATCAAAAAAGGGGAGATTGTTAAAAACATTTTGATGTTTCGATATAACAAATTAAGTTAAATGAATTTTAAGATTTTACAAAAGATTTTCTAAGTATATTCGATATAATTATTCGAATATCAAAATATTACTCCAAGTCTTTCAAAGTTCATTTTAATCCTTACTAAAGTGTAAAATTGTGTTTTATACTTAAACTATTTTTAAAACAATTTACAAAGTATTTCGAACCGTTTCAAAGCCAAGAAAAAATCAAATTGTCTAGGGGGTACAGATTCCCCCTGCAAGTTTTTGGCTCCGAGAAAACAGAATGTCAAGGGGGTACAGATTCCCCCAAGGGGGTACTGATTCCCCCCAGGGGGAATAGATTCCCTCTTCTCAGGGGGTACCGATTCCCCCCTGTTTAACGGTCGAAATCAGATTGTACTTAGGGAACCGATTCCCTATGAGGGGGTACCGATTCCCCCCATGCTCCAAGCTGTTTTATTAATGGATTCTCATCTCCAAACGGCTCCAAAACATCCCTAACGGCTATATACGACTTCAAACACATTTCAAGCTATAAATACAAGCTAAGGACACTTGAAGAAGTAAGAGAACAACCATCCAAGCAATCAAACACAAGAGAAGAGTTTTTCATTCTTATTTCATCTTTCTCTTGTAAATATTTTGTTCTTGTGAGCTTAATTCTTGTAAACACCTACCTTAGAGAGGTTTTCTTGTTTACATTTCTTATCCTTTTGTAAAGGGGAAATTGTAACACCCTCAACCCGTATCCAACCCGGATACAAGTCTGAGGTGTCACATTGATTTTTCAAACTTTAACTAGTAATCATACATAAACAATTACTGTCATCATTTCACACAACTCATATACTTTTACATGTAACAAGTACATACATATATGTCATTATCATTCATATCTCTTATCTCCTATTCCTATGATCTTTTATATCCTTATCATATATCTTATAGATTTGTTATTATCTCATTATGTCAATCAATTATACTCATTCACATATACCTTAACATGTACTCACGTATACCATACAACATATATATATATCATGTCATGTAAAACATATATCCTATCGTAAATCAAATACACACAAGCAACTATATCATCATCTTCATTCTTATCACTATTATTGATTCATTTTATCATATAATCTTATAATTACCATTTGTACCATCATATATCACACATAACATTTCACAAGGAAACAAACATATCATCATATCCAATTTATTAATATTATCTCTTTATTAGCCCATGGTACACATGTGAGAACTGTAGATACGTGAGTCTATTGAGGTTGTGCACCACTATGCTGTCACCACAGCTCGTATAAATGTCCCGAAGGACCTATCCAGAGGTCATAGAGATCCTCGGTAACTATCCAAAGGTCATAAAGATCCTCGGTAACTATCCATAGGTCCCGAAGAACCTAGGTAAACTGTCCATATGTTCCTTAGAACATAGGTAAACCCTCGACTCTTGGCATGCCAACTATACCTCTAGCTCTCAATATACATAACATGGGCATTTTCACTTATACAATTTCATTGTTCTTATGATCACATATTACTTTCCTCTGTCACATATCACATTTGCATATAGTCATATAGTTTACTTTCATGTAATTCATGTCACTTTTCATATAAACATATGATTCACTTTCACGTATCATATATACTTTCTCTTTCATATAACTCATGTCTTGTGATCAGGTAAACACGTATCACATAAAATAACATGTCAAATCTATCACACCACTGATATAATATTCTCATATATTCATGTAGTTCAGTATCACATATCATATGAATCATATAAATCATGTTACATATACACATGCACACATAGAATTCATAAATCAAATAACATTTTACGAGTTACTTTTTACCATAGTAACTCCGTCACTGGCTCATCGCAAGCCAATACTTATTCTATAACATAAGTACAATGAAATTGTACTCACCTTAGCCTTGCTTGCTTTGATTTGATTCTAATTCTTCAATTGTTTCGGAACAAGCTTTCATTCTATATCTACATAATAATAACACATTGATACATATCAATATACTAATTGATATATTCTAAGCTATCACTTCATAGGCTAGAAGAAAGCCATTTTCATCTTTTAATGGAGGCATGCATCGATGCACTACACCATGTATCGATGCATCCCTTGACAGGTGCATCGATGCACTATCCATACATCGGTGAATAAATCCTATTCGATGTTTGTATTTTAAGCAGGTACATCGATGCACTCCTTATGCATCGATGCACTCCTTATGCATCGATGCACTAATTGCATTCGATGTTCATTTATTTGAGAGTGCATCGATGCACATTGAAGATACATCGATACACAAAACCCAGAAATGATACTTTGAGCACGAAAATCCCTTTTTTATTCTCTCAACTCTTCATATTTCATCCCTTTTTCTATTCTTAACTCTTATACACCTATTTAAACTAATCTATACTCATTTATTTTATCTTAAACCCCAAAATCCTATCCTCCTTATGAGATTCAAGAATTATACCAACTTTGCAACATGATTTAATTCCACTTCTAACACTTCATATGTCTTAACTAGATTGATGACAAGTCAAATCCAACTTTCAATTCTAATTATCAACTCTATATCAAAATTTCATTCAAGAACTCAAAATCTTTAATCTTCCCTAACTCTTTTATCTTTTGATTTTAAGATAACTTAAGCTTTCCTTAAGCTTAGTTATCATCTAACGGTCAAAACCCAAACTTTAAATTAACAAATAATCAACAGATTAGAAAGCTTACCTTTGCTTAGCTCTCTTTCACGTATGAAGAAGAAGAAGAAGAAAGAAGAAAGCTCTGGAGAAATCTTTCATTCCTACGTGTATATATCCTTACCATATCCCATTTTTAATTCATTTCTTGGTCAAATGACCCTTTTGCCCTTTAATACCTTTTATAATTACTAGCATCTTTAAGGTAATATTTCCAAATAAATCATTGAACTTTTCAACTATTCCATTTTAATCACCAAATCCTGAAATATTACAATTTGGTCACTAACCCGGTATTGAGGATGTTACAGAAATGTTCTAGCTAATCCCGTGTAAAAGCTAGGGAAAGGTTCTAGTTTAGCCCCAAAAAACTAGGGAGTTTGTAAGGTTACTCTTTATCCTTAAAAGAAATAAAAAATTAGTGAATTTGTTGGAAAATCCTTGGTGAGGAGCTAAGGTAGTGGATGTAGACTTTAGTTGAGAAAGTCGAACCACTATAAATCGCTGTGCAATTCTCTATCTTTCAATCTCCTTACTCCCTAAACACAAAACCATTCCGACCCCTCTTTGCAAACCGTTCCGGTTGTCGATTCGAGCTTTCGAAAATCCTAACAAGTACGTTTGCAATATGGTCACTGAACTTTTCATACACTTATATTAGGTCCTCTAACTTTTAAAACTTACAATATACTCCTCAATTTTATTATATACCTCAAATTCCTTTTCGATCTCAAATTTTCTTTTTCGCTTCTCTCTTCTCATTTCTAGCGTAACTTTTTAGTCGGGGATGTATGGGAAATTCTAATCTAACTTTGAATTATGTGGAGGTGTTGACTTGAATAAGGGTCCATTGAGAGAAGACCCGACCAAGGGACTATCGGGACCATTAACAATTCAAGGTGTAATGTTAGATACAGGTCATCTCAGGTGAAACATAAATGTTTGATGAAATGCTTGTGAGAAAAAATGGGGTTAGAAATGCAGAGTTGACAAATACTACTAAGATGAACTAAGTATCATTGTTGAAAGTCACCAACAAAGCTAGAATCATTTTTGTATAAATGGCATATAATAATTTCTTTGTTTAGTCCTTGTGGTTAAAGATTTTCCAACAGATGATCAAATATAATGAAATCAAAAACAGTGCATTCATCTCTTAGTCTCTTTCGCTCACATGTACTCTCGTTTGGTTTTTGTTCTTCAATTTTCTGCCATGTAAAATTGTAAACCCAAGCAGTGCTCTATCTTTCAACTTTTTATTTACAAAGAAAAAATGGAGGAAGAATCGCTGGAACGCAACACCGATTGCGTTTATTTCTTAGCCTGTCCCCTTACTTGCAACAAGGTATTTATTTTCTCTTTTGGGCTATCCGGAAGTAAGCTTTTCCTCTTTTACACTTTCCCATTTTCAGCTCGCATTGTGTGTTTTTGTTGAAATTTTTATGTTTGTGGAACTGCATGTCAATGATCTAGATATTCAGTGTTAGTTTTGAACCAAAACCATCCAATTTTCTTTCTTTTTAATAAAAACTTTTAACACTCCTTATGAAAGATATTCAGTCCATCAGAATAGAAGTGAAAGAGGGTCATAGGCTAAATTTTTTTGATCTTCTAGTTTGGTTTTCTTTAAATCAAGGAATTGATTGTGAGTATCGACATAGTGAAATCACCAGGCTCAATCCGAGAGAGTGCTGGTACTAGTTTACTAGGAATTATATTGATCTGACCTGTGGTTTTTGGCATCCTATGAACTCGTAATCTTTTTAATAAGTTCATGTTGATTATGGGATTGATATATCGTTAACGAATTGGATTTTTTTTACATGTTTTGGAAATTGAGGACTGTGTTGCAAGTTTTAAAAATGGGGGGACCTAAATGTAAGCGCATAAAAAGTTCAGTGACCATATTACAAACATACTAACGGCAGTGTAATGGCGTCAAACGGCCGATTACGTCGGGGACCACATTACAAACAGACTAAATATTGGAGGACTGTATTGTAAGTTTTAAAAGTTAGGGACCTAAATAAAAGCTTTAGAAAAGTTCAGTGACCATTAATTACTATACTTTACCCATAAAAGAAATTTGTGCTTTGTAATAAAGAAAAATGTGATAAAAGAGGAGGGATAATCATTTTTTATCCCCATGTGTAAAAACAAATTGTTTTAACTTGAAAGAGAAAAAAATGAAAGAGATATGTGAGTTGGGTCCGCCACGCTCGACAAGCACCGTTGAACAATACTAACAATAGTACTGTTGAGCACTATTAATTTAATTTATAAAAATTTAAAATCATAAACGACTTAACGTATAATTATAAATTAGTTAAAAATTTAAAGATAAATGATTTAAAATAAAATATTAATTACATTATTTTCCATAAATTTTTAACAATAAAAAATTATAAATTACTTTTAAAATTTTATTTGAAAATTGTTAAAAAAGATTATGGAAAATAAGTTAATTAGTATTTTTTAAATAATTTACCTTTAAATTTTTAACTAATTTATAATTATACGTTGAGTATTTTAGAATTTTAAAATTTTATAAACTAAATTAATGGTGCTCAACGATACTCTTCGTTAATGATACTCAACTAAAACCTTTATTCTCATTTTTCAACCCTTCCTTCAATCACACTAATAAAAATAAAATATTTTCATCTTTCTAATTTTCTATCACTTAAAGTTTTTCATCATTCTAATTTTATTTTCATCCGATCAAATAAAACCTTAAGATTTGATAAATTATTAAAAATATTTTTCATTGAAAAGTAATATTTAATATTTAGTTGTACATGATAATTATATTAAATTCTTAATCAATATAATTTTTAATAAAATATGTTGTATATAATAAATAAGTGGATAATTATTTTGATATATTAACATGGTACACATTGATTAATTCCATTATGATTTTTTTTAAAAGGTAAATAACTAATAAGCTTAATACAAAAATAAGTGTGTAAAGAATGCTTTGAAAAACATTTTAAAGCCTAAAGAATTTTTCGTTAAAAATAAATGTCTAAAGTTTTCTCTATTACATTTTTACCTACCGTTTAAAAAAACTATTAAGTGACGCTATTTTTAAAAAATCTGGACGTGACACTTGTCACTTAACGATTTTTTAATGGTTTAGACACTTATTTTTAGCGAAAAATTCTTTATGTACAAAAAGTTAATTTTGACTATAGTTTAAGTACTTATTTTTATATTAAGCCTAACTAATATGAAATGTGTATTATCTCATGGTTTAGGATCAAATTCTGATCACATAATTAAAGAACAATTTGAATCATATATGATATATTTATTTTTTTTAAAATCACGTTATGAATATATATTTTGTTATAATAAATTTTTTCCAAAAAATCTATATTAAAAAAATAAATATAATTTCCAAATGTGTTTAAAAATTTAAACATTGAAACTTTTCAATGAAATGAATTTTTTTTATAGCTTATTAACACTTCATTTTGAATTTACAAGGAATACTATAAATAATAAATTTATATAAGTACAATAAAATCAATTAATTATAATTAATAAATTTATATAACTATGATTAGAATTAAATAAATGAAATTGAAAATTTAAATAAATTTGAATTTAATTTATAAAATGAAAGATTCAAATTAGTATGAATACTTTAACCAAAACAATCCATAACAATAAATAATTTGATATTAATAAGCTTTAAATTATTAAATAAGGAATCTAAAAAATATGCAAAAGGGAACTGAGGCACTCCAATTTTTTTTTTAAAAACCAACGTGGCCTTCAATTTTTTCACTCAATGTGATCCTTCAATTTATAAAAAAGATTTCATATGGTCTTTTAATCAATGTTTTATGTCTTTGACCTATAAGGCCGTTACTTTGTACTGACATGGCATGTTAAGCAGGTCAAATCATTTTCTCTCTCAATCTAGCCCTCCAACTCAAGAAAATAACTCAATGTAACCCTCATAATTTTCTTTTCTATTTTAGTCATTAAACTTTAAAAGTTTTTAATTTAATCACTCAACTTTTGAATTGCTCCTATTTTAACCATTATGATTTATTTTATTAATATTTATGTACGATGTGACATTTTTTTTTCAACCAAAGATTTTTTTTCTTTCATTATTAAATTTAGTGAACCCATATTAAACTTATAAAAAAATTGAAAAACTGTGGATGAACTACTTGACCAGATAATGAAAAAAAAAGAAATCTTTGGTTGAAAAGGAAGAAGAATGAAATGAGAGCATAAATGAGGAGAGTGAATATTTGGAAATATATAAAGCAGAGGGAATATTTTTTTGTTTCAATATATTTTTAAAATTTTAATTTAATTAATATTATTTTAATCATATATTAATAAAATAATTATAATAAATGTCACATCATACATAAATATTAATAAAATAAATCATGATGATCAAACAATAAGTAATTCAAAAATTGAGTGATTAAGTTGAATTTTTTTTAAAATTTAGTGACTAAAATAAAAGAGGAAAGATAATTAAGTGATGAATAATATAATTTTCTCATTTACAACAGCATTAAATAAAAATAAGAGAACCATATTGAGTTATTTTATTGAGTTGGAATACTAAATTAAGAGAAAAAAGATCCCATCAATACAATATAATAACCTCATCGATCAACGATAAAAAATATTAATCAATGAGCCACATTAAATATTTTTTTTTAAATTAAAAGATTACGTTGAGTGAAAAAAAATGAAAGACCACGTTAAATTTTTTTTAAAAAAAGTAAAAGTCAGGTACCTTTTACTTAAAAAATATTATAATAAAAAAACCCATCAACTCTTTCTCATATGACGTGATGGTTGTATTGAACCTGTGTGGATCAATGGACGTCCTCCGCAAATGAGGCTTTATCTTATTTTATTATTTGGCAATTTCCAAGAAAAAAAAGTGATTACATTATAGTCAAGGGAGTTAAAAGGGAACTTCAACTTTTATTTTCTAGGGTAAATTATATGTTTTAGTTTCATTGTAGACATTTATTGTTAAAAATTTAATAGAACTATTGATATAAATTTTTTAAAATTTTTCAATAATCATGTGATATTATCTTATGACAATACTTCAACATCATTATTAAATTTTTAATAGTTAGTGACTATAATGAAATCAAAACGTAACATTATATATAATTTTAAAATAAAAAATAATTGACTAACCAAAATCGAACAAAACTAATAGTCTGGGTGCTAAACAATTAGTTTACCATATTTTAGAACTAACATCGTATATAAATACTGGTATTGCATAGTATAAGGATTTGGATCGTATCCAACAAACAATGTCCCAAGTAGGTGTGAGCATTCGATCGATTCGAGTTAAAAAATTTAGAGTTATTTGAGTTGACGAATCGTATTTTGCAACTTGAACTTTATTTGAAATTTTCTCAAGTCGAGTTATTCGAGTTTCTATACTAATTTTATTATAATTATTTATAGTATTATGGCAATGATTTGTTTCTATTTTTTGACTTTCTCTAACCATATATATATTATATTATTTTCACAGTATAATGTTATTTAATATTTAAATACAATCTAAAATTATAAAATATATTCATAGTATTATATCTTTAAGAAAGTATTTTGAGGGTAAAATATTGATGAGAGTATAAATGAGTCAAAGAATTGATGGGAAGAAAGAGTTTTGCAAACAATTGTAGTCAAAAGACTAAATCGAGTAAAATGCAAAGTTAAAGGACCAAATAAAAGAGAGTATATTTGTAGTAAAAAAGTATAAATTTAACCTACATAGATATTCTATTGTGGTATATGAGTATGTGATTTAAATTTGATAAAAAACATACTTAAAATAAAAGGATGAATTTAAGAAATAAGAAAATTATGAATAATTGAAGGATTAAATTGAAAAATAAAAAAATTATTTTTAAAAAGAGAAATTGAAATATATATTTATTTTACGATGTCTTAGGAATATGTGGTTTAAATTTAATAAAAAATTAATTTAAAATGAATGAAAAATTAAAAGAATAATAAAATTAAACACTAAATTGTAAAACTGTCAAAATACTTAATTAGATTTTTTATTTTTAGAGTAACTCAAAATTTTAAAATTTCAAGTCGACTCAAATTCAAAAATCAAAAAAATAATTTAACTTAACTCGAATAACTCAAAACTAAAAAAATTAATTTTTTGAGTCGAACAGAATTTTACACAAACCTAATCCTAAAAACAAGAAGGAGATAAGAAAATCCCAAAATAACCATTTCCCAAAAAACCCTCGAAAGACCGTCTTCTCCTCGCTTCCTTCACTGTAATAAATCATCAAAAAATAAAATCATCTCAAGAAAAAAATAATTACTATAATTATAATAATAATTCTCTCCCTCAGTTTCCCATTTGTTTTTCCTCTTGTTTTCGTACACTTCGAAGTTTACCTCTCAATTTCGTAGTTATGACTGTCATTACCCCTTCCCCCGTCGATGTACTCTCTATCTCTCTTTTACTTCTTTTTAGTGATTTGTTTTCTCTGATTAATTGATCTTTTTTTAGAGTTTTTTAAGGGTTTTTTTGGTTCGCAAATTTGGCTTCTTGATGGATCTGATTCTTCTGATTTACTTAACTTTTTTCCCGGGATTTTTCTATGATTTTGTTAGCAACAAGAAGATGAGGAAATGCTCGTCCCACAGTCTGATTTGACCGACAATCACCAGCCCATGGATGGTATTCTTCTTCTTCTTCATCTTTTCCTTTCGGGAAATTACTTCTTTGATTCGCTTACATCAATGCAAGTTTCCAAAAATTTCTAGCTATATCGTGTAGCAGTCAAAAGAGTGGGGTTTAATCTGATTGTGATCCTCGTGATTTATATCTTAATTTTTAGTTGTTGCGCAACCCGAGGCTGCAAACACTGTGGAAAATCAACCAGTTGAGGATCATCCTTCTTCAAGATTCACTTGGAGGATTGAAAACTTCTCTAGGTTAAACGCTAAGAAGCATTATTCTGAAGTCTTCGTTGTCGGTGGTTACAAATGGTATAGTTATATTTCCTTTCTTGTTGATAGTTGTATTGTTCTATCTCTCTGTTTTTTTTGGCGATGGTAATTGATGACTTTGATGTTGCTGATTTTGGTTTGAATTGCTTAGGCGAATACTGCAATTTCCAAAGGGAAACAATGTGGATCATTTGTCTATGTATTTGGATGTTGCTGATTCAGCAAGCTTACCCTATGGGTGGAGTAGATATGCGCAATTCAGTTTGGCAGTAGTTAATCAAATTCATAGTAAATATTCCATTAGGAAAGGTATTATCCTTTAAGTAGATTATATGTACACTGAAGTATTCTTTTCTTGGTATCATAAAATCAAAATAGTTTGTTGCTGTTTTGTTGCGTCAGTTCTGTTTTTATGACCAATTCTACGGTCAAGAACATCCTCATCTATGATGCTCTTTCATCTTTTCAAAGAGTCATGCTTTTGTTACCCTTTCGATATGTACTCTAATATGGATTTGATGCAACGGCTGGTCATCTCTGATTATTAATCAGATTAAAAAGAAAATGTTGCTGTTATGATGCCTTATTCCTCAGTAATAGTTCTTGATATAGTTTCCATTTCTGATGATTAAAAGGCATGACCAACACTTGGCTGTTATTAAGATTTTTTGAATTTTAGAAGATAATCACAGCATGATCTTGTAGAACCTTGATATTTTCTGTAATCCCCTTTTTCATTGTGACCATGATTCTCCTCTAGAATGTATGGCACCTGACTAATGTTCTGTTCCCTCTTTTATTGTTTGAATCTATATGCTCACTAGCTTAACTCTTAGTAATATGTTCAAGTCTTAGTTTTTCTAAATTATTTTTGGTAACTTGATATGAATGTTATCATAACATTGGAGAAAATAATTTAATCTTATTAAAATGTGCACTTACCTGATTTGTATTTTGCAGACACGCAGCACCAGTTTAATGCACGGGAAAGTGATTGGGGTTTTACATCCTTTATGCCCCTTGGCGAGTTATATGATCCTGGCCGAGGGTTTCTTGTGAATGACACTTTGATTATTGAAGCAGAGGTTGTTGTCCGCAGAATTGTTGATTACTGGACATATGACTCAAAGAAGGAAACTGGTTATGTTGGACTTAAAAATCAAGGAGCAACGTGTTACATGAATTCTTTGCTCCAAACTCTGTATCACATTCCTTACTTCAGGAAGGTAAGTACCGATGCTCCATATTTTGCTGAAATCATGTGTTGGGTTATTATTGCTAATGTTTCACATATTATATTTCAGGCAGTGTATCATATGCCTACAACAGAGAATGATATGCCATCTGGAAGCATACCTCTTGCTCTACAGAGTTTATTTTACAAACTTCAGTATAGTGACAGCAGTGTTGCGACAAAAGAGCTGACCAAATCTTTTGGATGGGACACACATGATTCTTTCATGCAACATGATGTTCAGGAACTTAATAGGGTTCTGTGTGAAAAACTTGAAGATAAAATGAAGGTGAAATGCGTCAATGATCTTTAATCATGATATTATTCTAATGTGAAACTGAAGTAAATTCCATTTGCTTCTGTTATGCTACCAGGGAACTGTTGTAGAGGGCACCATACAGCAATTGTTTGAGGGGCACCATATGAACTACATTGAGTGCATTAATGTGGATTATAAATCTACAAGGAAGGAGTCATTTTATGGTATCTTTCTTGTTTTAATGACTGTTTGGGATTTCATAGTCTTGTTCTCCATGTGATACGATTTTACTTTTTGCCTATACCAGATCTTCAGCTTGATGTTAAAGGCTGTCACGATGTATATGCTTCTTTTGACAAGTACGTGGAAGTTGAACGCCTCGAAGGTGATAATAAATATCATGCTGAGCAATATGGATTGCAGGTAAGCTATTGTATTTTGTGAAATTCAAGGTTCTAGAAGTTTGTAATGAGGATGATTAAAGTAGACGGAGGATTTCATCAATCAATTTTCATGCTTCTAAGACAATACCAATGGGATGTTTACAAACATTAGAAATTACTTGAGTGCTAGGAAATTTGCCTTCAGTTAGATCATTGTTCAGCAGTACAAGGCTTCATAAAAGCTTCTATTTTAGCCAGGGTGTACATAATGTGTGGCTATTTTTGCTGTGGTTGTAGCAAAATGCCATTTGTGCAATTTCTGGAACTGCATTGCTTTGGAAGTGTACTCTTTGCACAAGCATTCATTTTTCTTTCAGTTTTATTTTATGTTTGGTGCATTATATCTGATTTTGTGTTATATCTTTTCATTATTAAATGATTGCATTTGAATTTTGGATGATGTTTCCAGGATGCTAAGAAGGGTGTGTTGTTCATTGACTTCCCTCCGGTTCTTCAACTTCAGCTTAAACGATTTGAATATGATTTTATGCGGGACACTATGGTCAAGGTCAGCCGTTATAACATCTTAATTCTCTGTGGTTCTTCGTCAATGGTACATGTGCAGTCCAGGGGCCTCCAGTGTTTGTGCTTAATACAAAGAGAAAATTTCCTTTTCACAGAATTGTAGATGAATTTAGTTTTATGTTCTTGTTTAGCTTTTAATACATGCAAACAATTGTTTTAAAAACCAAAGATATCATGAGCTGTAACCATCTGCTGCTAACCATGTTAATCAAGACCTGGGTGGGTATTGGATACAGCATGTGGCTGACACGGTTATGGTCAAATTTTCCAAGGTTTTTATATGTATTTGGACTCTTGGAGGTCATATAACCATATCCACGTGTCGGACTCATGTACTTTAAAAAGAAAAAAAGAACAGTTGAAGCAACATAGATGACCTGCCCCAAGTTTGTAAAAGAAAAGGGGGGTGGGGGTTCCTTGCCCCTAGTGTTTTTTCCCCTTTGGTGTTTGACCATTATTTTTCTTATTTCCTTTGCTACTCAAATATAAGTAAGTTATTTGATTTTTTTTCTGTGGACCCACTCATCTGGCAGAATACAATGACTAGTTCTCTTTATCTTCATTAGAAGCTGTCGCAATGTGCTGCAATTTTGTGTGTGAAGTTTTATGTGGTGTTGATCCGTGCAATTTTTGTTGGTGCTGATCAAGTTTTGTGTTCAAACTAACTTCATCGACTTCACAGCCTCTCTTCTTTTTGTTTAGAGGACGGAATGCAATGACTAGTTTGCTCTATAAACTTAAAATAGGCACTGTCATGACTGTTTAATTTTTTCGGCATATAATGACAATTTTTATATCTCAGTGAGACGTTAGGCAAGTTCTGTCATTTGACAAATATCAAAATTTTTTTGCATGCTTTTATTGGTATGTGCTAATAGTTTAAGTGTCTTTATCCTTTATTCTAATGGTAAAATTAATATTTCCACTTATGTAGATTAATGATTGCTATGAGTTCCCATTGCAACTTGACCTTGACCGAGATGGTGGAAAATACTTATCACCAGATGCTGATAGGAGAGTCCGCAATCTTTACATGCTACACAGGTACCTACAACATTAAACATTTATCGTGTCTCAACTGTGTTCTTTCATTTCCTTCTTATAAGCACTAGTTAGAATAATTCACTCTGGATGTAAGTTGATGGATAAACAAAAATTTATACCTTCCCATTTCCTTTTTAACTTAATTTAAAAAAAAATATTTTTAATACATTTTTTGGTGGAAATACTTGTCTAGATGTTTTTATAACATTTTTGATATCTTGGTAATTGGGAGATGGTTGGAAGTTAATTAGGGTTTAATTTAGTTGAGATTCTTTTATCTCACAGAGAGCTCTTGTTTGTGGAAAAGTAGTCTGAATCCTCGAAAACTGTAGCAAGTGAAGGACTAATGCTAAATCAGAATATTCTCGAAAGAAAAAAATACTTCATATCCTTGATTAATTCAACTCTACCAAGTTTGGTGTTACATTCCCCACGACCGTCCTCAACAATTCACAGGGTTATTTGCCTACTTTAAGGATGCTGAGGTAAACAAACGAGAGGTTTAGTAACCAACCATGTACTTGGATTCTCTAATGATGCTAAAAAAGATTGCAAATTCATACGAGTTGATAGTGCTGGTACACAGTTTTGATGGGAACCACATACTACATGTTTCTAATGCTTATAATAACATTAAATTTAGAAACCTACCATGTACATGGGGTTTTTAATGAGACCATGAAAGATGGTTTATGCACACAAGTTGATTTTGCTGTTGCACAATTTTTAAGGGCAGAACATACTATATGTTTCTTTAATGCTTATAATGACATGTGTTGCTTACGTCTTTGAGTTTGGTTACAGTGTCCTCGTTCACAGTGGTGGAGTGCATGGTGGACATTATTATGCATTTATCAGACCGGCACTTTCTGATCAATGGTACAGATCATACCAATGCATAAAATTTATACTATGCAGAAAATAAATAAATAAAAAGAAGAAATAGGTTATTAATTATTGTCGGACATTATCATGCATTATCAGGCTGGCATTTTCTGATCAATGGTACAGATCATATCAATGCATAATATTTATACTATGCAAAAAAATAAATAAATAAAAAGAAGAAATAGGTTATTAATTATTGTTGAAAAAAGGAATAGATTACTAAATGCTTACTCTGGTGCATGACTATTAAATTAGCTTATGCAGATTGTATTTAAGTTACTCTGTTTACAGCTTGAGTATGCTAGCTATGCTTTGGAGCCTTGAAGGTGATACTTCTTTCATATTGATATTGTCTGCTTTTCAGGTATAAATTTGATGATGAAAGAGTAACCAAAGAAGATATGAAAAGGGCATTAGAGGAGCAGTATGGTGGTGAAGAAGAGGTACTACTTTAGTATGTTTTTGCACTGGTTTTTATAAACCTTTGTTTCAGCTTTTCTGCTTTTAACTATATTTATCTTCAGTGTTATTGATTTGAAAAAAAAAAAATTTCTTGTGATGTGCCAGTTACCACAGACAAATCCAGGATTCAATAATACTCCTTTTAAGTTTACGAAATATTCAAATGCATACATGCTGGTGTATATACGTGAAAGTGACAAAGACAAGATAATATGTAATGTGGATGAGAAGGATATTGCTGAACATCTCAGGGTAAGATTTCATTGTTAATATATTATAGCTGAAAATCAGGGATTCAAATAGAAGTTGCGGTCGCGTTTTCGGTTGCGTCGCGTTTGTCTCGATTGCGGACATAGCGGGCGCTATTGCAGGGTTTGCAGGTATCGCGGTCATACAATAATGGTCGCGGAGGGCACCGCTACCGCTATTTAAATCCCTGCTGAAAATAGTGGCAGATCTTTGACTTTTATCTTTTACGGGGTCAATTGAAAAACTAAATTGCTCAAGAAAAAATTGCAATCTTGTTGAATATGTTCTTGCTGCTATATCTTGACATTTAGTTTAAGTTTACATGATTTTGACTTGATATTTATGATAAAACAATTAATATATAAATAAGATTGGTGGTAAAATAAAATTATGAATAACAATGTTATTTTAACTTCTTTGGTTTATCTTGCATAGAACTAAGTTACCGTCGATAGTATAAAATTCATTTTGAGGGGCCAATATAATTTTATTTAATATATTAATACTTATAAATATATACACTTGGATTGTTTCAAAATTCTTTGACGGGCCAAGGCTTCCTTGGACGTTCTTATGCTCTGCATTCGTCTGCAGATGAGTCGAGTCGAGATGTTATAAGCAGGTTGTTAGGCTTGAAAAAGGTAATTAATCACTCACTAGGTTTGAGCTCGGATTGTTTTCAACACCAATGATCCTAAAGGGCATTGGGTGATTTGATTTCAAGTGGTTTTTCAACTTTGAGTAGCTCAGCATATTGAATAGAATAGTACCATCTCTTGTTTTGTCCTCAATGGTTAGGTGGTTTTTGCTAAAACCTTGACAAGGTTCGAGAATTGGTAGCTGTGAACCAAACTGAACCCCAAAAAAATAGAATAGTATTTATCTCAAGCTTGATTTGAAGTTCAATGAGGTTCAATATGACTTTGTCTTGGTTGCTTTATCGTGAGTAATCAGAAATGAGCTATTATCAAGCTGATTGTTAAGAGTTGTATCTCTATTTGGTCATTTCAGATCCTTCCTTTCTCACAATCTAATATGCAATGGTTTTTAATGTTCTTAGGAGAGGTTGAAGAAAGAACAAGAAGAGAAGGAGCATAAAAAAAAAGAGAAGGCAGAGGCACACCTTTACACTATTATCAAGGTTGTTTGAGTCATTATTTTAGTTACTAGATTGAGCATTTTTGAGATTACTTTCTTACAACTATATGATTGTGTAGGTTGCACGAGATGATGATCTTGCAGAGCAGATTGGGAAGGATATATATTTTGATCTTGTGGATCATGATAAGGTTAGGAGTTTCCGAATTCAGAAGCAGATAACTTTCAATGTGTTTAAGGTATGATAAATTGAAAAAAGAAAGAGAGCTTTTTCTTTCCTCTGTACTTGGCATTTAGGGGGTGTTTGGATCAAAGAATATAAGATTCCCATGGGAATGGAATCCACATTCCCATGTTTGGTTGGACGGGAATCTCATTCCTGGTAATGTTTTATTACCAATAGTAGATTTTTTTGGGTATATTACCGGGAATGTCATTATCTCCCTTTCCTTAAGTATTGTTGGATTACCGGCGTTTTGGACTAAAATGCCTTTAAATTTTTTTTCTTTTAAAAATATCATTCTTCTGTCATTGAATAATAAAAATTCTACGAAGATTAAATTACAAATTTATCTTTAAACTATTTTAGATTTACAAAAAAAATCTATAATTAAAATTTTATATGAAGTTCAGGGGTTAAAATAAAATTTTACCCTTTCATTAAATTTTTTTATATTTTCAATTTTGTAAAAACATTATATAAATTTTATTAATTTAAATTTTTTAAAGAAAATATATAAATATTTTCCAACTTGTTAAAAAAACAAATATATAATAAGAACAATTTGGTCAAATATACATTTTAATAATATTTTATTCCTTTAACCAAACACAGTAATCTTACATTCCTGCTAAATCAACCAAACACAAAATACAACATTCCTAGTAATCCTATTCCCTGGTAATCTTACATTCCCACTTGTAATCTTATATTCCGTGAACCAAACACACTCTTAGGGTAATAGTTTTTTTCCCCATGATCCTGATTTACCTTTTTATTTCACACAGGAAGATATTGCTAAAGAGTTTGGCATACCAGTTCAATTTCAGCGTTTCTGGTTGTGGGCCAAGCGTCAAAATCATACATACCGTCCAAATCGCCCATTGACACCTTTGGAGGAAACACAATCTGTAATATTCCTTGGCATAAATTATCTATGATTCGGTTCAAATACCTTGTTTCAGGAGTATGTGTTTAGTTTTAGCTTCAGTTTTTGTTTAGCATAGTTAAGTGCCTTTGGGCTTTAATTGGTTGTCTTCATTTATCCTGTTAGACTTGGCCTTTGCATGTGTATTGTTTGTATGCTTTTCCTGTTGAATGAATATAAATTTTGACATTTGTTTTTCTCTTAAAATCAATACAGAAAACCAAGGAAAATGTGGAAAACATTCTGAGTTTACCTTTTTTCTTCTCTCCCTCTCTCTTTTAACTATGTGCTCAACTTTGACTTTCCTCACTGTAGGTTGGAACCCTGCGGGAGGTATCGAATAAGGTTCACAATGCAGAATTAAAGTTGTTCTTGGAAGTTGAGCTTCGACTGGTAAAATGGTTTTCCATTTCTTAAAATTTCATGTCTAGTGATGATATATATCTCATTCTGGGTCTTCATTCTCAATCCAAAATAAGAATTAGGAGATCCAAAAAGATAAGGGGTCTTATTTGAGATTCTAAAAGCTTCCAAGTGCAAAAGGTTGTTTTGTCGGAGTAGAAGTTAGGCATTTCCAACAACCTTGTTTGCTGGAAGAGTGTTGAATTCTTAGTACCAGTGAGTATTGACCATGGATCGAAGCTTGACAAACTCAAATAAGAAAAAAGTTAGGCATCACACTTCTAGGTTTTATGCTTCACTTATGTCCACTGTAGAATTACTTATCTGCCCTTGAAATCTAAGTTAGTGAGATTTGTAACTAGCTTCCTTTTGCTAAATTATTTAGGAATTGCTTTGTATGAATCATATAAAAATGAGTGTTTAATCTAGTCTTGCTCCCTTCTCCTTTATAATTTTTTGGTTATTTTGTATTTGCTTCATCACAAACAATACTTTTCAGGATTTACGCCCAATTGCTCCGCCAGATAAGACAAAGGAAGATATTTTACTTTTCTTCAAGCACTATGACCCTGGGAAGGAAGAGCTTCGGTAAGTTGTTTCATGTTGTTTGTTTCCCCTTGTCTTCTGAGAAATTATGTGAAATTGTATGAGGGATTATCTTTCTGTTGCATCAGCTTTGTTGGAAGGTTGTTTGTGAAAAGCACTGGCAAGCCAATGGAAATTTTATCAAAATTAAACAAAATGGCAGGGTATGCTCCTGAAGAAGAGATCAACCTTTATGAGGTTCGCTTCCACTAATTCTTCCTAAAGTGGTTGTATTTTCAATTCTCTTTTAACTCTTTTCTGTCATATCAATGAGCTTTTTTCCCCTTTACAGCGGTTTTAGATGGAATTTTTCGGGCATGTTCTAATACTTTCACTTGTACAGTTGATGAATTATTTGTTTAATAGTAGTATCTATATAACAGTACTTTTGAATTTGACTGTGAAACTTTTATCATTTCCATCTGGTTAATTCATCCAAACTTCTGCATATATTTTGACATTCCAATGAGGAATAATACATTGAGTATGCTTTAATATACAGGAAATCAAATTTGAGCCCAGTGTTATGTGTGAACCAATTGACAAGAAAATCGCATTCCGAGCTAGCCAGGTATGCATTGCACTTCATTTTAGAATGATTGCTATTTGGTTTGGTCCTATTTAAGTGCTTTGTCCTTCTTTCATTTTCCACTGCAGCTTGAGGATGGTGACATAGTTTGCTTTCAAAAGTCTCTTCCTGTTGAAAGCATTGAACAATTCCGCTATCCAGACGTTCCTTCATTTTTGGAATATGTGCATAATCGCCAAGTACAATCTCTTTATCCTTTATATACAGTTTTCTTGCAGTGAGTGTATTCTATTTTTTCCATTACATTTTCATCTCGAATCGTGATATGAGGGTTGACCTGTCTGTCATATGGCCGCTTTTACTTGGTTGCTTTCAGAAATATGCATGTGCTTGGTGATGTGTTCTAGGGGTTATTTGTCTGTCATCTGACAGCTTATAGAAATTCGTCTTGCAATTGATGGTGTGTGCTAGGTTGATTAGCCAGGAGCTAATGTGCAATTTATTGAGCACTTTGTTCTCTTTGTGATTTGTTTGATTAACCGAAGAGTTTTTGTATGCTTTCTTGGACACATTTCTTTAACTAAGTGAGCAATTTTTGGTCTATCATCTTAGGATAGTGGTTACACATGTCAGTGTTGGTCAGCATTGCTAATAGGTTAAGGCAGAAACAAATTAAATTCTTTTAATTGCATTGGCATTAGTTTCATTTTCTCAACAGGCCTCACATTCTGATTGATAAGATCATGATGTCTAAAATGTCAATAATAGTGTTTGGTAAACATCTCTATGTTAATTTTCCTAATCTGAAATTAATCATGTTTCTTCGAAAAATGCATTTGATGAATGAAAATAGTAAAATCACATTTGGTTCTACATTCCTATTTAAAGAAAATTATCTATAAACATAATTAATTTCGATTGGTTTATGTTAAACATGAAAGTTAACATGACTACTGCGTAAAAAACTAAATAGAAGAGGGAAAGATGCTACTTCTTACATGTTTGGTTAAGTGATGATTGCAGTCTTTTTCATTTGTATGCATTTATGAATTATGAATCTTTCTTCAAACCCCCCCAACAAAAAAACAGCTCGCCCCAAAACTAAGAAGAGTTAGGTGTATGGATATATTGTCTAGTAATGATTCATTTAAAGCTCTATGTACCCATATAGTTTTCAAACTATTTTAGTTCACTTGTAAATATTGTCCATGCCTTTGTGTTTTAAACTGTTGGCCTATCTGTGAAGACATATTTCTTTATGGTTCATTGTACACTTTTGGTCTTTAACCCTTCAGTTATACCCTTGCTTGAATACGCTTTTAAAGTAATATTTGCATTTTTTTTTATATTTCTTTATGGTAGATTGTACACTTTCGGTCTTTGGAAAAACCCAAGGAAGATGATTTTTGTCTGGAGATGTAAGTTCAAAATTTCGGTTGAAGTTGCCTTCCTTTACATTGCAATTGACATGCCTTTATTTACTGGTATTTTTTTCCATTTTTATATGAATGTGAGGATAAAAGCTTCACGCTCCTCTCTTTTGAATGTTTAGGTCAAGGCTTTATACTTATGATGATGTTGTGGAAAGAGTAGCTCAACAACTTGGGTTGAATGATCCGTCCAAAATCAGGCTTATATCTCACAATTGTTACTCTCAGCAACCCAAACCTCAGCCTATTAAGTACCGTGGGGTGGATCATTTGTCTGAGATGCTGGTCCACTACAATCAGGTAATAATCAAATTCCTTTTTTAGTGCATATCGAGAGGCCAAATGATGCAAGGACTAGGAGCTAACCAATTTTGTTTGTTGACAGACTTCTGATATTTTATACTACGAAGTGTTAGACATCCCTCTGCCCGAGTTGCAAGGTCTGAAAACCTTGAAAGTGGCATTTCATCATCCTACCAAGGATGAAGTGAGTATGTGAATCATATTTAAGAGTAACGATGAATGATGTTAAACTTCTGTTTTAGTACAATAAAATTGGGTTCTTTTTTATCCCAGGTTGTTATTCATACTATTAGGCTTCCAAAACAGAGCACTGTGGGTGATGTGATTAATGATCTTAAGACAAAGGTAAGTCCAGTTTCATTCCATGGGTCAAATGATCTTTCGAGGTATGTAATTTTTTATGGATATTTTGTTTTAATAGAGTAAAATTGGCGAATCATTATTTTGAAACAGGTGGAGTTGTCTCATCCTGATGCAGAACTGCGGTTGCTTGAAGTTTTCTATCACAAGATCTACAAGGTCTGTCGTTTTTCCATGGTTGTTTTTTCTTGCTCATGTCAGTGTTTACCCTGAAAGTGGGAAATGAGCAACAGGAACTTATTACATCTTTATTTGATTTCTTCCGGGTGCCTAGCTGATGGATTGTCTAATACCCTTGTTCTTTCATAATCCTCTAATGCAGTAATGCCATCAAGTTTTCTTATTTGTTTAAAACTTGACATTGCTTGTTGAAAAGACTGTTTCACTGTTTAGTATATTGAATTGCATATCCATTTATGTGTTTTATCCTTTTCTTGTTCTTCCTGGTTTGGTAATTTGGGGTTCCTTTATCACCTTTCCCCCTTTCCTTTGATTACAAATTTATGTATGTTTCTACTCATTTTTGTAGATTTTCCCGCCTAATGAGAAGATTGAGAATATAAATGACCAGTACTGGACATTACAGGCAGAAGAGGTCAGTTCCCACACCCCTCTTTCTGTTCCTATCTCACATGCAATCATACATCCTGCTGTGATCTAATGAATCCGTTTCTTTTCTTGTATTGTTGGAAATCCTTAAATTAAGCAGATTCTCTACCTTAATTCTAGGAATTTCCTTGTAAATATTAGCCATAATCTAATTACTAATTTTTAGGGATAGGCTAATTACTAGAGATTATTTCCTTTTTATTTTGTTTCTTTTATGTTAAAAGGTTGTACTCCGATTACAAGAAATAAGAATTTTTCTTCTTCCTAAATCTCTTCATGGTATCAAGAGCTTTAGAATTCATTCGATCCTACTCATTCGTCTCTCTTCTCTGTTCCTAAATTTTTTCCCCTTCTCTCGTGGTGATATCAATGAAACCCTCTCTAAGATTAAGATCTCACAAATAACTCAAAATGACAGCCAAGGAATCCCTCAAGCTGACCTTAACTCCTCTCTTATAATCCAAATCATCGATTAGATGGAAAAAATTTCCTGCAATGGTCACAATCTGTCCTTATGATTCTTCGTGGTCGAGGAAAAATTGGGTACATTAATGGAGAAATTCCTCGACCAGCATCAACAGACTCTGGTTATGCAACTTGGGAGCTTAACAATTCAATGGTTATGGCTTGGCTTATAAATTCGATGGAAGGTAATATAAGCCGAACTTATCTTTTTTTCAAAACTGCCAAAGAAATGTGGGATGCAATTAAGGAGAATTACTCGGATCTTGGAAATGCTTCCCAAGTATTCGAGATCAAATTAAAGTTGAAAGATATTTGACAAGGAACACTTGAAGTCACTCAATATTACAACAACCTAAAGATCTTATGGTAGGAGTTAGACATTTATTATGAAGCTGATTGGGGCGAGGGCGAGGAACACATCAAGTTCATGGACCATCTTAACAAAGAGTGTCTCTATGAGTTCCTAGCAAGACTAAATCGTGATCTTGATGAGGTCCGAGGACGAATACTAGGCAGAATCACACTACCAACCATAGGAGAAGCATTTACTGCAGTAAGGGGGGAAGAGAAACAAGGTCTTATTATGTTGGGAGACACAAGAGAACTAAAACCATTGACCACAGCAGGTCATCGTCCTTCCGAGAACTCTGCCTTTATTTCAAAAGGCCTACAGTCTCAAAGGTACAGGGGCTGGAATTGATTCTGGTTCAAATAGGCCATGGTGTAGCCACTGTAACTGGGTTGGGCATACCAAGGACAAATGCTTCAAACTCCATGGCTATCCTGGAAAAAACCAAAAAGAAAACAAGGCAGCAATGATATCTACTATTGAAGAAGATGCTCAAGATGTCCGGCTAACCAAAACTCCTATAGCCAGGGTCACTAGCTATTCAAGGTATTGCCTTAAATACTACACATGAACCTATCTGGATACTAGACTCGGGTGCATCCAACCACATGACATGTAATCTAAGTTTGTTTCAAATATATTTACCTTGTCATGATCACTCCCGAATTCGCATAGTTGATGGATCTTACTCACCGGTGGCTGGAATGGGAACAGTTAGACTTACTGAAAAATTTTCCATTGATAAAGTTCTATATGTTCCAAATCTTTCTTGTAATTTACTCTCAATTAGCAAGCTTACCAAGGATGAGAAAATGCTTGCTGAATTTTCTGCTTTCAGTTGTGTGGTTTAGGAACAGGAATCGGGGAAGATGATTGGCACTGCTAAAGTTGATGATGGCTTAAATGTTTGGAACAAAAACAGTTCACAAGAAGGGATGGCCTTATCTACATCAAAAGAAGATTCTATCATACTATGGAACCGTAGACTAGGACATCCTAATTTCATGTACTTGAAGAAACTGTTTCCTCTACTATTTATAAATAAAAAAATAAGTTCCTTGAATTGTGAAGTTTGCCAATTGTCTAAACATACTCGTGTCCCTTATCCTTTGAAACCTTATGTTCAATCTCAACCTTTCTCTTTAATCTACAGTGATCTATGGGGAGCCAGTCGAGTAAAAAATTTCACAGGGGCTAGGTGGTTCATAACTTTCATTGATGACCACACTAGAGTTTGTTGGGTCTATCTCCTCAAATAAAAAACCGAAGTTTCTAGAGTCTTCCAAAGTTTTCATTCAATGATTCGAACCCAGTTCAATTCCAAAATTCACACCCTTAGAACTGATAATGGGAGAGAGTACTTTAATTCTATCCTAAGCCCTTATCTTTCTGAGCAAGGAATCATACATCAAAGTTCTTGTCCCGACACCCCTAAACAAAACAGGGTTTTCGAGAGGAAAAACAGACACCGTGTAGTCGTGGCTCGTGCTCTTATGTTTACTATGGGTGTACCAAAGTATTTATGGAGAGAAGCTGTTCTCACTGCTTGTTATCTTATAAATTGACTCCCATCAAAGGTATTAAACTT
Organism: Hibiscus syriacus; assembly: GCF_006381635.1. Taxonomy (NCBI): domain Eukaryota; kingdom Viridiplantae; phylum Streptophyta; class Magnoliopsida; order Malvales; family Malvaceae; genus Hibiscus; species Hibiscus syriacus. The sequence goes on from NW_024063415.1 coordinate 1,018,271, forward strand.
TCAAACAACTTTACACTCTTCAAAAAAAAATTCCCTTGTTTCGTGTTCCTAATCTCCCAACCAAAACTTTCGATTTTAAAGCATTTGTCCACAACCATCAACCTAACCTAGACAAAAGGGGTACAAGTGCTATTCTCCAACCCTACACCAGATGTTTGTGTCCCTTGATATTACTTTCTTCGAAAACTAGCCATATTTTTCAGCCTCTCATCTTCAGGGGGAGATATTTAGTGAAGATGAGACCTTGAACAACCTTCTCATTATACCTCAAGACTCTATCAGTCCTACCACCACTACAAAACCTACTAAAAATCCTACAGCCACTGTTGAAAATCCTACAGTCATTGCAGAAAATCCTACAACCGCTATAATTCTTGATTTGGACCCTGTTTTACTCGACTCCACTGTGCAACAACAAGAATCAAGGGTGATTAACCATACTAATGAAGAAAAGCAACCTTCTCATTCTGAAAAACAAGAAGAAAAAACTCAGCATCTTCGTGTATACTCTCGGAAACATCAGCTGCTAGAGACTGAAACAGCAGTGCCAATGCCATCTTTACCCGAGGACTGCCCTGAGGAAGAAGTCTCACCTCCTTCACCTTCCATTTATCTTCCAATTGCAGTAAGAAAGGGCACTAGAAGCTGCACTCAACATCTCATTTCTCGGTTTGTATCCTGTGGGAACTTGTCTAAATCCTACAATGCCTTTGTTTCTAATATTGACTCTGTAGAAGCTCCAAAGAACATAAAAGAGGCTCTTAAGTCAACCAAATGGAAGCAAGTTGTGTTGGAAGAAATAAAGGCTCTTGAAGACAATGGAACGTGGGAAATATCTAAACTACCTACTGGGAAGAAGTCCATGGGTTGTAAGTGGATTTTCACTACAAAATTTAAACCATATGGGAGCATTGATCGATACAAGGCTAGACTTGTGGCCAGGGGTTTCACTCAAACATATGGGTTGGACTACTAGGAAACATTTGCACCAGTGGCCAAACTAAATACTATTCGAGTGCTTTTCTCAATTGCTGTCAACATAGATTGGCCTTTGATCCAATTGGATGTAAAGAACGCTTTTCTCAATGGAGAATTAAACGAAGAAGTCTACATGGATTTTCCGCCCAGATTCGAAGGAAGCAAGGGCCAAGTATGCAAGTTGAAGAAGTCTTTGTATGGACTAAATCAATCCCCTAGGGCTTGGTTTAATATTTTTGCCAAAGCCATGATGAGTAGATATTATATTCAAGGTCAAGTTGATCACACCTTATTCTACAAACACTCGGATAATGGGAAGTGTTGTATTCTCATTGTATACGTAGATGACATAATATTGACAAGATATGATTCTATCGAAATTGAAAGACTAAAAGAGTTCTGAAGTCTTGAGTTTCAACTTAAAGACTTGGGGAATCTTCGATATTTTCTTGGAATGGAGATAGCAAGGTAAAAGGCAGGTATTTCAATCTCTCAAAGAAAGTATGTTCTTGATCTACTTTCTGAAGTTGGATTATTGGTTTGCAAACCAGCCGAGACTCTTATGGAACCCAACCTTAAATTAGGAACTGATAAGGATGGAGAAGAGGTAGACAGGGGGAGATATTAACGGTCAGTGGGAAAACTTATCTATCTTTCTCACACTCGTCTATACATAGCTTTTGGAGTAAGTGTTATTAGTCAATTTATGCATGCCCCTAGGGAGAAACATTTGGAAGCTGTCTAAAGGATATTGAGATACTTAAAAGGGACTCCTGGTAAGGGTTGCATTTCAAGAAAGATGAAAATCAAAGAATAGAAGTCTACACTGATGCAGACTGGGCAGGTGCTGTTATTGACAGGCGCTCCACAAGTGGTTACTGTAGCTATGTTTGGGGTAATCTCGTGACATGGAAGAGTAAAAAGCAATCTGTTGTGGCACGCAGCAGTGCTGAAGCTGAGTATCGAGCTCTGTCCCACGGTATATGTGAAGGAGTGTGGTTACGACGACTAATGGGAGAACTAAAATTATCCTATACAAAACCTATAATATTGTACTGTGACAACTAGGTAGCAGTTAGCATAGCTCATAACCCTGTACACCATGACCTTACCAAGCATGCGGAAATTGATCGCCACTTTATTGCGGAGAAAATTAACAAAGGGGAAGTTTGTGTTTCATATCTACCTACTCGACAACAAGTAGAAGATGTGTTAACCAAAAGCTTGAGCAGAAAAAGGTTCGAAGAAATTATGGGCAAGCTAGGTTCGATTAACATCTACACTCCAGCTTGAGGGGGAGTGTTGGAAATCCTTAAATTAAACAGATTCTCTTCCTTAGTTCTAGGAATTTCCTTGTAAATATTAGCCATAATCTAATTACTAATTTTTAGGGATAGGCTAATTACTAGAAATTATTTCCTTTTTATTTTGTTTCTTCTATGTTAAAAGGTTGTACTCTGATTAGAAGAAATAAGAATTTTTCTTCTTCCTAAATCTGTTAATGTATTTTGCCAGTTTTGATTTTATGAATGTAATTTCTGAGATAATGGCTTTCTTTAAGACATGGAGGGCTGGTTCTGATTGTTGTTCTTTAATCTTACAGATTCCAGAAGAAGAGAAAAATCTTGGTCCAAATGACCGCCTTATTCATGTTTACCACTTCACTAAAGAAACAGCTCAGAACCAGATGGTAATAATTTTGACATTATTACTTATTGTCTTATTTTCGGTTATCATTTTGCTTTGCTTATGATTGCTCTTTATCACTTATGTTCACTTACCAATTTAGCTCTCTTGTGTTGACAGCAAATTCTGAATTTTGGAGAACCCTTTTTCTTGATGATTCATGAAGGTGAAACCTTGGCTGAAATAAAAATCCGAATACAGAAGAAGCTGCAAGTTCCAGATGAGGATTTTGCTAAGGTTTGTTGTACTTTCTAATGATATGTGAGCTTGTGCTCTCTGATTTGCCCTTATCCTTCTCGTGTCAACTGCTTTTCACTTCTCCTTTTGGCTGGGTAAATGAATTATAGATTCATGGAGAGTCAGAATTCCGAGTGTGACATATCCATTGTGACATCCATTTTTTACACTAGTCATTTTTCATTCACCTCTGTATTCGTGTATCTGCCTTCTTTCTGTTTTATTTATTATATAAAACCGATCTTTTCAGTGGAAGTTTGCATTCCTCTCACTTGGTCGGCCAGAGTACCTTCAAGATTCTGATATTGTATCTACTCGTTTTCAGGTGCACACATTTTACGTATGGATATTTGAAAATTTTGTCCAAGTTTCATTAGAATTTTACATTAATTTTGTTTTCTTTACATATATTCAGAGACGAGATGTTTATGGTGCTTGGGAGCAGTATCTTGGGCTGGAACACTCTGACAATGCTCCGAAAAGATCTTATGCTGCTAATCAGGTAATGACCCGTTATTAAAAGTATTCCCAAGTTTCATCACAAATTGAGTTAATAAGACTCCTAGCCTGAGGATTAAGATATTCTTCAAGGCTGTGAATAATCCAATTTCTTTTCCCGACTCCATAAAAATAGCTAGCCTTTGAAATGCCGAGAATAGTCTACTCTACTTTAATGACATCGCGCTTCTTTGCAGAACCGGCACACCTTTGAGAAGCCTGTTAAAATCTACAATTAGGGTCTGTTTTAGATTTTACCTCCTTTTGATGACATTGCACAAAAGAGTTGCACTCTACGTGAATGAACTAAAAAGCAAATGAGAATGCGAGGCAACAAGAAGTTAGCACTGAAATGGCATTTGTTGATATTTTCCTGATTTATTGGATAATGTAATTCTTTCGGTCGAAGGACAAAGTGTGCATCTGCAAATGTCGATCGACTTGAGGTTTTTGCTACTACTTTCCGTCTTTAATTTGAGGTTGGTTGGTTGGTTCTATCTCAATCAAAACGTAAATGGAGGCAAGTTACCTGTGTAATTTGTGAGTACATAAACAAGGTTTTGGATTATTAGTGAATTTATGTATACACGGTATAGTTTGGGAGAAGGTTGTGATTTTTGCTATTCCTTTTGTTTGTTTTTTTTTTTTGGCCCATTTGATGCTGCTTCCCTTTGTAATGGTTGATTACCATTCTTTTTCAAGCCCTATTATTTTATTGTGGCTTTTTATTATGGAACTTTGTCAAACTCCAAAACCCCAAAGATCTTTTACCCCGAAGGGACTCGAATTGATTTTATCCTTTAATTGAATACTTATTCTTCATACATGAACAAACACAAATATATACTATTTATAGTGTGTGTGGGTTTTGGTATCATGAATCAAGTAATTAATACAAAGTAAATTATGAGGCACTTCTTAAGAAATGATTCAATTTCTTAATAAAAGAACTAGTCAAATAGAAGAAGAAGCTTACTTATCCAGCCTTCTCGAGGAATAGATGGTGTTAAATAAGAGCAATCTTAAGAGGTTGAAGATGATCCCTCTCCTCTTTAGACTCTTGAGCGTAATCCCAATTAAGAAAAAGAAAAGGGAAACTGACAAAAGATGAGAGAGATTATGTTTGTGATTTGTATTTCGTATGATGGACCACTTGACACATCTCTTTCCTTTTGGGGTGCAGGATGTGACTTGACTACTCCATTCATAATTGTATAAAAATGGTAACATGGACCACATTTTGGGTCCCTCTGGTTTTTGTGGTTCTCATCTCTCCCCCATTTGGGGTTTTCCATCACATGGTTTTAGTGATGTGGTCTTTTATGCCTACAAACACTGTTAAAGAAGATCATGAAACAAAAGATTTCAACTTTAATTCTTCAATGGCATGGTCTTTGCATATAGGTCTTATGTGCTTTATTTTATTATATTTCTGGATATTTAGACCTACATGTCTTTTTTTTAGAACAATAGCATGAACTGTTTGAACTAAATACAATATTGGGATAGTAAGTTTTATGAATTTTTTTTGAAATATTTTAGATGATTATAAGATAATATCTTATTATAATCTTTTTTTAGTCCCTAATAATGCACGCATACACTATAAACGGAGTTGCTTGAACCCAATATCTCTAGATAGAACAATATTCCTTTTAATCAATGAGATCGTTTAATGAATTAATTTTATGACCTTTAAAGTATGAACGCTAAGATTATCCCAACAAAATATGGATGGTAATTGTTTCAAAATGGACTGCCAGTCGTTTAATCAGGTCTTAACTATTAATAAATGTTTCTCCAATATAAGAGGGCTAAAAGCAATTACAAATTAAGAATACAAGATATCATTAAGGTCTCTTTTCAAATAATTTCGGACCACATTATGGATGAGAAGATGAATGACCACAATACCATCGAGCTTTGTCATGACATCTGTAGAGCAGAGTCGACTTAATTTTTTTTGGAACACTCGGTAAAAACTAAAGAATTAACCCTATAGGAAGATCCAACCTCGTTTACATAGATTGCCATGACGCACTGACCAATGCAATGGGGCTAGAATCGGCATGAGGGTGTTGGGGTAAACTCATCAATTCGGCATTATCGTTTTGAATAAGGTTTAATACTGTTGAGTTAATCGATTGACGGAATCGGCCAAGAGGGGGTGAATTGGCAATTAAAATTTTAGTGGAAGCTTTTGCAGAAAATTGAAAGTAATTGCACATCGAATTAGAGTGGTTCGACTTTATCAACCAAAGTCTACGTCCACTACCTTAGCTATCCACACTAAGGATTTTCCAACAAATTCACTAATTTGTTCTTTCTTTTGAGGACAAAGAGTAACCTTACAGCTCCCTCAAGAATTATACCCCAAATTCTTGAGCACACTCTTTTTCAAAGAGAAATACACAAATTTGCAAACTTACAAGGAAAACCTCACAAGGTAAGATGTTTGCACAATTCTAGAACAAGAAAATAACACTCACAAATAATTACAAATGAGCACAAATGACGTTCTTTGAAAGCAAAATGAATAATGGAATGAAAATTGGCTTGATTTGCACAAACTTGGTGTTTGATGCTTTCTCTCTTGTTTCTCTATGATTTCTTATCGATCAAAGGCTTCAGAACTTGTTTAAATACATCTTGAATCACTTCTGAACGTTGGGAATGATTAGTGAAGATCATATAGCCGTTTTAGTGTGAAAACAATTAATAAAACAACTTGGAGCATGGGGGGAATTGGTTATCTCCGAGCATACTGGAATTCTCGGAGCCAAACCATTCAGGAGGAATTGGTACCCCCTTGGGGGGGAATCGGTTCCCTCTGAGCAATCTGGAATTTTTGGCTTTGAAATTGTTCGAAATACTTTGTAAAATTATTTTGAGATTGTTTTAAGATTAAAACTTAATTTTACACTTGAGTAAGGATTAAAAATGATTTTTGAAACATTTGGAGTAATGTTTTGATATTCGAATAGTTATATCGAATATACTTAGAAAATCATTTGGAAAATCATAAAATTCATTTAACTTAATTTGTTATATCGAAATATCAAAATGTTTTCAACAATCTCCCTCTTTTTGATATAACAAAATATTTTAGTAATTTTAAGATTTTGAAATCAAGTTTTGAAATTACTCCCCCTTACTTTAACACTTCTCCCATTTATCATTTAAATTTAAAATACATTTAAATTTAAAACACATTTAACACTTCTCCCCCTTTTTGTTAAATCAAAAAGACATTTTAAAGAATTTAAACAAGGTTTTGAAATCATTTAGCCAATTGATTATATATAATATAAGCTGCTAAGATCACAAGCAAGAGAAACGTTAGCCATTAGTTTCATAATCAATATTCATAATTAATGTGACATGACAAAATTGGTCATATATCTAACATGAAGTAAATGATGCAATAATGAATAAATTTAATCACACCAAATAGATAAGTTTTCACCATTCATAAATCCAAACAAATTCAAAATCATTCAATCCACAAATTCAATCATTCCAAAATATTCAAAATGTAAAACAATAAGTTTGGAGTTCAAAGCAAAACATAGAATCACATATCAGGATCAGGAGGAGGAAAACGAGCTCGCATAGCGGTCATTTCGTGAGTGAGTTCATTAATACGCTCGTTGGTTGCTTCGTTGTTTGCACGCATCTCCCGAAGAATTTCTAATTGTTGAGCTCCCATTGTTGATAAATGAGACTCTATACAAGTAAAGCGCGAATCCATGGTAGCATATCAGAAATCGAATGTCTCCGTAAAGGATTGAAAATATGGAGGCATTTGATGCGTTTGTTGTGCTTGCTCCTCGGGCTGCTCAGGCTCATCTTCGGCTTCATCGATGTCTCGCATTAATTGCTCAAGCTCGAGATCGTCATCAGCTTCTGGTGGAGCTCGTGAAGAACTAGCTCCCGAAGTATTTGCAGAGGATCGAATCCATTCACCGGTTTCCTTATCATTTATCCATCCCGCTCTCGTTAAGGAAAGAAGATTAATTTGATTCTTAAGGGGAAAAACGACATCTAGACCGACTCTAAGCCCATCTTTGGAAAACAGATTACTCAAAATGCAACCGTAAACTAGAGATGAACATAGCTTCTTGTTAGGAACAAGATTTACGGTTTCAACAATTTCAGCAAAAATAATCTGAGGTAGGTTTATTTTAATATTGTTTTCAAAACAATGTAACCACCAAAGATCTAAGGCTCTAAGAGTAGAATAACGACCTCCGGATGGTCGAAACCACCAAGAAATCATTAGATGAAGAAAACATTCATGAAGGTCTAAGACACTTGCACTATCCCTTCTTTTATAACGAGATCCTAAAATTTGTTTTTCATTTGAAATACCATCATTATCTAATCCGAATGTATTAACTATGTAAGCTGAGTCAATATATAAGAATTGTCCTAGGAGGTAGGAATGAATTCCTATGGTTTCGGTTTCAGTTTGGTTTTTAACACAAACAACATTAGAATAGAAAATACGAACAAGTTGATGGTAGACAATGGGTTCAAGATAAAAAAGTTTGTCAAATTTCCACTCTTGTAAAAGAGGAAGATATTTAAAATTAATATCTAACATAGCTTGACGAGAAGGAATACATTTTTCTCTAATTTTGTAAGAGTCAAAATATTGATAATACCAAAAACGATGATTTCTAGGACCAGGATGATTGAAGCATGAATTTTGGATAGTCAAATTAGGATCAATGGGATTAGGATTAGGAATTGGATTTTGAGGATTTGGAGGTGGATTTGGTTGACAGTGTGAGCGACTAGATGATGACCTAGCACGTTTAGGATTGGACATGGTTTAGGAAATCAGAATAGAATGGATAACCTACAATTTAGAAAACACATGTATGCAATTCAATCAATCCCAAAACTCAATTGAGTCCTCAATATTTCAAGGTTCTCTAAATCAATCCTAATGGGCAAAGTTTTTGAAAAACTTTTGAAAAATACGGTTTTGAGAAACAATATATGTATAGTTTTCATAACAACAACATAATTCAATCAAAACACAATAATTTGAAAATCAACATTTTTTTATTTCGAAAATTTAAATTTTTTTGGAAAATTCTTGTGTTTTTGATGAAATTAGTTGTGATATCTAGTTTCTAATCACTAAACACTCAATGCCCGATCTAAAGTTCATCCTAGAACTAATTAAAACTAGTTCTATGTTCATAAATTGATGAAATAGAAGTTTTGGAAAAATACCTTGAAGGATTTCAGATTTGAGTGAGATTAGATGAAGTTTGCACGTTTTTTATGATTCCAACAGGTTTAGAAGATGATATTTGAAGTGAATTCCGATTAAGAACGTTGATTTGAGGCAAAAATGGAGATTTGAGAGAGTAGAGGAGTGATAGGCGACAAGGAAGAGAAGAGAAGAGGGTTTGAAGTTTTGAAGGGTTCTGCCCGTGTATATCCAGAATCCCAGGGGGGTATCGATTCCCCTGTGGAGGAATCGGTTCCCCTTCAAAGGTGGAATCGGTTCCCTCATGGGGGGATCGATTCCCTCTGCACCAAAATGCTAAAATCTGATTTTAAACACCCAAAATGCTAAATTAATTTCCTCTAGTGGTATTGGAAACTCATATATTGAAAATTAATCATGTTCAAACAATTAAATTAATCTTTAAACGATATTTGAACATAAAATTATTTTTTCATCAAGAATCATAAACTCCCCCTAACTAATAGCAATGAATGCAATCAAAAATTGCTATTATAAGCATTTTCATTTATTCTTAAAAGTGCTAAAATTATTTTAAACACTAAGTGAAGATAGGTTGGTCAAACCTAATTCTCTCCTAAGTGTCCAAAATCTTTCCTTGTCTAAAGGTTTTGTGAAGATATCCGCTAATTGGTGCAAAGTATCAACAAATTCTAGAACTACATATTCCTTAGTGACATGGTCTCTAACAATATGCTTAGTTCTAGAGTGTTGGATGTGATTTTTAGTGAGACAAATAGCACTAGTATTGTCACACTTGATAGGAATGGTACCAACTTCAATTCCATAATCAAAAAGTTGTTGTTTCATCCATAAAACTTGTGCACAACAACTACCAGTTGAAATGTATTCGGCTTCAGTGGTAGATAATGCAACACAATTTTGTTTCTTTGAAAACCAAGAAATCAACATATTTCCAAGGAATTGGCAAGTACCAGAGGTGCTTTTCCTATCTAATTTGCATCCTCCATAATCCGCATCAGAAAAAGCATGCAAGCTAAAACTAGAGTCTCTAGGATACCAAAGTCTTAAACTAGGAGTGTCTTTAAGGTATCCAAAGATTCTCTTAACAGCTAGTAAATGTGATTCCTTAGGGCATGATTGAAATCTAGCACATAAGCAAACACTAAACATAATGTCCGATCTACTTGCAGTTAGATAAAGTAGAGATCCAATCATTGACCTATATAATTTAACATCTACACATTTACCTCCTTCATCTAAGTCAAGCTTTGTTGAAGAGCTCATTGGAGTGTCATGAGGTTTGCCATTTTCCAATCCAAACTTCTTGAGCATATCTTTGACGTACTTAGCTTGATTGATGAAGATGACATCTTTTCTTTGCTTGATTTGGAGTCCCAAGAAAAATGAGAGCTCCCCCATCATGCTCATCTCAAACTAACTTTGCATTAGCTTAGAAAATTCTTGGCAAAGAACATTATTAGTAGTACCAAATATTATATCATCAACATAAATTTGAACTACTAATAAATCTTTACCTTTATGCTTTAAAAACAATGTAGTGTCAACCTTCCCTTTTGAAAAACCTTTTTCAATTAAAAAATTTGACAATATTTCATATCAAGCTCTAGGAGCTTGTTTTAAACCATAAAGAGCTTTTGTCAATTTAAGAACATGGTTCAGAAATTTTGAATCTTCAAAACCTGGAGGTTGTTCCACATACACTTCTTCCTTTATAAAACCATTTAAAAATGCACTTTTAACATCCATTTGATATAATTTAAATTCATGAAAACATGCAAATGCTAATAACATTCTAATTGCTTCCATCCTAGCTACGGGAGCGTATGTTTCATCATAGTCTATGCCCTCTTCTTGAGTATACCCTTGAGCAACAAGTCTAGCCTTGTTTCTCACTATATTACCACTCTCATCAAGCTTATTCCTAAACACCCATCTAGTACCTACAGTAGATTTATTACTAGGCCTTTCAACTAATGTCCATACTTTACTTCTCTCAAATTGATTTAACTCTTCTTGCATAGCCATAATCCAATGTTCATCATTTAATACTTCTTTAATATTCTTAGGCTCTATGCATGAGATAAATGCAACATAAATTACAAATATTTCTAAGAGAAGATCAAGTTGTTACCCCTTTGGATGGATCACCTATAATTTCACCATCCTTGACATAGTTGTACTCTATTGGATAAGATACTTCCCTTTCTTCAATGGTTGGATTCTTAAAAGGATCATGAGTTTCCTCATTTTTTGTTTCTTCCTTTGATGATGGTTCTCCAACGTCATGTCTAACGTCATTTGTATTTATAACACCTACATCATCATTCATACAAGAGTCCTTCCTCGGAAGGGGATTATTATCGAAAACAAAATGTATAGACTCTTCTACAACTAAAGTTCTTTTATTAAATACTCGATAAGCTTTAGAATTTAAGGAATAACCCAGAAAAATTCCTTCATCACTTTTAGCATCAAATTTGCCAAGGTTCTCTTTACCGTTGTTTAAAACAAAACATTTACATCCAAAAGGATAAAAATAGCTAATATTAGGCTTTTTATTTTTGAAAATTTCATATGGAGTTTTCTTTAAAATTGGCCTAATCATTACTCGATTTATAACATAACAAGCGGTATTTGTGGCTTCCGCCCAAAAATATTTTGGCAAAATATTTTCACAAAGCATGGTTCTAGACATTTCTTCTAAAGTTCGATTTTTCCTCTCAACAACTCCATTTTGTTGAGGGGTTCTAGGTGCTGAAAATTATGGCTAATACCGTTAAAGTTACAAAATTCAGTAAATCCAAGATTTTCAAATTCAGTTCCATGATCACTCCTAACACTAGTTATAGAGTAACCTTTTTCATTTTGGATTACTTTTGAAAACGTGATGAATTTTTCTAATGCTTCATCTTTAGTACTTAAAAATAAAACCCAAGTATATCTAGAATAGTCATCTACCAAGACAAATGCATATTGTTTTCCACCCAAGCCAGTAGTCTTAGTTGGCCCAAAAAGATCTATATGGATCAATTGTAATACTCTACTAGTTGATACGTCATTAATGGATTTAAAAGAAATTCGCTTTTGTTTTCATTTAGCACAAGTATCACAGATTTTATCATTATCAAATTTAAGCTTAGGCAACCCTCGAACTAAATCACCTTGAATTAGCCGTTGCAAAACACTCATACTAGCATGTCCTAGTCTCTTATTCCATAACCAACTATCATGTTCATCCTTAGCCACTAGGCACAAATTAGTCATATCAATAGAATCTAAATGCACCATGTATATGTTTCCTATTCTATGACCAACAAACATAATCTGATTAGATGCAATGCCAATAACTTTACAACCATTAATATCAAACATGACATTGAATCCTTTATCACAAAATTGACTAATACTCAATAGATTATGCTTTAATCCATTCACATATAAAACATTCTTAATTTGTATGGAAGAGGTATTACCGATAGTACCAATACCTTCAATGTGACCTTTTGAATCATCACCAAAAGTCACTTCTCCTCCATTTTTGGCGTTAAGCTTAATAAACCGGCTTTTGTCTCCGGTCATGTGTCTTGCGCATCCACTATCAAGGTACCATGAGTTTGAATTTGTTTCCCGTGCCTTGTAGCAATGCTCCTTTTCCTACAAACATAGATTAATTTCTAATTTTTGGTACCCAAATTCATTTGGGTCCATATTCATTAGTTTCCAAAATCCTAGTCCCCTTAGGTATCCATTTGTGTAGGATATCCTTATCTTTAGTAGTAATGAGCTCCTTAGGAACCCATATACTTCTAACGATTTTTCCATTAGAGGTTCTTTGGGGACCTCTATGATTGTAGTTTTTAAAACTTTTTCTAACAAAGTTGGATTTTGAATTTTCTCCACTTTCAAAACGTTTTGTTCCAACTTTATCAAAAGAAGCTTTAAGATCATCAATTTTCTTTTGATGATCATCATTGACCTTTGAAAGTAAATTTTGCAAATCTAAATTTTTCTTTTCAAACTCTTCTAGTTTGATTTGCAAATCTCTGATTTTACTTTCAAGATCATTGTTGGTTTTGGATATGAGTTTATTTTTATTTTTCAATTTTGAAACATCATTTTTATATTTTAAAAGAATTTCTCATAATCCGAAGCCAACCCATTATATTCCTCTAATAGCTCATCATGGGATAAATCATCAAAATCAGATAAGTTAGAGGTTACCTTAGAATCTTCCCCGAATACCATCAAGCACAAGTTTGCTACTTCTTGTTCCTCTTCATCGGAACCTTCTTCATCGCTCCATGTAGCCATATGAGCCTTATGCTTATTCTTTGATTGACCCTTCCTCTTTAATTGTGGGCAATCATATTTGACATGCCTTGGCTTTTTGCATTCATAGAAAATAATCGGGTCCTTTTCTTTTGGTTCATTTTTGAGGCCTTCATTTCGTTTGAATTTTCTTCCTCGGTAAGGTCTCATCATTTTTCTGAACCCTTTGGCAAACAATGCCATTTCCTCGTCATCGTCATCTTCATCCGAATCACTCTCATTTTTTGTGGATTTGAGAGCAACTCCAATGTTTTTCTTCTTCTCCTTCTCCTTTGGTGTCTCTTCAATCTTATCAAGGTCCACCTCATCTTCAAGCATCATTTCATGAGTAAGGAGTGAACCGATTAGCTCTTCAAGAGTTAAGGATGTTAGATCCTTAGACTCGATGATTGCCGTCTTCTTTGATTGCCATGATTTTGGGAGGGAGTAGACTAACTTCCTCACAAGCTTTTCATTTGAAATGATCTCTCCATATGATTTGAGACCATTGACAATCGTTGAAAATCTATCCGTCATAGCTTTGATATCTTCATTTGGTTTCATCCTGAAATTTTCATAGCTATGCGTTAGAATACTAATTTTAGATTTCTTTACCTCATCGGTACCTTCATGAGTGACTTGAAGTTTGTCCCATATTTCTTTGGCGGTTGTACAAGATGAAACTCTTCCGTATTCATTTGGTCCAAGAGCATAAAATATGATATGGATGGCTTTGGAGTTGAGCTGGAACATTTTTGTCTCTCATTCACTCTATAATCTTGGATGAGTGAGAGGCTTGAAGTATCCTTCTTCTACGACATTCCATGCTCCCATGTCACTTGCTTGAATGAAGTACATCACTCTATTCTTCCAATAGGCATAGTTAGCCCCATTGAAGAAAGGAGGCTTGTTGACGGGCATCGAATCGAGACCGGAGTCGGAGTTTAAAGCGGAGGCCATTGATGACTTTGATTATCGATATAACTCTTCCAGAATCGACTCAAGAGGCGATTAAACCTTCAAATGAGTTAGGCTCTGATGCCAATTGTTGAGTTAATCGATTGACGGAATCGGCCAAGAGGGGGGTGAATTGGCAATTAAAATTTTGGTGGAAGCTTTTGCAGAAAATTGAAAGTAATTGCAGAGCGATTTAGAGTGGTTCGACTTTATCAACCAAAGTCTACGTCCACTACCTTAGCTATCCACACTAAGGATTTTCCAACAAATTCACTAATTTGTTCTTTCTTTTGAGGACAAAGAGTAACCTTACAGCTCCCTCAAGAATTATACCCCAAATTCTTGAGCACACTCTTTTTCAAAGAGAAATACACAAATTTGCAAACTTACAAGGAAAACCTCACAAGGTAAGATGTTTGCACAATTCTAGAACAAGACAAGAACACTCACAAATAATTACAAATGAGCACAATTGGCGTTCTTTGAAAGCAAAATGAATAATGGAATGAAAATTGGCTTGATTTGCACAAACTTGGTGTTTGATGCTTTCTCTCTTGTTTCTCTATGATTTCTTATCGATTAAAGGCTTTAGAACTTGTTTAAATACACCTTGAATCACTTCTGAACGTTGGGGATGATTAGTGAAGATCATATAGCCGTTTTAGTGTGAAAACAATTAATAAAACAGCTTGGAGCGTGGGGGGAATCGGTACCCCCTATGGGGAATCGGTTCCCTAAGTGTAAAATTCAAATATTTCGACCGTTATACAAGGGGGGAATCGGTTCCTCCGAGCATACTGGAATTCTCGGAGCCAAACCATTCAGGGGGGAATCAGTACCCCCTTGGGGGGAATCGGTTCCCTCTGAGAAATATGGAATTTTTGGCTTTGAAATGGTTCGAAATACTTTGCAAAATTATTTTGAGATTGTTTTAAGATTAAAACTTAATTTTACACTTGAGTAAGGATTAAAAATGATTTTTGAAAGATTTGGAGTAATGTTTTGATATTCGAATAGTTATATCGAATATACATAGAAAATCATTTGGAAAATCTTAAAATTCATTTAACTTAATTTGTTATATCGAAATATCAAAATGTTTTCAACAAATACTTTAGGTCAAATATTCATGGCTAAATTTAGGTTAAATTTTAGATTAATTTAAATTTCAAATCGTTTTAATTATTATTTTTAAATAACACTTCAATTTGAATCCAATTACCTCAGTGGTTAACAGAATTATTGTTCTCTTAAAAAAAATTTGAGTTTGAGTAGTTACATATAAAAGGTGTGTACGCTGTAATTTTTTAGCCAATGAGACGGTAAGTTTAACTCAACAAATAAAGTTTAACTCAACAAATAAAGTTTAATATTTTTCTGGTGAACAAAAATTTAATATTTTTCAATGACTACTATAAATCACAACACCCTTTGAAGTTAATAGGTTCAACTTATTTGTCAGTGATATAAGACATTAGATTATTTAAGCAATGTCAGAGATTCGAACCTTGACGTTTGTGAATGGAACAAACTGAGTTGAAATGGTGGTCCCCATCAGTGCAGTGGCTGGGTTTTCAGGGCCCTGTACAAATTCTTATAAAGGGGCCCCTATTTTCTAGATATATTTGATTTCGGGGCAACAATAGTGGCGTTTTTTTGACAAACGCCGCGATAGATCCATCTATAATGGCGTTTTATCAATTTAGCCGCAATAATAGTGGCGTTTTTTTAAAAACGTCGCAATAGGTCCATCTATAGTGGCATTTATTGGAAAAATGCCACTATATATATACTTCTTTGGGGCTCCATTTTTTTGGGGGCCCTGTGCGGTCGCGCAGTTCGCGCCGCCTCAGCCACGGCCCTGGTCCCCATGATGGGTCTTTGCAAAATCAAATTCGAATTAGTTGATCAATAGATTAGATACCAATAGTAAAATAAAAAAATAGTAAAAAAGAACCTACTCATCATACTTGTCTAATGGGCATTTATAACTAGCATTTGACGGGTGGTGTATGACCTAGAGTCATCATATATATTAATAGGTTGATAGACTTAGGGGCGGAACTAGAAATTTATTATAGTGGGAGATAAGACCATACATATATATTTAACTCTGCTCAGATATCACGTAAAATTTGAAGATTATAGACTTCAAAGTGCATTTCAAATAAACGATGGTTTCGAATGACGTGGTGTCTTCGGAGATTCTTATTGACATAGATTTAATAGTTTTTGAAAAATATCTTCAAAGGAATAACACTAAAAAACTGAAAAGATTTCAAAATGAGAGTTGTTGTCTGCAAGATTGTAGGAGTACAATGAATTTAGATTACGAAAATATAATATGATTCTATCCCAACCATAAAAAGCATTAAAATTTTGGTTGTTTTATCTCAATGGTGAGGGGGCACACTGTATTTTAGAGGGAAATATCAAAGTACCTTGTGAGAGCATTGATGTTGGGAAGTTGACAGAAAAAAAGGTTGTCACTGATGACTCACTGACTCACCTACTGACTCATTGATTCATTCATTCACCTTTTTTTTTTCTCTCTTTCTTTTCAATGCCCAGGTAATTATATAAACATATATAGTTTTATCTTAGCTGTGATTAACAGCCCAGTGTAAGTGGCAATTTTACTAAAAAGAATTACCTAAAATTTTATTATTTATCGAAATAATATCTATTTATCACTATTTATCAAAATGTAACTTTTTCGTATTACATGATAATAAGGCATGTCCTACAAAACTTGCTTTTCACATATGACACTCCACTCAAAAAATGTGTGTTATACAATAATCATCTTATGCTGACGTGGCAAAAATGTATTTTTTACAAAATGTGCCAATGTATCATTAAATACAACTTTGAAAAATAAAATTATAAGGACCAAAGACATAGTTTAGTATATCCTGATTCCATAAATTAGAAAATGCAACACCCCAAATTTCGGATTAGTAGTTTCGGATTTATCCGAGATGTAAGTGGATCGTGTGGACGATACAATTTAAGTTCGTTGGATCAAGCTAGGCATAACTAGGTTGGAATTGGGCTCAATTAGCCATAAAAAAGGGAATTTTGTTTATAAGGCAAAAGATGAAGGACTAAGAGCATAATTAGATCATTAAAGAAAAGAGGATGATACCTTAGGTTTTATATGTGTGTTCTTCCATATTTTCTTCTCTTCATTTCTTCTTATTCCTTTCTCCATATTTTCTTATCCATTTTTCCTCCCAAGCACCATAGCTCAAAGATAAGTTCTTGGGCATCTTTCATACTTCAATTTTGTTCTTAATCCCTCTAGCAATGTCGTTTTAATGATTCAAAGCCTTGGGTTCTTTTGTTTGCAAGAAAAGTGGGGGTTTATCAACCAAGTCTTGGTGGAGAGTGATTGCTAGTTAAAGAGCTTCATTTCAGGATTCTTTAACCAAGATAATGTATATCTAATCCTTTGTGGTGTTAAGGCTTTCAGAAGCATGATGATTTGTTAATATTTGAGTATTTGAACATTATAGGCTTTATGCTTTATTCATGCCATAAAAGACATTTTTTTAGTTTAGATTGTGTTTTTGGGTGCTAGATGACCCTAAGTAACTTCCCTAAGCTTTAGCACATGATTTGGAACTAAACTAAAACCTTTGGGGGATGATTTTTGGGTATTTCCTGAGCTTAGATAAAATATTTTTGGGTTCGAGTATCGATACTAGATGAATAGTATTGGTAGTGAATGAACTGAGATGAATTCTGAATAGTTCTAGCAGAGAGTACCGATACTGGAAGTAGATGTATAGATACTGTGAGTACCACTACAGTTCTTACAGTACTGTTCTTGCATTACCAATACTCATCAACATCAAAAGATCTTAAACATCGTTCATTGCTTCCAAATGTCTATAGATTTTATGAAATGTACTAATCTTGAAAAATGATAATAATTTATGAAATGACTGAACTACCCTGGTAAACTACCAAAATACCCTTAATGAGAAATAAACTTCAAAAGTAACCCTAAAGGTGCACGTAGCAAATGATTGTGAATGAATGATCTTTGCAAGGAACATTAATAGAAAAAGATGCCGAGAAACACTCTTAGAAGTGGATTACGACCGAAGTAACCATGTTAGGCGTGATTAGGGTTGTAAATGAGACGAGATAAATCGTGAGCTACTCGAGATCGACTCGATCAAGGCTCGATAAATACTCGGATCGAATGGACTCGACTCGAGTTCTTAACGAGCCAAAACGAGCTACTTGATATTCGACTCGAAAAGCTCGTGAGCAGCTCGAAAATATAATATATATTAAGATTTTATTTAAAAAAATAAATTATTAATAATATTAATATTCATATTTATGTATTGATTTTTTTAAAAAATACAGTAAGATTTTCATGTATTTAAGATTCAGGTTTGAGTTTGAGGCTTCAATCGATTTAAGTTTAAGATTTTTTTCATTTCTTGCCTTTTCGAGCTTCTCACGAGCTTCAGTTCAGGATTTCGAGTTCGAGTTCGAGTCGAGTTTGAAACTTTTAAGCTCGTGAGTTTTTGAGTTGAGTCGAGCTCCATTTCAAAGTTTTCGAGTCAAGTCGAGTCGAGCTCAGCAATACTCGAACTCAACTCGACTCGTTTACACCCCTAGGCGTGATACGTCCAAGTATCCTCAATCAATCACGTATTGAGTAGTTAAGAACGAATGATCGTTGTACAGGATCTACCGACAAGCGGTATGATAAACTAATCATATCACGCAATAGAGGAATCATATACCATGATAATGTTGATGAATTAAGGAGAGGTGTGATAAGAACGATTAGAGTATCGCTACCTAATAATGAACCCGAGTCAGGTATCGGGCTAGATAGTGTTACAACCAGTTAACATCAAACACAATAATTTTTGTTAAGTTATGAAATTCATAGAGATCTCTTTAGAGACAGAAGTGACTAAAACACCCTTAAGTAACGAACAACCATAATAGAGTAGATTAATAATTAACAATAGTAATAGACTAATGAACCCTTGCATAACGTTATAGATGAGAGAAAGAGCTAGATAATAGCTAGTGAGAGGATGACCTTGCTTTAGCGTGTCCAACTATGCTAAGGTGTAGTCAGACTACCTTAGTTGCCCTAGTGGGACATTGTTAGTGTTATACGGGCTTAGGGCCCTCAGTTATGCATGTATAGTTGCATTTGTAACACCCTTATCCCATATATGTTCCCGTATAAAAGTTAGAGATGTCACATCAACCGTATAAAACATATATTGTTCAAAATAGGTAAAATTTCTATTTTATTTAAAATCGACTATTGTAATTAAAAACACTATAATAATAAATCTCGTTAGAAATTGCAATATAAACTTTATTTTCACTAAACTAAAATACTATTCATACCTAATTTATAAACTACTGCTTACCATATTAAATATTATTATATTTTAATAGTATTAGCGTTTATTTTACAAAACCATGTTTAAAACTTACTACCAAAGCAGTTAAAATATTTATATTATACATGCCACTATCTAAACAAAATATCAAAATAGATGTCCTTATTGATTCAGACAGTAGCATGAGGCGACACTGATCTGCTCCTTACTCGACAACCTTTTCTTTTTGTTTCCCTACGTGTAAACTGGTCACAAACTAAGTATTTACTTAGTGAGGCGTTAATTAAATTAAAATAAAACCAAACAGACTACAAAATATCATGTAAAAATTAAATATAGAAAACTTATCAATCTAATATTAAAACACATAAAATTCTACTATTCAAGGATAATTCACATGTAATCATATAAAAGCAAATCAAATATAAAAAAAATTTCTTGTATATTTCTAACTTGTATAATTTATACTATTTATATTCAAACCATATAAATTCGTATTATCGTGTAATTTTCATTAATTAAATTATAGCCCAATGTTGGTTAAAGGGTAGCTATGGTGGCTGTTCAAGGCCACCTCCCTGTCCTTCTGCTTCCTTTTCGTGTTCGTCCATTATTTTATTAGTTTTTCATTGTTAGTTTTAACTTATTTTAATAATAATGTTTCTCTTGGCCCTTTTTTTTATAAAAGGTATCATGGCTACCGGTGTTTATGGACTTCCGGTGTAGGTTTTTTAATTGGTTTTCTTCTCGGTCTACTATTTTACATGAATCCATGGTTGGTTGCGTACCCGATGTCTGGTTCCTCTGTTCGTTTTGTACAAGATGATTTGTTGGTTATCGCATATATTTGTCAGATGAGAATGCTGTTAAGGGGAGATCGCTTTTTCTGTTGGCCATTTTGGTTCTTTTTCAAGTTTCTCTCCTCCATATTTGATGCTCGGATCTGTTGGTGTGATAAGTTTATGTATATCATTACTTCACTTGTTAATGTTTTTGTTTATTAGGCTATCACAAAGCGATCATTGGTATATTTTATTTATGATAGTCACGACTGTATTTGTTCAGTCTGTAACTTGCAAGACGTTTGTTGATAGACTTTCGATAAATGAAATATCTTGGTTATTTTCAAAAACAATTATAACCCAATATATTATAATCGAGAATCTAAGGTATGTGAGTCTCGTCGAGTGTTAGATATAGTATTGCACTCGAAAGTGCCTCGTAGGGTTGCACTCGTAAGTGCATCGTAGAATTTCACCATAGGTTACATACAAAACACATATCATATAGTCACTCCACCTCATGGCATGCCAATTTTACCTCACACTCTCAATCCATACACATTGGGCATTTTATCAAATCACATATTAATTCTCATATAAAATCATTCGAGTATACTAATAAAATAAAATATCAAGAAAACTATGTATCGAAAAATTCGTATCCGAAAGTATCTAACACGTTGCAAAGAAACCAAATAGAAATATAATTTCAAGTACGTTTAAAAAATGTTTCTTTTACATAACTGAGGTCGACTCATCGCAAGCCTTCCTCTTAATATAAATATATAAAATAATTTAGACACACTCACCTTTTTGCCTTACTAGTAAATCTTAGTGTCAATTTTTCTTTCACTCCGATCCTTTGTTGTTTTCTTTTTGCTCAGTTCGATTTTGATTGCGATCACGATCTATCTGAGAATAAATTATTTGAAAATATTATATTAAATATATGTTAGTATCTAACTAACATATTAAATATGCATTCACCTGAATTCAAAACATAACAATTACATATTCAGTACAACTTCCTTTAATTAAAAATCCATTTCCATTTCAACCTTCCAAAATAACCTTTCTAGTCCTTAAAATAATATGCCTTAACCTTTAATTACTTAACTTTCCACAGTCTATTATTTTGCCCCCAATTAAGCATTTATTACTCTCAACCCCTGCATTTCAAAAAACTTCCAATTTAATCCCTTGATGATCACTTCCTTTTAATTTAATCATCATTTTCATCATTCTTCCACTAACTCTAATTTAGTATCTCAACTTTATATATTTGCAAAATCATCACTAATACTTTTTCCAAGACTTTCAAATTGATCCTCAAACCTTTACCAGTTTCCAAACTCACCCATTTCAATATTCAAACAAAACTTTCCAGCATAACACTTCAATTTCCAAAAGCTTATATCTTAATTCTTTAACTTTCCGAACCTTGCAAAATGGTCCCTAACAACTCCACCAAGATCCAATTAATCCAAATCACCAATTCAAGTATACAAGATCATTCTAATACTCAATCTAACCCATAGAACATTTTATAATTTTTTTCCAATAATATTCTCTTATTTCCAAATTCATCATCCAAATTCATTTCCAAACAATTTTCAACCATTCTCAATCAAACACAATTCAAAATAAACCAAACTCAATATTTATCAATTAATCCCCAAGGTGGTTGAATTTTTCAAGTAAACCCCCTAATTGTTTCTAATTTATTTTCATGCTTGATTTAGATTCCATAACACTTCTAAGATCAAAATCAAATCTAATTTCATTGAATTCACATCTCCCCTTCATCCACCAAAATCACCAACTTCACAATTCAAGCATGAAATAATGAAATACTTGTACCAATTTGTAGAGAAACTAGTGTAGAACATTTTCTTATTTCACATCTTGATCCTAAAGCTCAATAAAATGGATCAAAAAATGAAAAAAGAAAATTTCTCACGTTGGCTATGGAGGTTTCAACCAGCTGAAGAAGAATGAGAGAAAATTCTTGAAATTTCATGTAAAATATCTCCTAATTTTCCCCTTTAAAATGAATTAAAAATATTTTCCTATAAAAGTCAAAATTACCCTTAATAAATCCTAAAATTTACCTCCATGCCATCCTTTTATTTACAATTTAATAAAATAAATATAAAAATACTATTGATCAATTTCCTTTTTTGCCCTTCTAATTTTCCAAAAATTCAATTTAGTCACTAAATTGCACTATTCCACTTTATAGTGCAAATTCCACTAATCCACATCAATTTCCACTGATTAAAATTATCATTATATTTTTTATAACCTAAAACTACATTCTTTCAAATTTCTGTAAGCTTTCGATTCGATATGTTTATCTGAATATTATACTGAACTTTATCCTTTAATAAGATTGAATCATCATCCAAATTCATTTCCAAACAATTTTCAACCATTCTTAATCAAACAATTTTCAACCATTCTCAATCAATCACAATTCAAAATAAACCAAACTCAATATTTATCAATTAATCCCTAAGGTGGCAGAATTTTTCAAGTAAGCCCCCTAATTGTTTCTAATTTATTTTCATGCTTGATTTAGATTCCATAACACTTCTAAGATCAAAATCAAACCTAATTTCATTGAATTCACATCTCCCCTTCATCCACCAAAAACCACAAACTTCACAATTAAAGCATGAAATAATGAAATACTTGTACCAATTTGTAGAGAAACTAGCTAGTGTAGAACATTTTCTTATTTCACATCTTGGTCCTAAAGCTCAATAAAATGGATCAAAAAATGAAAAAAGAAAATTTCTCACCTTGGCTATGGAGGTTTCGGCCAGCTGAAGAAGGAGAGAAAATTCTTGAAATTTCATGTAAAATATATCGTAAATTTCCCCTTTAAAATGAATTAAAAAATATTTTGGTATAACAGTCAAAATTACCCTTAATGAATCCTAAAATTTAGCTCCATGCCATCATTTTATTTACAATTTAATAAAATAAATAAATATAAAAACACTATTTATCAATTTCATTTTTTCCCTTCCAATTTTCCAAAAATTCAATTTAGTCACTAAATTACACTATTCCACTTTATAGTGCAAATTTCACCAAATTCCACTAATCCACATCAATTTCCACTGATTAAAATTATCATTATAATTTTTATAACCCAAAAATACATTCTTTCAAATTTTTGTAAGCTTTCGATTCGATATGTTTATCTGAATATTATACTGAACTTTATAATTTAATAGGCTTTTATACAAACTCCAGCTCAAAAATTTAAAACCCAATAAAATATTATTCTTGTGATGAACTAATCATTTACAAACCCAAAATATAACTTTTGAAAATTTATATTTTCAATGCCTATACTTTTATAACTTTACACTTTGATCCCCAAACTTTCAAATTTTACATTTTAGTCACTAGTCCAAAATTTGGGATATTACAACATCAATCCAATATAACATATATCCTTAGAGCTTATCTTGACGGCTGTGTGAGACTGAGCCAATACTTAATAGAGCTGGAATTGTACTAATGTTATATGAGACCGAGTTCCCCCTCTAGGATATACCTGATAACTATGTGAGACCAGGAGATCATTCAATAATTTAGTGAGAATTTACCGATGTTATTTGACACTGGGTTCTCTCAGTTAACTAGTGTCTGATGGTTATGTGAGACTAGATACTAGTCAGGGCAGTATTTAAATAACGCACAACAGTTACAGCCAGTGTGGGTAGAGACCCAAGAAAGGTGTACTCATGGCGAGGCCTTTAGTAGATGATTAAGGGAAGAAACTCCTACTTCGGTGATATATAGGGATGAGCATGGGTTGGGTTTCGGCCAACCCGACCCAAAAAATCTACACCATTCACCTGACTCAAACCCGACCTAACTTTTTGAGATAAAATCCGAACCTGACTCGACCCACTTGAAATAATAAAAAGCATTATTTTTATTCAATAAAAATAGAGATTTAATTGAAAAAAATAATATATAGAGGAGTATTATTGTAATTATCCCTAAATATATAATATAAAATTATTTTTTTGGGGTCGGGTCGGTTCAGATAATTTTCAACCTAAACTAGAACCCGACCCGACCCGAACATCACCTTTAAAAAGAATAATTGACCCAAACTGAACCCAATTTTTAAAAAAAAAACCGACTCAATCAGGTCAGGTTGGGTCAGAACTCGTGGGGTTCAGGTCCCATGCCCATCCCTAGCGATAGAATATTAAAACGTTAAGTAGGTAACACTTGATTAAGATAATGCATGTACCTACTGCTTATGTAACACCCCCAACCCGTATCCGACCCGAATACGAGTCTGAGGTGTCACATTGACTTTTCAAACTTTGACTCTTGACAATAATTCAAGGAAAATTTAAAACCTTCATTAACATAAAAGCGATTTATTTACATAAAATAACCAAAACAACCAAAATCGATCAGAGCATTTATAACTGACACTTTACTTACATGCCAACATACTATACACGACAAAATACATACTTTATCAGTTACTTCTGATCTGATCTTCTGGCAGTGCTGCTGTTATTGCCACTCCTATTTCTGTTCTTCTCGTTTCTTGGTACCTACGTGTAAATCACTTACACTCTAAGTCATAGACTTAGTGAGGCATAACATAAATATATGTATACACATGTATAAAAATGAATTTATGAACATGCATCCTTACCATTGATCATGACATCTTAACTTGCATATATTTATTATACTATAACATATATGATGATAATATGCACTTATAAGACATATATTTTTATGCTAATTTTGCTTTAATTTATCTTTGGATTGCCCATGTACATTATTGAGAACAAATGTATGTGAGTACATAGAGGTTGTGCACTATGCTGTCACCACAGCTCGTATAATTCTCTCAAGGGGCACTGAATATTTATCCCGAAAGACCACTATGTCCCGAAGGACCACTGGTTGTTCCGAAGAACCACTATGTCCCGAAGGACCATTGTATATATCTTGAAAGACCACTCCTTAAGAACCATATACATAATACAATGAACCAAATAAGTGTACCAAAGTACCACATATATGTTCCACATAATTACATATATGTCCCGAAGGACTACGTTGAACCCTCGACTCTTGGCATGCCAATTATACCTACAACTCTCATATTAACTCTCATGGGCTTAAATATGAATACATTTCTCATTTTCATATCTTCTCATCACTTTTCATATAAACATTCACTTCATATACACACATGTGATCACTTTCATTATTTCACATACCTGGATTGATCCTCTGACAATTTCATTCTTTCATATAATATCATAGTAAAGCATAAATGAACTATACATGAAATCACTGTATCCAATATATATATATATGTGGATGCATATACATGAATATGAAATCAGGAATTCAACTATAAGAGATAGACTTATCGCAAGTCTTATCTCCATACAATTCTATCCAGTATGGGCACTCACCTTAGCCTGGCTTTGACTCAATTCTAATCTCTCGATTATTCCAGAACGAGATTACGTTCTAAATCTACATAGTAATACATTGATACATATCAGTATACTAATTGATATATTCTAAACTATCACTCCTTAGGCTAAAAAGAAAGCTATTTTTTATCTTTTAATGAAGGTATGCATTGATGCACTACACCATGTATCAATGCACTATCTATGCATCGGTGCATAAATCCCATTCGAAGTTTGTATTTTAGGTAGGTGCATCCATGCACTCCTCATGCATCGATGCACTAATTGCATTCGATGTTCAATTATTTGATAGTGCATCGATACACATTGAATGTGCATTGATGCACACAACCCATAATTTGTATTTTAAGCCCGAAAATCATCAATTCTTCATTCAATTCTTCTATTTAAACCCCTATCATGTCATTAAACTCAACCATCATTACTTAAACTAACTTATATCCATGAAAATCATCTTTAACCTCAAAATCCTATCCCTCATATGTAATTCAAGAATCATACTCAAATTTCACTATGTTCTAAATACAATTATAACACTTCGTATTCCTTAATTAGCATGATGACAAGTCAAATTTTTCTTCAAATTCAACTTATCAACTCTTTTCCATAAATTCATTTAAAAACCCATTTTCTTTAATCTCTTATAACTTCTTCATCTTGTTACTTTAAAACAAATTAAGCTTTCCATAAGCTTAATTAGCATCTAAGGATCAAAACCAGACTTAAATTTCAGCAAACCATTAGCTTTTAAAAGATCTCACATTTGTTTTGCCTTCTTCACGTGTGGAGAAAAAAGAGAAGAAGAGAACTCTGGAACCTTGTTTTTCTTTCTTCTCTTCCACGTGGAGTTAATATAAATATCTCTTCTTTAATTCTTTTCCATGTAAATGACTATTCTACCCCTCTATTCTCTCTTCCTTGCAATTTAACCCTATACCAAATACAATACTATTCAATTATTATGCTTTGGTCACCAAATTCTGAAGTTTTACAATTTAGTCACTAACCCGGTATTGAGGCTGTTACAGCTTAGTACCATGTATTTAGCATGCTTATGGTTATGGGACTCAAAATACTATTGTAGATTAGCGATTATACTACTGGGCGTTGTAAGATCAACGTTCAGACGTTTTCGTTCGCAGGTTTTTAGCTTGGGCTATTCGTAGAGCTCCCTCACAGCAGGACTTCTAGCATCTCCTTCAGAGTATTGTACTGCAACTTTAGTGGGCATATGTATTTATATAACCTTACTCATGTATTTGGTTTATCAAACTTTGAGTTTATATTATTTTGGTTTAAAAATATGTCACGGAGCTCCGATTTATAAAATATTTTTATAACTGTCTTTTATGTCTATTTGATACCATGATGTATGTTTTGAAAAGAAAATGAAAATGTTTTGAAAACCAGGGGTTGCCTCAGTAGCCTAATGTGGCATTTTAGACCCATTCGGATTTAGTATGTTACATACAACTATTAGAGTTAGTTTATATAGGGATAAATGTAGTGCTAGACTTTGTGTATTAAAAATGGGTGATTAAAGAGCAAAAGAGTGCTTATTTTTTTTATATTATCTTTATCTTTTACATTTACATCATGGTAAATCCACGCATATACTATTGTTAATTTTTATTAGATTAATATTTATTATTAAATATAAATTAGGGTTTATATTAATTTTTGATGTGTTAAAATATTAAAATATTTATTTTTTTCATTATGAGTTAAATATTGTTAAGAAATATTTTGATGAGATTATTTAAATTAAAACTAAAACCAAATAAATAATTGTGTATTTTACAATAATTTTTTTACAAAACATCATCAAATTCAGTTTGAGATTAAAAATTATATCTATAATTTAAGTTGAATCTTATATAAAAATACAAATTTTTATATTAACACAACAAATATAAAAAAAAATTGACTTTTAACAAAAGTAACACCCAAATCCCACGAATTTGAATGCCACACAGGACCACCAAAGTGGTTAACCCAATTTTTTTCCTTGAAACCATACTCACTTTAAAACATTTATACAACATATAAAATCATAAAATTTACAAAAATGAGACCCCAATTTAGAAACTCGATAAATAGAATAAATTATTAAAATGTTACAAGTTAACTCATTTCAAATCATGACCTCTACAAGCCCACTAAGTCGTCGTCATTATACTCTAGCACTTCGCTGAGACTCCTCTAATGATGTCGTTGTCCCATCGCACTCCACGAAACTTAAAACGTGCGAACGAAAACACATTTCAAATACTGAGCTCGCAAGCTCCGCGTCACACAATACCTGTACCATACTACATGCATTCATTAACTGATCATGCTAACAAACGAAGACATGTGCATACAAATACTATCAAAAACATGTTGAGGTAAGTCTAGTGGTGTGGTTGGAGGAATTTTAAGTGCATCTCGGGATGACACCCCTAGCTTACCTTGTACCCCAAGGGTATGTAGAAGTATATAAAAAACATGAGATAGGTTGGTCGGAGGAATTTTACGTGCATCTCAGACTACACACTAGCCTATCTTACGACGGAATAGTCTCGGAGTAAGAACCATAATTTTAAGTGCATCGAAACTTATCTCCCTCGTCTATTTCACCTACTAGAGAGTTTCGGGGTGAGGACATGAATTTTACGTGCATCGAAAGCTCACATCTCAAACCCACATATAGGCTCTTGAGTATTGGGTATGATCTGAAATTTTACATGCATCAGATGCGTACATGGTCAAAGATATTCGAATATCATAACATAGAGTCAAACGTCATAATGCTAGAGTAACCTAGGTGTCCTAACTATTTCCCGAGCGTCATACAATAGCTAGTCTTATGTCATCCTAACTTGCTTGATTTCTACATGTGTAATTAGTTAATTTAGTTGTTTCCACTTGTATTCAGATACTTAAAACTTATACAACCTCAAAACACCCAAACCATAACACATAAACCAAATGGATAAAATTGCCTAATACACGGCGATGGTATAAATACTGTGCCAACAATATCGATATTGGTCCTTGGGTATCCTTATTGCCCAATACCCTGAACATCAATACTAAAAATAGTTTCAATGTTTAGGAAAAACCTTTAGTATCGATACTCTTATGGAAGTATCGATACTCTTATGGAAGTATCGGTACTCTTATAGGTGGGTATCAATACTAGCTCGAGTATCGATACAAAAAATGGCTTTGATGTTTTGAAAAAACCTACAGTATCGATACTCTTATGGGAGTATTGATACTCTACCCTTGGTATCGATACTCCCATGAGTACCGATACCCAAAATGTATTATAGAATCCTTAAGCTACTACCGATATCGAAACCACCCCTCGGGTATTGAAACTAGACCACGAATATCGATACTCCTTGAGGGAGTATCGATAATACCCTCACATTTGCCTTTGTTTTTGCACTACTCAAAGAACAATATTGATATTGTTCTTCTAATACCGATACTCACAACCTTAAGTGCCCTATTTTAGGCACGAAAATGTGTCTCAAAATTACTCATTCATCCTAATAAGGCTAGCAAACATTATTAGAGTCTTGTTTGAGGTCTTAGTGGTCAAAAGGAGTCACCTTTCATGCTTATAAATATCAAATGCAAAATTTACCATGGATTTACTCTAGTATTATTCATAAACCTAACTAACCATATATGCACATTTAACGATCTACATATGGTATGGACAAGTTAGAAACATGATACTACTATTCACTTATTGGGTTATCTGTTAGCCTGATGTTCGACTTAGGTTAGCTAATTAGTTGTGACACTCTAGTCATTCTCATCAAGTTTCCCTTGATTCACCCTTGAATTGGAGGGACGACTGATACACTATTATCATGCATAAGTAACTCGTATAGACTATTTCATTCACTCAGGCTGTAACACCCCAAACCCGTATCCGACCTGAATCCAAGGCTGAGATGTCACATCAACTTTTAAAACCTTTACTTGTTCAAAATAATGAAAATTTCTCGTTAAAGAAAACTTCATATTATTTCAAAATAAAAGTTTATAAACTTATCAGAGCATATACAACTCAAATCGTTATATTTCATGCCAACTATATCTAAAAGAACAACATACATAGTAAGCATTACTTTTCTGATATGAACTTTGTAAGGAATATGCTGACCTTTCTTGCTCCTCTTAGATTCTCTTTTCACTTTCCGCAACCTGCGTGTGAAACACTCACACGCTAAGTCGATGACTTAGTGAGGCATATAAAATATCTAATATAAACTCTAACTTTTAATACTGCATGAATAACCAATGCTATCATAACATACAAAAGAATATATTATTTCTTGTAAAATATACACATATGCACATATATTACCATCTACATTCTAATTACTTTCATATAAGTTATCATTAATCCCTTTATGTCTTATCATCTTATCTTTCACACTCATACACATCATATTATATAATATCACCAAACAAATACATAACATTTACTCATGTTATATCTTTTAGATAGCCCATGTACATATGTAAGAACTAAAGATATGCAAGTCCTATGAGGTTGTGCACATATATACTGTCACCACAGCGCGTATAAAATCCACTAAGTGGCATATGAAATCTGTGTCCCGAAGGACCTATCCATATGTTCCGAAGAACATAGGTAACGTGTCCATATATCCTGAAGGACATAGGTAAACTGTCCATATATCTCGAAAGACATAGGTAATCTGTCCATAATTCTCGAAAGACATAGGTAACCTCGACTCTTGGCATGCCAATTATACCTCTAGCTCTCATAACTCATATAATGGGCATTATCTTTTATCTTTTCACATATTCATATAAACATATCACATATTCATATAAGCATATCACATATTCATATAAGCTCATAGTTTCGTTCACGTATACATGTAATCAAGTAGTTTCTTTTCACGTAGTTCGTGTCAATTCTCATATGATTTCATATTCATATGTCACATGTTCAATTTCTTCCATATAATTTAATTCATATTCTTATATTATCATTTAGGTCAACCTTACTTAGTTTATCTTACTTTTCATTTATTCACTTAAATCTAATTCATAAAATTGATACATTATCATCATACCACTACCTATACTCATTACACATGAAATCACATATAACACCTATGACTATATTCATGTATTCATGCATACATAATAATCATATCACCCATATTAACATTCATAAAATCATGTAATCAAATATTAGATAGACTCATCGCTAGTCTTTTCTATACACATCATATACCAATCCATATGCACTCACCTGACCTCACTAATCAATATTGATCTCTTATTTCTTTTCCTCGATGCTTATTACTTGTCGAATGGTCTGGACTTGCTCTCGATCGATATCTACATAATCATATATGCATATCAGCATTCTAAATACTATGATTTGAATCCTTCATTTCTTAACTAAAGAAAAGGCGACTTTCATTCTTGATTAAAGTAGGTATCGGTACACTCTGTAGTGTATCGATACATTCCTTAATGTGTATATCGATACACTACCTATGTATCGATACACAAATTACATTCGATGTTTTTCGTTACAAGGGGTGTATCGATACACTTCCTATGTATCGATACACTCTGTATATTTTCTGCACTTTACTCTTGATGTATTAGTACATATTGAATGTGTACCGATACACCATAGGCCGAGATTCATATTTTGAGCACGCAATTTACTCAACTTAGCTCAAAACTGCATATTTAATCCCCTCACATATAACAAATTCACCTATATATGCTTAACTCACTTTATACTCATTCAATACATCCTTAACTTCAAAATCCACTTCCCTACATAGAATTCAAGAATTATACTCAAATTTTAACACGTTCTAAATTTAATTCTATCACTTCATATCTCTTAATATAACCATTGACAAGTTAAATTTAACCTCCAATTTAACTTATCAACTCTTATTCAATATTTCATTTAAAAACTCTTTGACTTCAATCTCTCCTAACTCTTCCATTCTTTGTTTTAAAGCTAACTTAAGCTTTCTATAAGCTTAAGTATCACTTAATGATCAAAATTTTAATGAATAATTGTTTAACAATGAAACTCACATTTGGGAGTTGGAGCAACGGGAAGAAGATGAAAGCAAGAAGAAGAAAGCTTCCAAATCCCTCTATTCCCACGTGTTATCTCCCTAAATAAAGAGATAAAATATCCTTTAAGCTCAAATTACCATAATACCTTTTTAATCCTTCTATAATTACCATTTTATCTAATACCAGAATATTTCAATTAGTCCCTGAACTTTTAACTTATTTGAATTTGAGCACAAAGTTTCCAAAATTTATATTTTAGTCACTAGCTCAAATTTTGGGATGTTACAAATCTGCCCTTGTTTTTAAGAATATTCGTCCTCGAATTTTCACTTCACACATTGATAAAACATATCTCCTAATGTTCTCATACTGCTTCCTTTACTTAATATTTCCTATCATCGTTAGAAACTTACCTTTCCTTTCTTTAGTTCTTCTACTACTTTTTTTATACATTCCTCTACTGTCACTTATCATGTAAACAATAACATCAATTCTTATTACTCAAAATCGTAAATCGATCAAAATTCCTTATCAATCTTTAATTGCCTTGCAATAATAATCAAACTTTTTATTCCATCATCACTTAATCACATCATATACTTCCTTAATACATATAAATTATTCTTTATTTTACTGACCACGTCTGCTTAACTAAGAAACATAACTTTAAATCTTTATCACATATGATTACAACATACACTTTACAGAATCCAACAATCTCTTTAGTTTCAATCTAATTATTCTTCCATAAACCAAAATCCCCTTATAAATGGATCATATCCTTTCCTTCTTATTCGTATACTCTTTTCATATCGTTTATACTTATCCCTGATCACCAATCTTTATCGTATTTTATAACTCTGAGAGTTATCATTACTTGTATAAACCTTATTATTTGTAAAATCCTTATTCGAATCACAATACACATATCCCTTTTTATCATCTTAACTGTTCTATCAATCCTTAATTTCCCTTATCATACGAATCCTTATATCCTTTACTTGATACTTAATTAATTTATGCATATATCATCTTCTAATTCCTTAACTCAATTACACTTACTATCATATAATTTTGTTAACCAATACCAGTTCTTCCATTATGAAACATAAACCTTCATCGAACTAATTATATACATTATTTTCAGTCAAAATTATCCCAACAATAGCTTACTTAACTTATCAAATCCAAATTTATTCTCATACACCATGTAGTTTCCGTTGTTCAAAATAAACATTCTGACTTCCTTTGTCTTATAAACTGATCACTGGTGTATCAATTCTTAAACTCTTTTTATCAATCCTTAGCTTTACTCAAACATACAAATTCTCACTTCCTTCACTATACCACATTACTATGATCCAAATATACAACTGTATCTAGATCCACTTCATATTTGGTTATCTTAACCTGACAATATCTTATCATCCAAAAATCTTGTTAGCCCACGCCAACTCTTTCCATCTAAAATATAAACCCTTATCATATTCACACTCTTGCTTATACACTGTAATATCCCTTTGTTGCAAATTCATAACTCTGGTTTCATTGATCTTATAAACTTGTCACTGATACATCTTGAAGTCTTCTACAAATTCTAACCACATCCTTTGATCTTTTAACTTTCTTATGGTGACACTTGTTCACCATATTCTATCTTATCCACGAAATAACAAAAATACTCTACATCACTTTTCCGATTCAAAATAGTAAAGATCTTCTATCACTATTCTGATATGATTTCAACTTTCTGAAATCAACCATTGATTTTATGAGGCACTTCCAGAGGTGTCTGCTCTTTTTCCTGTCTGGCCAGAGCAGGTGAATTGGTACCACCATCAGGTTCACCTCTCACTTTTCTTCGGAAATTCTCATAATCAAATTTCTACTATACTATATTAATCTTATTCTATTAGCAAGACAACATACTCCTTATCCTATCAGATCAGAAATTTTCCACTTTAAGTTAGCATGTACACAATTCAAAACTCATTTAACTTCGGTTTAAGCCTAGAATCGGCTAAACCTTAGCTCTGATACCATTAAATGTAAAACCCTCAACCCGTATCTAACCCGGATTCGAGTCTGAGGTGTCACATCAACTTTTAAAACCTTGTTCAAAATAATGAAAATTTCCCGTTAAAAAAAACTTCATATTATTTCAAAATATAAGTTTATAAACTTATCAGAGTATATACAATTCAAATCGTCATATTACATGCCAACTATATCTAAAAGAACAAAATACATATTAAGAATTACTTTTCTGATCTGAACTTTGTAAAGAAGATGCTGACATGTCTTGCCCCTCTTAGCTTCTCTTTTAATTTTTCGCAACCTGCGTGTGAAACACTCACACGCAAAGTCGATGACTTAGTAAGGTATATAAAATATCTAATATAAACTCTAACTTTTAATAATGAATAAATAACCAATGCTATCATAACATACAAAAACATATATTCTTTATTGTAACATATACACATATGCACATATATTACCATCTACATTCTTATTACTTTCATATAAGTTATCATTAATCCCTTTCTGCCTTATCATCTTATTTTTCACACTCATACACATCATATCATATAATATCACCAAACAAACACATAACATCACATAACATTTACTCATGTTATATCTTTTAGATAGCCCATGTACACATGTGAGAACTAAAGATATGCGAGTACTATGAG
This sequence comes from Hibiscus syriacus, assembly GCF_006381635.1. Lineage (NCBI taxonomy): Eukaryota > Viridiplantae > Streptophyta > Magnoliopsida > Malvales > Malvaceae > Hibiscus > Hibiscus syriacus. The sequence goes on from NW_024063415.1 coordinate 1,052,657, forward strand.
GTTGTGCACACATATGCTGTCACCAGAGCGCGTATAAAATCTACTAAGTGGCATATGAAATCTGTGTCCAGAAGGACCTATCCATATTTTCCTAAGAACATAGGTAACCTATTCATATGTGTTGAAACATTTTAATATTTCGATATAACAAATTAAGTTAAATGGATTTTAAGATTTTCCAAATGATTTTCTAAGTATATTCGATATAACTATTCGAATATCAAAACATTACTCCAAATATTTCAAAAATCATTTTTGATCCTTACTTAAGTGTAAAATTAAGTTTTAATCATAAAACAATTTCAAAATAATTTTACAAAGTATTTCGAACCAATTCAAAGCCAAAAATTCCAGATTGCTCAGAGGGAACCGATTCCCCCCCATAGGAGGAACCGATTCCCCCCTGAATGGTTTGGCTCCGAGATTTCCAGAATGCTCGGAGGGAACCGATTCCCCCCAAGGGGGTACCGATTCCCCCCTGTTCAAACGGTCGAAATATTTGAATTTTACACTTAGGGAACCGATTCCCTATGAGAGGGAACCGATTCCCCCCACGCTCCAAGCTGTTTTATTAAATGTTTTCACACTAAAACGGCTATAATATCTTCTCTAATTATCCCCAACGTTCAGAAGTGATCCAAGGTGTATTTAAGCAAGCTTAGAAGCCATTGATCAATAACAAGAAACATCAAGCAACTAGAATCAAGAGAGAATCAAAGAGAAAGCATCAAACCTCAAGTTTGAGCATTTCAAGCCCATTTTCATTCAATATTCATTTTGCTTTCAAGAACACTTTTTGTGCTCAGTTGTATTCATCTTTGAGTGTTCTTTTCTTTGTTCTAGAATTGTGCAAACATCTTACCTTGTGAGGTTTTCTTGTAAGTTTGCAAATTTGTAATCTTCTCTTTGAGAAAAGAGTGTTCTCAAGAGTTGGGGTATACTCTTGAGGGAATTGTAAGGTTATCTCTTTGGCCTCAAAAGAAAGAACAAATTAGTGAATTTGTTGGAAAATCCTTAGTGTGGATAGCTAAGGTAGTGGACGTAGACTTTGTTTGAGAAAGTCGAACCACTGTAAATCGCTGTGCAATTACTTTCAATTTTCTGCAAAAGCTTCCACAAAATTTTTATTGCCAATTCACCCCCTCTTGGCCAATTTCGTCATTCGATTAACTCAATAATTGGCATCAGAGCCTAACTCATTTGAAGGTTTAATCGCCTCTTGAGTCGATCCGGGAAGAGTTACATCGATTACAAAGTCATCAATGGCCTCCACTTCAAACTTCGACTCCGGTCTCGATTCGATGCCCGTCAACAAGCCTCCTTTCTTCAATGGAGCTAACTATGCCTATTGGAAGAATAGAATGATGTACTTCATTCAAGCAAGTGACATGGGAGCATGGAATGCTGTAGAAGAAGGATACATCAAACCTCTCACTCATCCAAGGTTGTGGAGTGAAGGAGAGACAAGAATGTTCCAGCTCAACTCCAAAGCCATCCATATTATTTTTTGTGCTCTTGGACCAGATGAATACGGAAGAGTTTCATCGTGTACAACCGCCAAAGAAATATGGGACAAACTTCAAGTCACACATGAAGGTACAGATGAGGTAAAGAAATCAAAAATTAGTATTCTAACGCATAGCTTTGAAAATTTCAGGATGAAACCAAATGAAGACATCAAAGCTATGACGGATAGATTTTCAACGATTGTCAATGGTCTCAAATCATATGGAGAGATCATCTCAAATGAAAAGCTTGTGAGGAAGTTAGTCTACTCCCTCCCAAAATCATGGCAATCAAAGAAGACGGCAATCATCGAGTCTAAGGACCTATCGTCCTTAACTCTTGAAGAACTTATCGTTTCACTTCTCACTCATGAGATGATGCTTGAAGATGAGGTGGACCTTGATAAAGTTGAAGAGACACCAAAGGAGAAGGAGAAGAAGAAAAACATTGGAGTTGCTCTCAAATCCACAAAAGATGAGAGTGATTCTAATGATGATGATGACGAGGAAATGGCATTGTTTGCCAAACGGTTCAGAAAAATGATGAGACCTTACCAAGGAAGAAAATTCAAACGAAACGAAGGCCTCAAAAATGAACCAAAAGAGAAGGACCCAATCATTTTCTATGAATGCAAAAAGCCGGGGCATGTCAAATATGATTGCCCACAATTGAAGAAAAAGGGTCAATCAAAGAATAAGCACAAGGCTCATGTGGCTACATGGAGCGATGAAGAAGGTTCCGATGAAGAGGAACAAGAAGTAGCAAACTTGTGCTTGATGACATTCGGGGAAGATTCTAAGGTAACCTCTAACTCATCCGATTTTGATGATTTATCTTATGATGAGTTATTTGAGGAGTACAATGGGTTGGCTTCGGATTATGAGAAATTGTTTTTAAAATATAAAAATGATGTTTCAAAATTGAAAAATGAAAACAAACTCATATCCAAAACCAACAACGATCTTGAAAGTAAAATCAAAAATTTGCAAATCAAACTAGAAGAGTTTGAAAAGAAAAATTTAGATTTGCAAAATTACTTTCAAAGATCAATGATGATCATCAAAAGAAAATTGATGATCTTAAAACTTCTTTTGATAAAGTTGGAACAAAACATTTTGAAAAAGGTGAAAATTCAAAATCCAACTTTGTTAGAAAAAGTTTTAGAAACTACAATCATAGAGGTCCCCAAAGAACCTCTAATGGAAAAATCATTAGAAGTGTGTGGGTTCCTAAAGAACTCATTACTACTAAAGATAAAAATATCCTACACAAATGGATACCTAAAGGGACTAGGATTTTGGAAACTAATGAATATGGACCCAAAAGAATTTGGGTGCCAAAAATCAAAAATTAATCTATGTTTGTAGGGAAAGGAGCATTGCTACAAGGCACGGGAAACAAATTCAAACTCATGGTACCTTGATAGTGGATGCTCAAGACATATGACCGGAGACAAAAGCCGGTTCATTGAGCTTAACGCCAAAAATGGAGGAGAAGTGACTTTTGGAGACAATTCAAAAGGTCACATTGAAGGTATTGGTACAATAGGTAATACCTCTTCCATACAAATTAAGAATGTTTTATATGTGAATGGATTAAAGCATAATCTATTGAGTATTAGTCAATTATGCGATAAAGGATTCAATGTCTTATTTGAAATTAATGGTTGTAAAGTCATTGACATTGCATCTAATCGGATTATGCTTGTTGGTCATAGAATAGGAAACATTTACATGGTGCATTTAGATTCTATTGATATGACTAATTTATGCCTAGTTGCTAAGGATGAGCATGATAGTTGGTTATGGCATAGGAGACTAGGTCATGCTAGTATGAGTGTTTTGCAACGGCTAATTCAAGGTGATTTAGTTCGAGGGTTGCCTAAGCTTAAATTTGATAATGATAAAATCTGTGATGCTTGTGCTAAAGGAAAACAAAAACGAGTTTCTTTTAAATCTATTAATGATGTATCAACTAGTATAGTATTACAATTGATCCATTTAGATCTTTTTGGCCAACTAGAACTACTAGCTTGGGAGGAAAACAATATGCATTTGTCTTGGTAGATGACTATTCTAGATACACTTGGGTTCTATTCTTAAGTACTAAAGATGAAGCATTAGAAAATTTCATCACATTTTCAAAAATAATCCAAAATGAAAAAGGATACTCTATCACTAGTGTTAGAAGTGATCATGGAACTGAATTTGAAAATCTTGGATTTATTGAGTTTTGTAATTCTAATGGTATTAGCCACAATTTTTCAGCACCTAGAACCCCTCAACAAAATGGAGTTGTTGAGAGGAAAAATTGAAATTTAGAAGAAATGGCTAGAACCATGCTTTGTGAAAATAATTTGCCAAAATATTTTTGGGCGGAAGCCACAAATACCGCTTGTTATGTTATAAATCGAGTAATGATTAGGCCAATTTTAAAGAAAACTCCATATTAAATTCTCAAAAATAAAAAGCCTAACATTAGCTATTTTCATCCTTTTGGATGTAAATGTTTTGTTTTAAACAACGGTAAAGAAAATCTTGGTAAATTTGATGCTAAAAGTGATGAAGGAATTTTTCTGGGTTATTCCTTAAACTCTAAAGCTTATCGTGTATTTAATAAAAGAACTTTAGTTGTAGAAGAGTCTATACATGTTGTTTTCGATGATAATCCCCTTCCGAGGAAGGATTCTTCTGTTAATGATGATGTAGGTATTGTACAAGCAAATGACGTTAGATATGACGTTGGAGAATCATCATCAAAGGAAGAAACAAAAGATGAGGAAACTCATGATCCCCTCGAGAATCCAACCATTGAAGAAAGGGAAGTATCTTTTCCAAGAGAGTACAACTATGTCAAAGATGGTGAAATTATAGGTGATCCATCAAAAGGGGTAACTACTCGATCTTCTCTTAGAAATATCTGTAATTATGTTGCAATTATTTCATGCATAGAGCCTAAGAACATCAAAGAAGCATTAAAAGATGAACATTGGATTATGGCTATGCAAGAAGAATTAAATCAATTTGAGAGAAGTAAAGTATGGACATTAGTTGAAAGGCCTAGTAATAAATCTACTGTAGGTACTAGATGGGTTTTTAGAAATAAACTTGATGAAAGTGGTAATATAGTGAGGAACAAGGCTAGACTTGTTGCTCAAGGCTATACTCAAGAAGAAGGCATAGACTATGATGAAACATACGCTCCCGTAGCTAGGATGGAAGCAATTAGAATGTTATTAGCATTTGCATGTTTCAATGAATTTAAATTATATCAAATGGATGTTAAAAGTGCATTTTTAAATGGTTTTATAAAAGAAGAAGTGTACGTGGAACAACCTCCAGGTTTTGAAGATTCAAATTTTCCGGATCATGTTTTAAAATTGACAAAAGCTCTTTATGGTTTGAAACAAGCTCCTAGAGCTTGGTATGAAAGATTGTCAAATTTTTTAATTGAAAAAGATTTTTTAAAAGGAAAGGTTGACACTACATTGTTTTTAAAGAGAAAAGGTAAAGATTTATTAGTAGTTCAAATTTATGTTGATGATATAATATTTGGTTCTACTAATGAAGTTCTTTGCCAAGAATTTTCTAAGCTAATGCAAAGTGAGTTTGAGATGAGCATGATGGGGGAGCTCTCATTTTTCTTGGGACTCCAAATCAAGCAAAGAAAAGATGGCATATTCATTAATCAAGCTAAGTACGTCAAAGATATGCTCAAGAAGTTTGGACTGGAAAATGGGAAACCTCATAACACTCCAATGAGCTCTTCAACAAAGCTTGACTTAGATGAAGGAGGTAAATGTGTAGATGTTAAATTATATAGGTCAATGATTGGCTCTTTGCTTTATCTAACTGCAAGTAGACCAGACATTATGTTTAGTGTTTGCTTATGTGCTAGATTTCAATCATGTCCTAAGGAATCACATTTACTAGCTGTTAAGAGAATCTTTAGATACCTTAAGGACACTCCTAGTTTAGGACTTTGGTATCCTAGAGACTCTAGTTTTAGCTTGCATGCTTTTTCTGATGCGGATTATGGAGGATGCAAATTAGATAGGAAAAGCACCTCCGGTACTTGCCAATTCCTTGGAAATATGCTGATTTCTTGGTTTTCAAAGAAACAAAATTGTGTTGCATTATCTACCACTGAAGCGGAATACATTTCAGCCGGTAGTTGCTGTGCACAAGTTTTATGGATGAAACAACAACTTTTTGATTATGGAATTGAAGTAGGTACTATTCCTATCAAGTGTGACAATACTAGTGCTATTTGTCTCACTAAAAATCCCATCCAACACTCTAGAACTAAGCACATTGAAATAAGACATCACTTCATTAGAGACCATGTCACTAAGGAAGATGTAGTTCTAGAATTTGTTGATACTTTGCACCAATTAGCGGATATCTTTACAAAACCCTTAGACAAGGAAAGATTTTGGACACTTAGGAGAGAATTAGGTTTGACCAACCTATCTTCACTTAGTGTTTAAAATAATTTTAGCACTTTTAATAAAGCTTGAAAAATGCTTATAATAATAATTTTTTGATTGCATTCTTGCTATTAGTTAGGGGGAGTTTGTGATTCTTAATGAAAATTAATTTTATGTTCAAAAATCAATTAAAGATTAATTTAATTATTTGAACATAATTAATGTTTGATATATGAGTTGCCAATACCACTAGAAAAGATTAATTTAGCATTTTGTGCTTAAAAAATCGGATTTTAGCATTTTGGTGCAGAGGGAATCGATCCCCCCCTGAGGGAACCGATTCCCCCTTTGAAGGGGAACCGATTCCCCCCACAGGGGAATCGATACCCCCCTGGGGTTCTGTTAAAATCGACAGAACACCCCCAAAATCCCAAACCCTCATTTTCTTCTCTCTTCCGCCGTTTTTCACCTCCTACACCCTAAAATCTCCATTTTTGTCTCAAATCGACGATATTAATCGGAATTTACTTCATATATCATCTTCTAAACCTGTTGAAATCATTAAAGTCGTGCAAACAGCATCTAAATCCCCTCAATCTTCATCTTTCAAGGTAATTTTTCTAAACTCATTATTTCATTATTTTTGAACATAGGATTAGTTTTAATTAGTTCTAAGTTGAAATAGTGATCGGGCATTGATTATTTAGTGATTAGAAACTAGATGTTACAATTAATTTCATCAAAAACACAAGAATTTTTCAATTTTTTTAATTTTCGAAATAAAAAAAAAAATTGTTGTGTTTTGATTAAATTATATTGTTGTTATGAAAAACTATACATATATTGTTTCTCAAAACCATATTTTTCAAAAGTTTTTCAAAAACTTTGCCCATTAGGATTGATTTAGAGAATCTTGAAATATTGAGGACTCATTTGAGTTTTGGGATTAATTGAATTGCATACATTTGTTTTAAAATTGCAGGTTATTCTATCTATTCCGATTTCCTTCACCATGTCAAATCCTAAACGTCCTAGGTCTTCATCTAGTCGTTCTAGTCGTCAACCAAATCCACCTCCAAATCCTCATTCTATTCCAATTTCTAATCCCAATCCCACTGATCCTAACTTGACTATCCAAAATTCGTGTTTCAATCATCCTGGGTCTAGAAATCACCGATATTGGTATTATCAGTATTTCGATTCTTACAAAATCCGGGAAGAACGTATTCCTTCTCGTCAAGCTATGTTAGCTATCAATTTTAAATATCTTCCCATTTTACAAGAATGGAAATTTGATAAACTATTTGATCTTGAACCCATCGTTTACCATCAACTTGTTCGTATATTCTACTCTAATGCCGTATGTGTTAAAAACCAAGCTGAAACCGAAACCATATGAATTTGTTCCTACCTTCTAGGACAATTCTTATATATTGATCCGGCATATATAGCCAATACATTTGGATTAGATAATGATGGTATTTCAAATGAAAAACAAATTTTGGGTTCTCGTTATAAAAGAAGAGATAGTGCGAGTGTCTTAGACCTACATGAGCGTTTTCTTCATCTAATGATTTCTTGGTGGTTTCGACCATCCGAAGGTCGTTATTCTACTCTTAGAGCTTTGGATCTTTGGTGGTTACATTGTTTCGAAAACCGTATTAAAATTAACCTACCTCAGATTATTTTTGCTGAAATTGTTGAAACCGTAAATCTTGTTCCTAACAAGAAACACTGTTCATCTCTAGTTTACGGTTGCTTTTTGAGTAATCTGTTTTCCAAAGCTGGGCTTAGAGTCGGTCTAGATGCCGTTTTTCCTCTTAAGAAACAAATAAATCTTCTTTCCTTAACGAGAGCGGGATGGGTAAAGGACAAAGAAACCGGTGAATGGGTTCGATCTTCTACTCCGGGAGCTAGTTCTTCACAAGCTCCACCCGAAGCTGACGAAGATCCCGAGCTCGAGCAATTAATGCAAGATATCGATGAAGCCGAAGATGAGCCTGATCAGCCCGAAGAGCAGCCCGAGGAGCAAGCACAACAAACGCATCAAATGCCTCCATATTTTCAATCCTTTATGGAGACATTCGATTTCCGATACGCCACCATGGACTCGCGCTTTTCCTCTATAGAGTCCCATTTATCCACAATGGGAGCTCAACAATTAGAGATTCTTCGGGAGATGCGTGCAAACAATGAATCAACCAATGCTCGTATCAATGAACTAACTCATGAAATGGCTGCTATGCGAGCACGTTTTCCTCCTACCGATCCGGATGCTTGATTTTATGTTTAGCTTTAAGACTTTGAACAAAATAAATATTGTTTCAACATTTTGATTTGTTTGATTTTGTGGATTGTTGGATTTTGGATATATGAATGGTGTGAACTTATATGTTTGGTGTGTTTTATTCATTTTTGCATCATTTACATTATCATTAGAAATATGACCAATTTTGCCATATCACATTATTTATGAATATTGATTTATGAGACTAATGGCTAACCTCTCTTTTGATTGTGATCTTAGCAGCTTAAGCTTATAATTAATAAATCAATTGGCTAAATGATTTTCAAAACCTTGTTTTACAATGTCTTTTTGATTTAACAAAAAGGGGGAGAAGAATAAGTGTTAAATGTTTTACATGATAAATTGAAGAAGTGTTAAAGTAAGGGGGAGTAATTTCAAAACTTGATTTCAAAAATCTTAAAATTACTAAAATGTTTTGTTATATCAAAAAGGGGGAGATTGTTGAAACATTTTAATATTTCGATATAACAAATTAAGTTAAATGGATTTTAAGATTTTCCAAATGATTTTCTAAGTATATTCGATATAACTATTCGAATATCAAAACATTACTCCAAATATTTCAAAAATCATTTTTGATCCTTACTTAAGTGTAAAATTAAGTTTTAATCATAAAACAATTTCAAAATAATTTTACAAAGTATTTCGAACCAATTCAAAGCCAAAAATTCCAGATTGCTCAGAGGGAACCGATTCCCCCCCATAGGAGGAACCGATTCCCCCCTGAATGGTTTGGCTCCGAGATTTCCAGAATGCTCGGAGGGAACCGATTCCCCCCAAGGGGGTACCGATTCCCCCCTGTTCAAACGGTCGAAATATTTGAATTTTACACTTAGGGAACCGATTCCCTATGAGAGGGAACCGATCCCCCCCACGCTCCAAGCTGTTTTATTAAATGTTTTCACACTAAAACGGCTATAATATCTTCTCTAATTATCCCCAACGTTCAGAAGTGATCCAAGGTGTATTTAAGCAAGCTTAGAAGCCATTGATCAATAACAAGAAACATCAAGCAACTAGAATCAAGAGAGAATCAAAGAGAAAGCATCAAACCTCAAGTTTGAGCATTTCAAGCCCATTTTCATTCAATATTCATTTTGCTTTCAAGAACACTTTTTGTGCTCAGTTGTATTCATCTTTGAGTGTTCTTTTCTTTGTTCTAGAATTGTGCAAACATCTTACCTTGTGAGGTTTTCTTGTAAGTTTGCAAATTTGTAATCTTCTCTTTGAGAAAAGAGTGTTCTCAAGAGTTGGGGTATACTCTTGAGGGAATTGTAAGGTTATCTCTTTGGCCTCAAAAGAAAGAACAAATTAGTGAATTTGTTGGAAAATCCTTAGTGTGGATAGCTAAGGTAGTGGACGTAGACTTTGTTTGAGAAAGTCGAACCACTGTAAATCGCTGTGCAATTACTTTCAATTTTCTGCAAAAGCTTCCACAAAATTTTTATTGCCAATTCACCCCCCTCTTGGCCAATTTCGTCATTCGATTAACTCAACAATATGTCCCAAAGTACATAGGTAAACTATCCATATGTCTCGAAATACATAGGTAATCTGTCCATATGTCTCAAAAGACATAGGTAACCCTCGACTCTTGGCATGCCAACTATACCTCTAGCTCTCATGACTTATATCATGGGCATTACCTTTTATCTTTTAACATATTCATATAAACATATCACATATTCATATAAGCATATCACATATTCATATAAGCTCATAGCTTCGTTCATGTATACATGAAATCACGTAGTTCATGTCAATTCTCATATGATTTCATATTCATATGCCACATGTTCAATTTCTTCCATATAATTTAATTCATATTCTTATATTATCATTTAGGTAAACCCTACTTAGTTTATCTCACTTTTCATTTATTCACTTAAATCTAATTCATATAATTTATACATTATTATCCTACCACTACCTACACCCATTACACATGAAATCATATATAACATATATGATTATATTCATGTATTCATGCATACATAATAATTATATCACCCATATTAACATTCATAAAATCAAGCAATCAATTATTGGAAATAGACTCATCACGAGTCTTTTCCATACACATCATATACCAATGCATATGCACTCACTTGGCCTCACTAATCAATACTGATCTCTTATTTCTTTTCCTTGATGCTTATTACTTGTCGACTGGTCTGGACTTGCTATCGATCGATATCTACATAATCATATATGCATATCAGCATTCTAAATACTATGATTCGAATCCTTCATTTCTTAGCTAAAGAAAAGGCTACTTTTATTCTTGATTAAAGTAGGTATCGGTACACTATGTAGTGTATCGGTACATTCTTTAATGTGTGAATCGATACACTACCTATGTATTGATACAAAAATTGCATTCGATGTTTTTCGTTACAATGGGTGTATCGATGCACTTCCTATGTATCGGTACACTCTGTATATTTTCTGCACTTTACTCTTGATGTATCGATACATATTGAATGTGTATCGATACACCATAGCCCAAAATTCATATTTTGAGCACACAATTTACTTAACTTAGCTCAAAACTGTATATTTAATCCCCTCACATATAACTAATTTACCTATATATGCTTAACTCACTTTATACTCATTCACTACATCTTTAACTTCAAAATCCACTTCCCTACATAGAATTCAAGAATCATACTCAAATTTTAACATGTTCAATTTAGCCTCTAATTTAACTTATCAACTCTTCTTCAATATTTCATTTAAAAACTCTTTAACTTCAATCTCTCATAACTCTTCCATTCTTTGTTTTAAAGCTAACTTAAGCTTTCCTTAAGCTTAAGTATCACTTAATGATCAAAACCAATCTTAAATTTTAATGAATAATTGTTAACAATGAAATTCACCTTTGGGAGCTGGAGCAACGGGAAGAAGAAGAAAACAAGAAGAAGAAAGCTTCCAGATCCCTCTCTTCCCACGTGCTATCTCCCTAAATAAGGAGATAAAATATCCTTTAAGCTCAATTTACCATAATACCCTTTTAATCATTCCATAATTACCATTTTATCTAATACCAGAATATTTCACTTAGTCCCTAAACTTTTAACTTATTCAAATTTAAGCACAAAGTTTCCAAAATTTACATTTTAGTCACTAGCTCAAATTTTGGGATGTTACAGAGGCCCATAAGGGTAATTTGGTAATTTCAAAAAGGTATTTTAGTGACATCTCACACTCGAGCTAGATGATTGATCTTAATCTATATTAAATTCCTCATTCTTGAGTCGATTTGACATCATGAAGTCACTCAACTACTTTAGGTATTGAAAACAAGCCTTTGGTACGCATACTCAATCTTCGATATAGAGACTAGTGGTATCTAGACCAAACTCAATCTCGATATCGAGCATCCAGTATCAATACTACAACCCTCAGTATCGATGCCAAGGGGACGATATCGATATCAGCACTCCAGTATTGATACTGAAACTTGTTTTCACCTGGAACATGAACAATATCTATACTATCGCTTATAACCATATTGTTTTGCTTGAAAAACACTCTCAAAGTCACTTCAAACACTTATTCTAAGGTATTAGTTGTCTATTAAAGCTTATGGAAGTTATAAGGTGTCATTATACATCATTTTTACACTAGAATGACCTTCAAACGTCTATAATAACAAATTAATAACCCAAACCCTACACGTTTTTTCTACCCCATACAAGCAAGTACACTCATTTAAATGACATACAAGAAGCAAGGAAGATTTATAGTGTGTTACCTCAATTCCTAGCTACCCAAATACATTTCTAGATCCTCCAAAAATCAACCTTGACAACTCCTCGCCTTTAGGGGGTTTTTACACTATTCTTCCACCAACCAAAAGCCATAATTTGATTCCAACATGAAAAGGAAGGATACTAGTTGTTAAATAACAACTATAACATAAGTAAATCGAATAGAAACATTAGAGGAAGCACTTGGAGCTTAAATCCTCCTTAGAACCTTTATGAAGCTCAAAACCACCATTGGAGAATATGGTGTTTTTCATGAAGCTTAAAAAACTAGATTAAGAATCTTACCTCTAGTTTTTTGGATTAAAGAAGGAGATGAAGAAAGGTGAAGCCTTTTTCTTTTGTTCTTGTTTGAGTAGAGAGAAAGAGAAGAAAGAAAGTAAAGGGAAAAGAGAAAAAGGGAGAAAGAAATGAGCCCTTTTTGGCTCACCACAAAACCCACGACTAAAATAGAAAAGAATCACCCCAAATCAGCCATGTTTTTCTTTAATGGTAAAATTACACTCAAGGTCATTCCATATTATTTCTAAGCTTAAAAATCTCCTTTTTTATTTTCTACAAGGCTAATTTCTTACCCGATTAAACTCAAATTCGAACCAACAAACATTCAAGCTATAATAAATATGTATTAATAAATTATTGGGCCGACACGAAACTACTAGACTAATATTCGGGGTGTTACAAAATCTAACCAAGAAACTCAAATAAAAATATATACAAACAGATATGATCGCATTGAAAAACGAACCATAAAAGGGATCAAACTATTGAAAGACCACCGATAAATTGCAAATCAGACTCGAACGACATGAAAAGCTATCCAGGAATGTAAACCGGGTATCCAAATCCAATTTGAGGGTCCAAAGCAGGGAATATCAACAAGATATCATATAAGTGTCATCTTGATCAGTCGTGGAGATGTTAAATCAACCCTTAGAAAAAAATAAATGAAAAAAATGATCAAAGAACCGAAAAACATGTCAAAAAGCATAAGAAAACGTTCCATAAAAGCAGATAAAACGTCCAGTACAGGCAGACTTTTTGAAAATAAAAAAACAAAAGAAAATAAAGATATGATATAAAGAAGAAAAATATAATAAAGAATGTCGACGGTCGACAACTAACATTAAAGTTGGTGCCGCCGATCAACAAAGACGAAAAAGAAAATAGATGAGCGGCAAAACAATGAGAGAAAATTAGGTTTTTTTCTAAAGGAAGTGATGTATACTAACAAAAGTAAATTTATTTAAACTGAAATTTATTAAATCACTTAATTGTTTCATAATTTAAAAAAAAAATTATTTTATAATTTATAAGATTAATTGTTTAATATTTTAGAGTATTAAAGTATTTAATTTTACTTCATATATATTTTAATAATAAAATTTAATTGATTAAGTAAAAATAAAAAAACTAAAGATTCTATGAGAAAAAATATAGAACTACTTTTTAACTTTTATCTCATATCGTTAACAAATAAAGTTTTACACTTCACTTATTCCTATATAAACTAACATTATTAGTCTTTTTAATTCATGGAGCTAATATGTATCAAATTATATCTTTGATCCCTATAATTTTATTTTTCTTCAAAAACTTTTAAAGTGAATTTTATTAAATGTGCTTTGTACGTGTGCTGTCAAATCAACATAAAACGTATAGAAAACGTCTTTGCCATGTGCATAAAGCGTGTTTTGTAAAACACATCCAAATGGGTGATATTTTGATAAATAATGACGAATAGATGTTATTTCGATAAATAATAATTTTTTTAACCGTTTATATCATCCAAAATACATGATTTGACATTACAGATTCTGTACTGTTAGCTTCTTTCCCAACAGATGAACCCCACCTTCATTTACAGCCCCTATTACCATTACCATTATCATTCTCTTTTGCTTTTCCTCTTGCTCCACTGGGGATTGCACCATGCAAAAGGGACCCCCCATTTTCTTGCTTTCTTTCGAGGGAATCAACAATGGACGATGCTCGTGCTTCCTTCACCTTGGTTTCTTTCATTGGTTGATGCCATAGTTTTCATGACCTCAGCCTGACAGAAGCATATCTAAGGGTTTTGCTTTTTACTACATTTGCTCTGGCTTAATCCTCATTTTTTTTAAATGAACATATATATAAAAGTTAGGGTTATACATGAAAGCGAGAAGACACGAAATCATTAATGACTAACTTAAGCATTGATTAAGTTTGATTCATTTTAACCTAATTATGAGATAGTGATTGACGTTTACCAATCCTATACTGGCCCTATTAGCATTGTTGACAACACATCTAGGGTTTTTATTACCATTTTTCTTGCTTGGCTTCCTTAGTCTTCAATTTGATTATGAAATATATCCGATTTGAAGCTTTCGATAAGGAGAGAAAGGGTGACAAAAATGAAGTAAAGGGAGAAAGGGATTTCATTCAAAGGCTGTTGGGGTCTTTTAGGGAAAGGAGGTAAATTGTGATTGCGTTTTGTTTATTGTGATTTTGAATATAGCCGGTGTTGTTACATATAACACGATCATGTAATAACAGATTCAGACAGTATCTTTACATTGACTGCTATTCCAATATCGCACAACTATATATTTAAATCCCCAAGTAAGAGACGGTGAAGGAAGAGCATAGGGTTATTAGGCCCTTGAGGAATATTTGTAGGGTTTTGTTGGCCAAACCCCAAAGCACTGCAAAACACTTGTTTTTGAGCATCCCAAGGTGGTGCTTTTAATGTCGTCAATGTATGTATTGTAATAAACACTGCTGCATGATTTCTGTGCCATCAAATTCGTTGAAAAAAAATCATTTTTGTTCGTCTGACCAAATGTTTTTTTTTTAACGATTTGATTTAAGCTCTCAACATGACAGGCAGGGACGGTGCTCCCTTAGGGTCCAAGGGTCTCGCTCTCTGTTTAAAATTTATATATTCGATATAATTTTGATTTAATAATATTTTAATTTAGGTAAAAATAAATATTTAAATTTAAAAAAATTAAAATTTTATTAAATATTTAATCAAGTAGTAGTCGAACTAAAGAATGATAAATACGTGTTCTCAAATTTTTAGTCTAATTACAATTTAGGTATTGTAAGTTTAAATATTAAATAAATTAGAAGTTGTCTCGTGAATTTTGAGTTTTTTATTATAAATTTAAGGTGAATACAAGGTAGTATATGTACAAAGACTTTCAACTATTTGACAATGAACGCTCATACCCTACATACGTAGTGCTTGAACTCGGGACCTCAAGGATAACAACAATCCCTTTAATCACTAAGGTCGCTTGTTCATGTTGAATTTTGAGTTTAAATACCTAATAAATCTTTATATTTTTCTTAAATAGTCTAATATTTCTACCCCTGTCAATATTTAGTTTTGGCTCCATCCCTGACGACAAGTTAATACATGCGAAATAATTGTGCATCATTATGTGATCCGTCCACGCCATGGGTATATTTGCTAATTATCTTTTTTCCAAAAAAACTTCATAATTATTAAAAGCTATTCGTAATCCATAATAGATGATATTGAAATATTATGTAACTATATGAAACTCCTTACTAATTCACCTGAAATGCATGGTTTGTTCTAACATATTATTTTCTGCTGGATCCTCATCTCTTTCGCTCTTGCAAATGCTGATGAGTCAAAAGTATGTATTTAAAATGGTTGATCAGAGAAACGAGATTGTGATGATTTTTGGTAGTTTATTCCTTTTGGTTTGGACTAAGAGTCATAGACGGTGATTGGTAAGGAAAGAGACTATATGAAGAAGATGATAGAGAGCGTGAGAGTGTCTTAATTTCTTCAGCTTTGGGTGATGATTTATATACTAACTCTTTGTATTGGTGTCAGACCTAGGATGATGATGATTGTTTGTCGGTTGACAGGTAAATATATCTGACAATCAGATAATAGAGTTAGTTGGTAGATTATGTAGATCTTCCACTAATCATATCAAGAGATTATAACCGGCCGGATGATATGAAACTTCGAAATCCTATAGACGGAAGAACGACAATAGATGTGTAACTTACATAGAAGATCTAGAGGAGATACAAAATAAATGAATCCGAACTCAAATGTAAGTGGGAGGGAAGCTCATTGTCCTTTGTACAAATCAATGAAATGTCATATATTGGTAAAGTGGTCCTAGATTGTGCTAGCTATATACAGCAGAAGATGGCTGTCCAAACTGAAGAGAAAGAGAGAAAAGAGAAAAGGGATAAAAGGTTGAGAGCCATTATTGTTACTAATGAAACTACAAAATTAATATAATAATTCCATGGGAAATGTTTACTTGAAAATATGATCCGAAATAAACACATATAAATGCAATCACTAAGAGTAGGAAGAAACTACGTCTAATGGATAAAATGTGGAAAAGCAACACACATTTAGTAGTAAAACGTATGATATGATGATGATGATGATGATGATAATGAGTGGCTTCTACTCAGAGGGATGGCATTGTGTTTCAGTGGTACCCATTAGAATTTTGAGGAGCCTGATCTGCAAATCCCTGGTCAGGTTTTGCTTGCTTATTTCCATCTGGCTTTAACCCAAAGTGAATGTGAGGAAAATGTGCCCACTGCCAAAAAAAAAAGTACTTGTGCTGTTAATTACTGCAACTATATGCTTTATTAAATTTTCTTTAAAACTCAATCAATAGTCTAGTAGGATGAAGAACTAGATCCCTTAAATAAGACTAAGGGGCCGTTTGGGAATATTTACAGAACTGTTTTTGGCCCAAAAATCATTTAAAATGCAAAAATAATCTCAAACATCTCATTTTCAGCCAAATTTCACTTTTACAAAGTGATTATCTACTCAAACTAAGAAGTTAGAAAAAACAATGGTTTTGCTTCTGAAAAGCTCGTTGGAAAAGTTTAAAGAAACATTAAGGTTCAAATCTTGACATTGTTAATTGAAAATATTAGAACGAGAGGATCAACCCATAAACCTCTGTAATATCTTATTTGAATTGATTAACCGATAGATCTCTCATCCAAACATAGTTTCTTCTAGATATTAAAAGGAGTGAAGTTGAACATATTTTTTTAGGGCTTAATATTTAAAATTTAAACAAACTTAATAAAAATTGAGGTTCAGAATCCTAATCTCTGATATTTCAACCATGGTATTAAATTACGGCTGCAACTCAGTGTAACGGTCGCATCGTAATTATTTTGAAGGTCACCGCGACGTAATATTAACGCAACGTAACCGCTCGCGACAGCCGCAACACGTTAAAAATCACGCCCATGACAGCCGCAACACGTTATGTAACGTCCGCAGCATCTACAACCGTGACACCGCAACCGCAACCGTGACAGATGCCGCAACCGTTATTTTATACTATGATTTCAACGGATATTTCCCATAGAAAGCACAAAGAAGACAACGCCATACTAATTAATGCATCCCAAAAATAGAAAAGTATCATCATTAGTATATGATGTGCAAATTCACTCGTAATTATTAACTTTTTATCTTTCATATAGATCGAGAATTTTAATAGTATAGATTTAGAATTTTTCTTAATATATTAACAACGCATATATCTTTTATATCTTAAAATGTTAAAAAAAATGCTTACATTTTTTGCTGCTGTGCTGAAAGCTTCCTTGTGGCTGATGTCTGGATTAGTAGCCTTGACCCTTTGGATTTCCTCTCTATAAACAGTAAGAACCCAGAAAAAAGTAAAGTAAATGAGAGATAGATCAGGATAATTATGATCAACCATCAAATTTGGGTTAAACTTACTTAATGAACCTGTTATACGCAGAAGGAACACGTTGTCTCTTCTCAGGTGCTGCATTTTATGTCATATAGTTTAATCAAACGTTATAGGGCAATCCACTTTGTTTTGTCCAGTGAAATTGAATGATATATATATATATATATATAATTGAGAAAGAGACTAACGGTGAATAGGGGGCATTCTAGTAGGTTCATGCTCTGCAGAAAACTTGTTGCATTTGGAAGACGACCCACATTCCTTATTTGAATTATCTTCCTGAGTGGCTATCTGCAGCTCCTCTCCATACAAAACAAACAAGTTAATTATCCTAGGAAAAAAACAATGATTGTATCTTATAGGCTAAAAAGTTTAGTAACCTATAAAATAATGGCACAATGATAAAAAAAACCCTAACATTTAATTAAATTGTTATTTTAATATATATTATTTTTTTAGAGTATTTCGGTCTTAAAGTTTCATTTTTGATGAATTTTTTTTCTCTGTGAATAGAAAACATTAGTCAAGAAACGATCAACACTCCAAAAAGTAGATGCCCCTTTTCCCTTAAATAAAAAGGTCGGATTAAAATACTCAAAAAAATAAAAGAATAAGGATTAAAATTAACTATTTAAACAAATGTTACTGTTTTTTGTCTTAAAATAAACAGTATGTCAAAATACTACTAAAATTAATTAGCGTCAAAATAACTATTTAATAAATAAAACATTATATTAATTTTTTTCTTACATTATGCCTAAATAATATGCTATTTGATCACTAAAAAAATGAAAATGTGTATATGTAAAAGGTTACCAGAGTAGCTTGAATGGGAACTGTTTGAAGAGAGTTTCCCATATTTACAGACAGCAGATTGGCACAATGCCCACATCTAACAGTCACCAGATTGAACATGCTGTTGCTTGGAACACTAACCTGCATAAAAGGTTACCATTTCTGAAAAATGTTAATGGTTACTACACAGAACTGGTAAAATGCAACAATGTCTGAAGCTTTTGAACTTTGTCAGCAAATCAGGCCAACCCTATCTTTCTCTCTTGATCATACAAAGAGTTGAAACTGCTGAAACATAAACAAACCCTAATTGAAAAGTCAAAGTCACAACCCTCGTATCTGTTTAGATCCCAGACATTTTCCTTACAAAGCTCCTAGCGGGGATTTAAATGACATTATGCTATCGGAATAGCGGTCGGTGCCGTCCGAGATTATTATTGCACTACCGAAATACCCACAATGAATGCAATAGCACTCGCCACAATCGTAACCGAAAACGCGATGGTAAATGCAATTTAAATACCAGGTCCTAGATCTGCTATATACACACAAATCAAAAGGTGAAACAGAAGAGAAAACATGCAGTCAAAAGGACCTCTCTCCAATATATCTGCTTTCGTTTCAGTGCGCCTGACTTTTTTCAGCCTGACACCGCAACCACGATCATAAAAGAAAAAACCAATATATATATATATATATATCAGAGAGAGAGAGAGAGATGAAAAGAACGTGACCGGAACGGAAACAATAAAGGGCAGGCCAAAGCTATGAAAGAATGTCATTGAATAAAGAGAAAAAGATAGAATACATAAATGGTTATTGATTTACGGACTACTTAATTTGTTCGGTGTTTAGGATCTTGTATTTTAAATTCGTTTTCTTGTTGGTTTTCAAAAGGGTTTTGCTTAACAGTCCTGGGAAAAAACTTTATGGCTGGTTGGCTACCCCATGATTTCTCCCTAAGAAGTTAGAACCCTAAGCCAAGCCTGCCTGTTTAGCTCTCTAGGAAAAGCAATTTTATGGCCATAACAAGTCTTTGGGTGTTTTTGTTTCACTTTCAAAAGTTGAATTAAAATCATCTGTCCAAGCTTTCATTTTCTTGTTCATGCCAGATCCATGAACCATGAAAAATGATAGTTAAGTGGATTCTTCTCTTTTTACAGAAAAAAGGCATTTTCCGAGTTAAATCGAAGAAAAAATCTCCCACTTTGTTCTTCATAAAAACAACCAAAAATAATTTCAGCTGGCAAAAGGGTAAACACTACTGAAACAATCCAGACATGGAAAATTCAACTCCTTTTTAACAAAAAAGAAAGACATGAAGGGGAAAAAGTATAAACAGATAAAGAAATATATATATATATATATATATATATATACAGTAATGGAAATCAGTGCTTTACCGCTAAAATGGTGTTGCAGAAGTTGCAGTGAACGTACCAAACACGTTCAGATGTCAAGTCCATTGACATTTTCTTTTCTTTTTCTTTCTCAAGTACTCTTTTTCTACTAACTAAATAATATACCCCAAGAACAAAGAAAGGAAAAGAAGAATAAAATGGATCAAGGTTGAAGAATTGATGAAGAGGAGAAAGGGGAATAGTGATAACAAAGGGAAGATAGCTAGGACGACAAAGAACAATAAAATTATTGGGTTTTGATCGTCTTTTATATGAATTAGTTATAGAGATTTTGAGAAATGTACAAAAAATAAATATGATATGACAAGTCTAGTCTAATAGGTAGAGAAAAGGAAAATAGCAAAGTAAATATGGGTAGGAAGGGAAGGCGAAGAAAGAAAGCAAATGGAAGGAAAGGCACAGAAAAGGAAAATAAGGGTTTTATGATTGAGGGAATGAGTGGTGGTAGTCATCCGTCTCTTAACCGATCTCCATCTCCATCTCAACTTTGTCTTGCGGACGAGGGGCTGACGACGAATCAAATTATTTAGTCTCTAAAGAATAGTTGTTATTCTTAAAGATTACGAGTTGGATCATCAATGAATGTAAATGTAATTTAGCGTTTATTGTCAACTTAAATACATAATAATAATATTTTTTCTATAATCATTAACACAAGAAACTAGTTACTTAAAATCAGACAATGATAGATACGAATAAATCTGATTGTATCAACAAATGGACCATAAAAAAGGATCACATTATTGAAAGAGCACTAACAAATCACAAATCAGAGTCAAATGACGTAAAAAAATTATGCACAAACACAAATCATATATCTAAATCCAATATAAGAGTCTAAATCAGAAAAAATCAATATGATATCAAATCATGTATCTAAATCTCATCATAAGAATAAGGATAACGAAAAAAACAATCAGATGATCGAAAATGTACCAAAAACAAAAAAAAACGTGTCAAAATATACCGTAAAAATAAAATTATTGAAAAAAGATACGATAGAATAAAATAAAAATAATGAATACCGACGAGAAGCAATCACAGTCAAAATCAATGTAATCTCCGTTCATAAAGATGAAAAGAAGAAAGATTAAAGATGGCAAGGAAAAAAACTAAAAGTTTTTAAATAAATAAATAATTTTAACCCATATGATCTTGATATACCTTTATTATAGAAAACATGGTTTATATGTATTTTTAAGGTTTTAGTTATGAATTTCATCATATTACTTTATATATATTTTTTAAAAAATAATATTTTTAATTTATTACATTTTGATCTTGTTGTGAGAGAAATGAAATTGTGATGGTGTTCGATGGTTATTTCTTTGTAATTTTACATAAAATCGTAAGAAAAATTCTACAACGCTCGACGAGTATCGATGACCACCACTAAAGATGAACACTATTAATTTAATTTATAAAAATTTAAGATTCTAAAGGGCTCAAGGTATAATTATAAATTACTTGAAAATTTAAAGGTAAATTATTTAAATTAAAATGTAAACAATACTAATGACCACCTAACTATTACCCCTTTTTATTTTGACCACCATTTTTTGAAATTTTGTCAATCAAGTCACTCAACTATTTAAATGCATTCAATTAAGCCACTTGCCATTAATATTTAGCGGAAAAGCTGATGTAACAGTTAAAATATTTGATATTATTATACATTTGGTCCATGTTACTTATATATTTTATCAATTTGGCCCTAATTTAAATAAATTAAAATAAACTTAACCCTCAAATCAAATGGTGCCAAAGTATTCTTTATTCATCTTATTCTTTCAATTCGTAGGAAAACAAACAAGAAAGAAAATAAAATAAAACTTAAAAAATTGATTTCACTTTTGAGAAATTAAAAAAAATTAAATATCAAACGCTTTGATTTCAAAAATACATCTATATTAAGTCAAATCAAAATTTACACTCTTAAAAATTAATCCAAAACAATTTGATTTTACTTACAATGCGACAAATTGGGTAGAAGTAAAGTTATAATACTTGGATAGCTTAGTAATAAAAAATAAATATTTTTAAACAAATGTTCTAAAAGTAGTTACAAAATAAAACATCTAATTTATATTCCTAAAATCATTGAAAGATACAATTCATACACATGAATTTGTCACATTAATTGTCTTGCTTGTATCAATGTAAAATATAATATTTTAAGTTAAAAAAAAAGAAGAACATGGAGAAATGTTAGCACGTCTCATCACAAAATATTGTCATGTTTATTTTTCTTTATTATTATAAATAATAAAAGCCGATAAAGAGAAAAGAAAAATTGTACTGACTAGAATTAAATTGGATTCCTCTCTAATTAACTACTTTGGCATATTTGAGGGTTAAATTTATTTTAATTTATTAAAATAAAGACAAATTGATAGAATATATAAGTAATATTAATTAAAAGTGTAATTATACCAAATATTTTAACTGCCACATTCGTTAAATATTAATGATAAGTGGTTTTATTTAATGCATGTAAATAGTACTTGAGTGACATGATTGACAAATTTTCAAAAATGATGGTTAAAACAAAAAGGGACAATAGTTAGGTGGCACTACAGCAAAAATGTTCTATAGCGGCTTTTTTAGCGGCGTTTTGAGAGTAAATGCCATTAACTTTAAACATATAGCAGTGTTTACACTCCAAACGCCACAAAATGGTAACTTTAGCGGTGTTTTTATACAAAACGCTGCAACAGAGTAGTACTTTAGCGGCATTTGTATAAAAATGCCAATAAGGTTCATCTATAGTGGCATTTTTTTTCAAAAAACGCCGTAATAGAGTAGTACTTTAGCGGCGTTTTTATACAAATGCCGCAATTGGTTCATCCATAGTGGCGTTTCTAAACAAACGTCGTGACAGAGTAGTACTCCAGCGACGTTTTTATAGAAACGCCGCAAAATAGTAGTACTTTAGCGGCGTTTTTACACAAACGCCGTAATAGGGACTACAACAAAATAGGTCTATAAACGCATTGTTAGCGGTGTTTTTATAGAAAACACTGCTAACTTTACACATATAGTAGCGTTTATAGCCAAAACGCCACAAAATAGTAACATTTGCTGCGTTTTTAGATAAACGCCGCTACAAACTCATACTTTAGTGGTGTTTTTACGAATAAAATGCCGCAATATGTTAAACATATCATGGCGTTTATTTTTACAAATGCCACAATTGTTTTCGTCCCATACCCTTTAGTGGCGTTTATAAAAAAACACCGCAATAGACTGAACATATACTGGCGTTTGTATTTACAAACGTAACAATAGGTACGTAATTTGTGGCTTTTTTTAATAAACGCCGCATTAGTCTCATCAATTTGTGGTATGTTATGGCTTTTGAATTTACGAACGCCGCTAAGGTGATATCTTTAATCCTGCGAAACCATTTCCCCCTTTCCATATGTTTCTTTACCTATTTTCAATTATCCCAGACAAATTACAAGCACAAAACAAGTGTTTCCCGTTGCCGTTCGAAGCCGTCGTCACCTCCACTATCACGTCGTTGAACACCGTCGCGAGACTACCGCCGTCAAGGTTGAACACCATTCTCTCTTCAACTCACATCGTGAGTCTCTGCTTTTCCTTGCACCACCGACCTCTAAAATCAAATTTCATTTTGCATGATTGTTCCTTCTTCCTAGCCGACACCAACATCAATTTTCTTCCATCGGCGACAGTAACAAATGTAAGAGCATCATCCATTTTTCAAATTTCTTGCATCATTGAAATCAGTTTTCTTGCATATTTTGTTTTGGTTCTTGAAATCATCCTTTAGTATTTCAAATTTTTAATAAAATCTTGTTAAATATTATAAGAATTTCAAGATTTACCTCATTCTTGCTTTGGGTATCTTGTGCTACTTAAGGGTGTAAATGAAATATATTTGAAATTTTTGGAACTAATTTTGCTGTGAATTTCAAAAGAGGAGCTTCAGAGTCTCAAAAGCTTCTTAGAAGGATAGAACTATGCTACATTTGTTTACATTCAACGCATGGTACACATAGGTCGGAAGCTACTGATTAATACTTTGCTGTTCTAGTAAGATCTTGTTGTATATACATTCTCTTTCCTGGCCATTCTTATCACCTTCTAATGAAGTGTAGGATAATTTGAGGAACACAATTGATTGTAAAAAAATAAGTCTGTTACTGTACAATTTTTAAAGAAAGATATATTCTTGCACACATTTTATCCTCTTGATTCTGCTGATATTGAGCTTTTGACAGTTTAATTGCCATCTTTTTGGCTATCCTCTGATTCTCAAGGTTACAGAAGCTGATAATCTTACCTGTGAGCTAAAGATGGCTCCCAAAGAGATCTTCCCGTAACTTGTAGGGAATATCTGGGATGCAAGATGCAAAAGATAGGACTTGGTAGTTATAGATACATACTACACACAAAAAATATAACTAGAAATGTAATTTATTTATATAAAAAGATTATTGAGAGTACAAACTTCGATCTGGTATGGGTAAAATGAGCAAAGTTCATTCTGATACAAAAATTCTCTTGTATATGTGAATTGAAGATTGTGTGTATAAAAGAATGAAATACAATAGAGCTTTAGGTGTAAGGAAAATAAAACTTTTAACAGCAAACGATGTATCCTAATAAGATGTTACTCTAAACAGTCCGAGCCTCCGAGGCCTTGAGAAACTGTATCTACTTGCAGTCACACTACTCAGAAGCCATTTCCCCTCATTTACCATACTTCCAATCTCAGTTTTTGCAATACGAATCAAGAATAAACTAGCTAAGAATATAGAAAAAGTTAGCATAAAAATACACTATTCCAACCCCTAGTAGATATATACCCAACTAAAAGGGGCCCGAGAGCTGCCCCAACTGAGCCAGTGCCATTTATGATTGCGCTCACAGTAGCTAATGTACATGAGTTTCCAAGTATATGGGACATATGCTTTAATCCAAGTAATGACATAGAAACAAGATAAAAAACTTTGCCTTTTGTAGAACAAAATTTAGATGAACCTATTATTGGTACTAGTTCAGAATTTCAATGGGTCCGAGATTACATGGATGAAGATATTTATGAATGTTGGAATGACATAACAATGTAGTTAGATGTTATATCTTAATTGAGTAATTTATAATGTTATCATTTATATAAGTTGATTTCGTCGAATATATATATATTACTAGTATTGTTGTCGGTATTTACTAATATGGTTATTTGTTTATTGCAGATAATATGCCTTGGAGAAAATTAAATGATCTACGAATTGTTTGAGATCCTACAGAGGAGGAAGAAACAAATAATGAAGAGTCGATTGGTGTTGGATCCACAGAGGAGCCGAACACCGTTGAAGAAACTGTAGAAATTGAAGTTAATATTCGACTCCTTATTTAAATGGTGATTGATTTTCTTATTGACTTGGTTTTGAAAAACTACACTAAATTATTTCTATGTAGCTGAAAATGGTCAAAGGTGCAAGAGTAGAGGTCGTACGATAATGAAAGAGTTGTACCAACTTCCTCTTGGGGACTGCGTTAGAGTTTCAAGTAACGATGTCGATCAACCTATTGGGACAGAAGCACGTGTTCTATCAGGTTACCTAGGCGTAATTTCACGAAATACAAGTATTCTACCGATCAATTATGAGTCATGGCGTGCGATGCCCAATAGTAGCAAAAACCAAGCTATGGATTGCATTAAGGTAATAATTTCATTGTAAAAAATTATACATTGTACTTCAATAGTAATATATATTTACTTTCAACACTTGTATAAATTATAGGAGAAATTTTCGTTAGAGGTCTCAGATGAATATTTGAAGCAAGCATTAGGAAAGAAATGGAGAGGCCACAAGAGTTTCTTAAAAAAATATTTTAAGAACAACCTCAATCTTGAAGGAAAGATGCAAAATGTCCCACTTGGAATGCTCAGATATCAATGGGAAGATACAGTCAGGTTTTGGAGTTCAAAGAAATGAGAGGTATGACGAACTTAGAAAATAATATTATCTCACTAAATTATTGACTTTATAATTCACGTGGAGTTCAAATTGTAGGATTGAGAGCACGTTGATATTGCTAGTAGACAACAACAAAAGTTTACTCACACTGCTGGATCAAAGAGCTTTGCTCGTGTATCTCAGGAACATGTATTCGCGTTTTAATTATGATTATTCATATAGTCATTTTAAGTTGTTAGCATATAGTTTTTTAACGATTTTTCTATTCTTTCTTACTTTTTTGTAAGTATTAATTTATATTCACCATTATAAGAAATAACGTCCGACAGTAGAGTTGGTCGAATACAACTCTTTGAAATCACACATACAAAAAAAGATGGCTCTCCTATGGGTCCTGAAGCTACATATATTATGGTATATTTACTAGATATAAAATTTGCATTTTGTTATATTGATAGTATGTGTAGACACCCGTTTTTGTCTGGGTCTACAAAAATATTTCATTATATTATATTATATATTTATTATTATTATTATTATTTTATTATTTTTGTAGGCCCCGTACTCAACAACCTCGATTTAATTAGATTCAGAAAATAAACCAATGTATTTGAGTCTTATTGAAACACTAAAACCAACGTATTTAAGTCTTATTGAAACACTAAAACCGAAGCATTTTGAGTCCAAGTAGAACTCTAAATCTGAGCTAAAAATAAGTTTCTTTATACTATAAATAGACTCATGCATCAAGAGGAAAGGACACAGAGAAAAACGGGGAACCAAAATCAGAGGAAGGGGCAACGATTTGGAAAAACTGAGGGAAGAAAAGGACAAAAAATAAGCGTGGAGGATCCAAAGCCAGTATCTAAAAGCACGAGGAGTGATAGAGCATTTTCATTGCAAATCCAGTTTCTCTACACGCAAAACATGGGAGATGTAACAACTTTTGACTTATTCTTTTTATTTCATTTTTTATTTATTTACTTTATATATATTTTTCATTTTCTCTTAATTTTAATATTTTTTATTTCTTTTTACATTGTTTTATATATATATATATTCATTTTTTATTAATATTATTATATTAATATTTTATTATTATTCTTTTCTCATGTTTATTTTCATTTTTATAATCCGTCACTTTTGACTTTTTAGGGATACTTTCAATCGATCAAAGATAATTAATTTGAATTGAATTTTTAAATTTAAATTTAAAATTTTATTTTTGCGATTAAGACAACCGATGAATTAATTGGTACCGAAAGGGCAGTTCAAGGGTGCTAATCCTTCCTTGACCGTAACCGACTCCCGAACCCGACACGTTTCTGGTACAACGCAGATCAGGTAAGATGATGTCCGACCTACCTAAATTCATTTTCAATGGTCGATGGCGACTCCAACCCAATTTATTTCAAGTTGAAGCCCAATTCCGAGCCTAACGGAAAGACAGTTCTGACAGCTTGGCGACTCTGCTGGGGACATGTAAGTGAGTCAGACCGAAATTAATTTCTGATTATCTTTTTTAACGAAAATTACAAGTTCAAATTTTAATTTATTTATTCGATTCTTATTATTTATCTTTGATTATTTTTCAAATAAGTAGTACTAATGTTTTTTCAATGATTTCATATTTTTAAAATTTTCAACTCTAGCTCTATACCCGAGCTCCAAACCCTTTTAAGTGGGGGGTGAAAGCGACTCCTTCGTGTGAATTTATTCACCGTATGGGCCTAGCAAGTAACCTTCTGGATTCATATACCTTATACCTTCGTGTGAATTTATTCTCCGTATGGGCATAAGGGAATGTTTCCTCTCGAGTTTAACTTAGTCCACACAAGCTTGTAATGGGCTTAGGACTAAGGGTCTAGCAAGCCCAAGGGGGAACCAGCAAGGAGAACTCAGGTACCCTTTCAGAAACTAAACTGGGAGAGTACAAGGAATTAGAGCCCACCCCAAAACCTCATTGCAAACCATGGGCTGCTT
The DNA here is from genome assembly GCF_006381635.1 of Hibiscus syriacus. Lineage (NCBI taxonomy): Eukaryota > Viridiplantae > Streptophyta > Magnoliopsida > Malvales > Malvaceae > Hibiscus > Hibiscus syriacus. The sequence continues at coordinate 1,080,570 of NW_024063415.1, forward strand.
TGTTTTCAGCTTTATTTTCTGTTCAAAGCATGCGAACTAGACAAATATGCAGTTAGAATTTGTTTAAAATTAGCATGCAGGATAGAGATCATGTCCGATAGGAATTAAATCATGTGGGGTAGATATCAAGTGGGGTAGGATTTTTCATTTTTATTATTATTTTGATTTACCTCACTAACTCTTTTATTTTTATTTTTTTGTTCTCTTTTATTTTGTTTTCATCATTTGCATCATTTAAAAGAGGTGTTGATCCACCAAAAATGTGTTTGTTAAACATGAATAATCTGTATTAATGGACAAAGGGGTTGTAATACAAGAGATGAAAATACAGAGGACAATCTACAAGTCGACTATGTGTCACATTCAATCCAGAAGACGTGGTGCCCACAATTGAGGTGTATATCACTCTGCTGCATTATAAAGGACTCAGAATGAACCGAGTCTACATCAATCACAATGAAAGTCTATCTTTGAAGAATTGACTGGCAGAAGTTGCAGGGGAAAATTAAGGTTACTGATCTTGGGAGTCCCTTCAAAGACAACAATGGCAAAATGATAGCTGAAATTGGAGACCATTGCTGATGAATTCAAGAAACAGATGAATGAACTTCACATAGTTCCTATCAATTGAGGGTTTCAGCGACGTATTCATTGGGAAAGGGTTTAACAGAAGATAAGTTCCAAAGATGCAGTCATTCGAGACTTCTTGGGCCAGTACAAAAAGCAACTCAACATTTGCACGGTTCATCCAGAGAAGCTGGAGCGGTTCGACAGGTTATTCAACCGGTGACAGACGAAGGCAGAAGACTAGTCAACATGTCAGAAGCTGTCAGGATATTTTTGTCTCTTAAAAGATAAAACACTTTTGTCCCCAATGAGGATTATTTATAATAACAGATACATTTTTGGGTCAATGCCTTGAACATTGCATGCATCATGCATTCCTGCATATTTCACATTATTTTTCTCTTTTTTATTACATTCACATGTCTCATCAAAAATGGGAACATTTCGATTCTATTCCCAAGACTTACAAAGATCTTTATAAACAACTTGTGACACCCACTTAGTGTCACCATACCCGGTGAAACCCATGAAGCCCACATACCCCAGGTAGTATGACGAGAATGCTCATTGTGAATATCACGGCGGTGTCCCAGGGCACACAATTGAGAACTCTTACGCATTCAAGAGAGTCGTGCAGAAGATGCTTAACCAGAACTGGATCGACTTCAACAACTTGAGGGAATCCAAGTAAGGAAAATCATTTCATCATTTGAGGCATTCTATTTGAATTTGTTTTTTCATTTTTTCTCAAGTTTTGTAAGGACTTTTAAATAAATTTATGTTACTTTAAAGATGTTAAGCAATGAATCACATTTGCAAACTTGCAATTCTTTGAATATCATCTGAATTAAGAAACTCTGTTAATGGTTCAAAGTTACATATCTTTGACGAAGTAACATGATTTAAAACAAGGAATTACCCAGAATATACACTCAAACACCGTACCCTGCTCTTGCAATTAACCAATATAACCTTTTCCTTTCATAAGGTGCAGACAACATGGGGCATCCTTTTGCATATGATATTATTATACTTTTTATTTAAGACGTTCAGTGATGATAATGATCTTCACAGATGGAATAGTCGAGTAAGTGAATCTAGTTTAGGTCAGTTGCTTGAAAATTGAACTCTAAAGATGAAATTTTTTACTTTCAACAAACACCTAGACTATAACAGATTCTTCTTGACAATCTTAAGAAATAAATCCGTATAGCTGAGCTATTCCACTAAGGCAATTGGTTACAGAGGAAACTCGAAAGCCCTGGCTTTATAAATAGATTGCATTCAAACCATGACATTGCTCAGACACTTGGCAATTCGGTGTTTGCTCCACTACTTTTGTCATGCTAAAGACTTTGTGATAAGATGAACCCTTCAGTTAAACCTGATAAAAGTGATTATAATGTTAAGCTGTCCCTCTAAACCAATTGGTTAAACGCACTGACTTTATGGATTCAGCTAGCCAGATAATGGAAAATTAAATCAAATTTATCTAAGCAAGAAATTTTTGGTAATGATGGACTAAGGGAGTTAAGGAACACCTGTTATAGTCAAATTCACACGAGCACTCAAGAATTTCATTTTTAGACCGATATTTTTGCACTACCTTAGTTAGAGGAACTTACAAAACTTGAACAAATGGAAGATTTCAGAGGACTGAAATAAAAGGTCTAGTAATTGATCATGCTAGTTGCGTCATTTTGTCCGCACCCAATTAAAATGCCAAACCAGAAAACATGTTGCAATATTTCAAAAAATGACATTTTGGGTGACCGAAACCTTAGAAATAAGGCTAACCTACAGCCAATTCATCCATTTGAACATTTGTCAAAAAGCTGTAACTCTAAAAGCGTTAAAAGAGCTATTGATTCCTTTGATATTCTTTGAACTCACGTTTATAATTTGATTCAATTGCGAACAATATTTTACAGAATTTTTATCTTTTTCCCTCCTAAAACAAGAAAAATGAGGAAAATATTTTCAAACATGACAGTCTCAAATATGAAAGGTTTGTAAAGCCAAAGCTCGAGAAGCAAATGGGGCACGATCGATTCCATGGACCAGATTGGCAGAAAAAGTACGAGACTCTAATCCAAGAGATAGAACATAACTCATTCATGTCGCATGCATCTTAGGCATACTTAAGAGCATCACATTTATCATTTTTAGCACACATTTTTTTATAGCTTTTATAGTCAAATTTCAACTTCAAGATGAAAGATAATCGATTTAAAAGTGCATTCAGAAATTGATGGTAGTAGCTTAACTTCACAACAAAGGGGCGGCTGACTGTCAACAAACAACTTTTCAGTTTCATTCAGAGTCAATTTCAACTTCACAGCGAATGATATTGGACATGAGACAACACAAGCTCAACTTCATAGCAAAGGGGCAGCTGACTATCAACAAACAACTTTTCAGTTTCATTCAGAGTCAATTTCAACTTCATAACGAAGGATATTAGACTCGAGACAACACAAGCTCAACTTCACAGCGAAGGGGCGACTGACTGTCAACAAACAACTTTTCAGTTTCATTCAGAGTCAATTTTAACTTCATAGCGAAGGATATTGGACTCGAGACAACACAAGCTCAACTTCACAGCGAAGGGGCAGCTGGCTGTCAACAAATAACTTTCCAATTTCTGAGTCAATTTTAACTTCACGGCGAAGGATATTGGCCATGAAACAGAATAAATATTTGGATTTCAACTTCACGATGAATGATATCCAATTCGAGGGTCAACTTCACAACGAAGGGGCCATCCATGGTTTTAACTTCACGACGAAGGGAATCGTGCCCACCAAAGGCCTTCGAGTTTGACTACGCTCAGCTCCAAGGCACATCATTTGTAGCATAGCTTAAGTCGAGAAGGGCTATCTGCCAAAGACCCTCGAGTTCGATTACACTCAGCTTCGAGGGCACATCATTTACAACATAACTCAAGGTTAGAAGGGTTATATGTGACCAAAAGACCTTCGAGTTGGACTACGCTCAGCTCCAAGACATATCATTTGTAGTATAACTTAAGTCGAGAAGGGTTATCTGCCAACCAAAGACCTTCGAGTTTGATTACGCTCATATCTGCCAAAGACCCTTGAGTTCGATTACACTAAGCTTCGAGGGCACATCATTTACAACATAACTCAAGGATAGAAGGGTTATATATGACCAAAAGACCTTCGAGTTCGACTACGCTTAGCTCCAAGGCATATCATTTGCAGCATAACTTAAGTCGAGAAGGGTTATCTGCCAACCAAAGACCTTCAACTTTGACTATGCTCAGCTCTAAGGCACATCATTTGCAGCATAGCTTAAGTCGAGAAGGGCTATCTGCAAAAGACCCTCAAGTTCGATTACACTCAACTTCGAGGGCACATCATTTATAACATAACTCAAGGCTAGAAGGGTTATCTGTCAACAAAGACCTTCGAGTTTGACTCCACTCAGCTCAAAGGCACCATCATTTGCAGCATAGCTCAAGGCAATAAGGGCTATCTACCAAAGACCTTCGAGTTCGATTCCATTCAGCTCGAGGGCGTATCAACCGCGTTGCATTAGCAAGGAACTAGTTTCCGGTCAAATTGTTACACCCAGGTCTCTAAATCGAGAAGAAGACCAATGTTGACCAAGATTGGCAACAAAGAGCCACTTTCTGATTCCCCACGATTTCAACTTCAAGAAGAAGGATATCGTGCCCAATGGATAGACTTAGTGTCACAACAAACACTATCAAGTCTCAAATCAAAGAGAACCGAACAAAAGCTGTTTGTCTTTTTCATCTTTGCCCTATTCTTGTTAATACAAAAATATGCAAAGAGGGGCAGCTGTAGACACCCATTTTTTTCCGGGTCTACAAAAATATTATATTATATTATATTATATATTTATTTATTTATTTATTATTATTATTAATATATTTTTATTTTATTATTTTTATAGGCCCAGCACTCAACAACCTCAATTTAGTGAGATTCAGAAAATAAACCAACATATTTGAGTCCTATTAAAACACTAAAACCGAAGCATTTTGAGTCCAAGTAGAACTCTAAATCTGAGCTAAAAATAGGTTTCTTTAGACTATAAATAGACTCATGCATCAAGAGGAAAGGACACAGAGAAAAACAGGGAACCAAAATCAGAGGAAGGGGCAACGATTTGGAAAAACTGAGGGAAGAAAAGGACAAAAAATAAGCGTGGAGGATCCAAAGCCAGTATCTAAAAGCACGAGGAGTGACATAGCATTTTCATTGCAAATCCAGTTTCTCTACACGCAAAACATGAGAGATGTAACAACTTTTGACTTATTCTTTTTATTTTATTTTTTATTTATTTACTTTATATATATTTTTCATTTTCTCTTAATTTTAATATTTTTTTATTTCTTTTTACATTGTTTTATATATATATATTTTTTCATTTTTTATTAATATTATTATATTAATATTTTATTATTATTCTTTTCTCATGTTTATTTTCATTTTTACAATCCAACACTTTTGACTTTTTAGGGATCCTTTCAATCGATCAAAGATAATTAATTCGAATTGAATTTTTAAATTTCAATTTAAATTTTGATTTTTGCAATTAAGACAACCGATGAATTAATTGGTACCGAAAGGGCGGTTCAAGGGTGCTAATCCTTCCTTGACCGTAACCGACTCCCGAACCTGACACGTTTCTGGTACAATGCAAATCAGGTACGATGGTGTCTGACCTACCTAAATTCATTTTAAATCGGTGGCGACTCCAATTCATTTAATCCAAGTCGAAGCCCAATTCGGGGCCCAACCGAAAGACGGTTCCGACAGTATGAAATTGTGTATTTTAAATAAATGTTGAATTTGTTCTATGTTCTAAACTGATTATCATGAAAAATTGAGCAATAAAATGGTAGAATACGAAGCTATGACTTCATTCCATGCTTCTATTAATGCGGAGGAGATTGAAAATCAAGTTATTGCTGAAGTTTTCAGTCCTGAAAGATATAGTCGAGTTCACTGTCAGGGATCATTTGTTACTCCAACCAAATTCTTTGGATCTAGCTCGTCTCAGTACATGTCATCCTACAGACAGTCTTCTCAATAAGAAGTTATTCGATTAAAACAACAGCTGAGAGAATTTGATGAAAAAATTGCTCAAATGAAAGCCGAAGGTGAAGCAAGAGAAGCAGAGAGAGCAACGAGAGAAGTAGAGAGAGAACTTCAACAACAACTTGAAACTATGAGGCAGATGATGCAGCAGAATCAAACGAAGAATTCATCATCCTAGGTGTTTTCTTAGCTTAATGCTTACTTTATGTTATTGAAAAATGTTGAACTACATTATATTTAACTTAAATATTTGTAAACTTTGATTTATTTATGTTTTTATGTATTATTACTTAATTCGAAACTTAATTAAATTTACTATAAGTTGTTGGATATTGTTACAGGTTAAATTTGGGTAATACAAAATACGAAAAAATATGTTAAAATCAGTTTCGATTAGCGGCGTTTTAGGGGCAAACACCACTAATGAAGTGCATATATACTGGCGTTTTTACGATTAAACGCCGCTAAATGACCAACTTATTGCGGCGTTTCTACTAGATACGCCGCTATATATCAAATCTATTGCGGCATTTGTGACTACAAACGCCACTATATATCAAATATATTGCAGCGTTTTTTAGTACAAACGCCGCAAAATGTTTATTCTATTGCAGTGTTTGTGGTCGTAAACGCCGCTAAATATCAAATATGTTTCTACAAAATAATTATAAATATCAAACATATTGCAGCGTTTGTACTCTAAAACGCCGCAATATAACATGAGCTTTAGCGGTATTTGTATACTCAAACGCCTCTAAATCACCTGACTTTTAGCTGCGTTTATAAGTAGAAAACACCGCTAAAAATTACGGCATTTTTTTTGTGCCGACAACATTTTTAACGGCGCTTTTAAATGCCGCTATTGGCCACTTATGTTGTATTGTGGTCACTGATATAGTTTACCTTTTATTTTAAATAATTTTCCTTTAAATTTTCAACTAATTTATAATTATACATTGGGTCCTTTATAATTTTAACGTTTTATAAATTAATTTATAGGTGCTTATCATTAGTGGTGCTCATCAATCATCCAAATCGTAAAAACTGATTTTGTGAAAAGATGCAGAGGGTAGATGATCTAAAGAAAAAAAAACAATGATGAAAGAGATCGAGAGAAAGAGAAAAACAAAGTATCTTATTCTATTTTATATGATGACTTATGTACATGCCCTTAGTGTTAATGTTAAGACCTAGAGTGATAGTGACTATTATTAAGTCAACATAGCTGGTAGATTTGATTATCATATAATGAATTTGACTGGTGATGAGACTTACATCGGTCAAGTTAAGTAACTCTAGCTATCCAAAAGATATGGAACTCAATAGACCTCGATTAGTGGAGGATTGACAACAAATGTGCAATTTTGCGGAGGAGGTACAACATTTATTGGTTGAAAGAATGCCATAAATTGACTTGAATCAAGATCCAATAAGAAAAAGACATTTACTGTATCAAAGGAGTTAGGAGTGAGCGTTCGATCGAGTCGAGTTGATTAAAAAAATCGAGTTATTCGAGTTGACGAGTTCTATTTTATAACTCAAACTTGATTTAAAATTTTTCGAATCGAGTTGAGTTTATAAAATTAGAGTCTAGTTGAGTCGAGTCTAGTCTAGTCAAATTTTTGAGTTTCTATTTAAATATAATTGTAATTATTTCTAATATTTAAATTTAATTGGAGTCTAATTTAAATTATTTTTTATAACCATATACAATACATATAAACTTCTTCATATTTTTTTCATATGTGATATACATATATCATACAGAGTCGAGGGACTCATCTCAAACATGAAAACTAATCCACTAATCACTAAAAATTTCAGGGTATTCAAGTTACTATTTGAGTTATTCAAGTTACTATTTGAGTTATATTTTATAACTCGATTTGAACTTGAATTTTTTTTTAGTCGAGTCAAGTTTATAAAATTACAACTCAAATTTAATTTGAGTTGAGTTTTTTTAAATCGATTTGAATAAAAATATTAGTTTTTTTAGTTGAATCAAGTTTTGTTGACATGTAAAAGGAGTCGATTCTCGAGAAATAACGTGATAATTGATTTTAAGCCGCTGAAGGCTCGTACGTTTTGAATGAAGTTGAGAATTAACGTGGATGCCGCTTCGAGGGAAAACCATGCCTTTAATCTGGAGGTAACGATGGATGACCTGATTCCAAATTTTGAGGCAATGCTGGATGATCCAGGTTCTAATTCGAAGGCAACTTTATGCTAGAAATGTAGTGAAGGATCTCCACTTTCTTTTGTAAATTAACCCAAGTTAAAAGTATCGATCTATTGTTATTACAATTTCTGCGGCAATTAAGGGGTCCGTCAGTTTCACAAAATACAGATTTCGAAAAATAAATTACATTTTTTAGAAAATCAATTATAGGGGAAACAAATATATCTAAGTATATAATTTTTATATCGAGCCTTGTTGTTTAAAAGTCTATACGTATATAATGGACGATTCTCGACGCTATGATGAGACAATAGAACTGAAACAAAGGAAATGTCAACACTAGTTATGTAGCTGAGGATAGGGGTGTTCAAATTTTCAAACTAATTCGGTTAACCGACCGAATCGAATTAATTCGGTTAATTCGGTCGGCCGCCGAATTAGTTCGGTCGGTTAATGGTTAATAATTTTTTGGATATTCAGTTAACGGTTAATTTGGATCGAAATCGATTAATTAACCGAATTAACCCTGAAATATTTTTTAATGGCCATAATATGCTGCCCCCATGTGCTCCGGTTATCAATTTTGTTGTGCCTTGAGGCATGGGCAAAAGTGTAGTGGAGCATGGGCTTGTAGTGGAGCATGGGCATAAAACTGTTCAACATGAATGATTATTGGTATAATAAAATGGAGTACTTTCATTTACATGAGCAGAGGGTTCAAAACGGTAAGGCCATGTGCACAAGGAGAAATACATCAGGCGTTGAGGACAAAGCATGCCTACAGGTATTCACTACTAGAAGAAAAAAGGCTTTTCCATTCTCAACATTCACAAATTATCCTAGACCTAACTTGTATCATGCAACTACAAATTGAATGCCTAACCATTTTTTTTCTCTTCCATGTTGTGAAAACGAAGACGAGTGATTCCTTCAATGCCGAAAAATCAGTTACAGGGACAACTGAACGGCTTGCAGAGAATGCTCCTTTATATCATGTTGCTGAAGTAAGTTTCACTCATTATAATGCGAAGTCAAGAATGGGAACTAATTGAACACTTCGTATTTTGGTTTCTCGTTTCATGTTCGCTTATGTAGATCTCTGTCTTCTTTGTATATTGCAGTCTCTCATTGATAAAAACTGCTCGGATTCCCTTGCCCATGTCAATGTCATTCCAGTGCTTGGCAAGAACATGGATCCTTCATGGCCTAAACCAAAGGCAGAAGAAAGCTTTGCCATTTCCAATGGTAATGGGAAGGTTAATAAAAGAATGAGCAACCAGGTTTTCGGAGGAATCATGGCATTCATAACGGGAACCATAACCATGATTCGCTTGACCCGAAACATGCAGTATTGTAATGTTTGAACTGCAGTATTGTTGGTTTTTTTGAACTAAATTGATAGATACAAATATTTTATTTTAATATAATATTTGAATCAAATTAATTAGATACTGTAAATTGTTTTTTTAATTAAAAAATTTTAAATTCTAAAATTTTAAAAATTTGGGTTAATTTAAAAATTAACCGAAATTTATTCGGTTCGATTAATATTTTCATAAAAAAGTTCGGTTCGGTTAACGGTTAAATGTTTTTTTTGATTAATTCAATTAAGGGTATTTTTGTTTGGATCGGTTCGGTTTTAACCGAATGAACACCTGAGGATAAAAAAAGGTAATAGAGCAAGCCACAACATAACACCCTCGTACCCAACCTTTACACACCGTTGAATTTGCCAATGTCCCTTGCTACTGCTACACTCGTCGGTCCGCCAATGCGGCTGCTCACGTGCTTCTTACTTGGGCCTCCCCATGTTCTACATCTTTGTATTTTGATTCAATTTGTGATTGGCGATGCTATTTATGACTAATATTTCATTTTCTACCATTAAATAGACATTACGGTACTCCATGCATTTGAAAATTTATAGTTGAAGCCAATCATTCAAGAATCCCGATTTTCGCATTAATTAAAGCTTCTACCAAGACCCGGATGGTGAGAAGTGGAATGATTTTTCTCATACTTGGAGCAATAGGTAAAGCTTTCAACTTCTTTCTAATGGGTTTATGTTTCTCTTTGCTGGAATTTTGTTGCAGAATCAGCTTGTGTTACATTGTTGCATATTGGTGGAAAATGCTATGAACAATGTGAAGTTTCATCAGCCTGGGAAATTTTTATCTTTCCATTTATAGCTCTTTTCGGCATTTATGGTCAAAGTATTACTGTCATAATCTTTCTCCACATGAAACTTTGAGTTCAGATCGGAACTCTCTAATCCAAAGCCTTCACCATTGAGTTACCTACCAAATGAACACATCTGCTGCCGGCCCATTTGATAAGAAAACTGGTTGAAGATACTAATTTTTTACCCATATTAATTTATTTATTATTATTATAATTATAAATATTATTATTATAATTATTATAAATAATAGTATTATTATTATTATTATTAAATACATTAAATATTATAAATAATGATAAAAAATTACAAGCCAGATTTCTGGCCCAAATCAAACTGAAACCCAAAAACATTTAGGGTTTCAGTTAGGGTTTCCTAACCCTAATCCCGTATGCCGCCGCCTCAATGGTTTCCAGCCGCCTCAACAGCTTCCAGCCGCCTCTGCTGCCAGTGCCACGCCTCCATCGAAGCCTCCAGAAGACCCAGATGGCCACCCACGTTACTACTCTAGCAGTGAGTCACCACTGGTAGTCCGGTGACTCACCGAAGGGTAGTTTATTACCCGGTCCGATGACCGCACCGGTGGTGGCTATAAAAGCCACCACCCACCTGAAAAAAAAAACACGGAGAGAGGAAAATACAGAGACAGAACCAGAAAGAAAAAAAAAAGAAGAAAACAGAGAGAGATATAAAACTACCAACGATCTCAGTCAGCATCAACCACAGCAAGGAAAAAGAGAGAAGAGAGACAAAAGCTTACCCTGTCCTCGGAGAACCCCAACCGTCACCGGATCTCACCAAAACTTCGAAAAGCCGAAGGTATTATTGTAGATTTGCTCCGATTGGGAGCCGTTTAAACGAAAAAAACATCGGAACCGTCATTAGGACGGTCCGATCTACATTTAGGATTAAAAATATTTTTTCCGGCCACCGGAAACGGTGGCCGGCGGCGGTGGCTGGCGGCAGAACTCACGGCGGCAGACGGCCGCCGGACTCCCTCCGGTGAGGGAATCTAGAGAGAGGCCAGAGAGAATTCTGGCTCTCTCTCTCTCTCGGTTTAAGAAAGAAGAAAAAAAAAAGAAAATGAAATGGCTGGCCCGAAGGGCCAGCCGGTTTGGGACTTATATAGTCCTTCCCGAACGACGTCGTTTCGGGAAGGACTATGCGCGTAATTATAAAATAGTTAAATCCCTTCCGCAGCCCTTCATATTTGTAAACTTTACATTTTGGTCACTAAACTGAATTTATAAGAATTTTAATTCGGTCTTTGAATTTTAATTTTATTCATTTTAGTCTTTTTAATTAAAATAATATATTTAGGATAAATGACAGATTTAATCCCTTAATTTTAATAAATAAAGTTTTCATCCCTAGTTCATATTTTTAATTAATTTTATTATAAAATTTGAATTTTAAATAAATTCATTTTAGTCACTAAGTTATTAAAATTAGAAAATAAAATATTTAATCCCTATAATTTCAATTAATTAGGAATTAGATTTAATTTTATTTTATTCATAATTTAGTTATTTATTTTACATGTTTTCATTTTATTGCTTAAAATATATTATTTTAGTGATATTTTTATTTTATTATACTGTTAAATATTTTTATATATACACATAATAAATAGTATTTTTTAAATATTTATTTTTAATATCGAAGAAAAGGACAGTCTTAATACAACTGGATGTCCTATTCTGATATTTTAAAATTAAAAAGTAAACAATATTATTTAAATTAATATTTATCAATATCAAAGAAAAGAGCTGTCTTAAGGCACCTAGAAGTTCTTTTCGGATATTTTTAAATAAATAAATTTTTTTATATATAATTTTGAAATAATAGAATTATAAATTAAATATATTTCTGAATTTTAAATTTTAATAATAGAGACAATTTATAATTAAAAAGTACCAATTTTGGGCGTTGTAGGGGTGCTAATCCTTCCCTAAACGTAACCGACCACGAATCCCTTTTTATTATTAAAAAGAACGAATTTTTGGTTATAAAACGCAGATCAGTTCATCTTTTAAATATGGTTTTCTTAAAAACTATTTTAAAAGAAAATTTTTAGGTATTCGACCTACCTGATTCAAAAGGTCGATGGCGACTCACAAATTATTTTCAAAATTATTTATTAACATCAATTTCCCCGCCAAATTATAATATTTCGTGCCCGGACGAAAACCGGTTACGACAGCTTGGCGACTCTGCTGGGGACCTGTCAAACTTCAAAATTAATTATAAATTGTCTTTATTAATTAGAAATTAAAAATTCATTTATTTAATTTTTAATTTTTTTTTTCAAATTTTTATTATTTATTATTTTTATATTAATATTGTTTTTTTATTCAGGTATTAATTATTTTATTTATCTGTTAGAGGTTTGAGCATTTCTCCTCACACACAACACTTGCATTGCATAACATAAAGCTCTATAATTGAGTTGTCCCTTTTAAGTGGGAGTGAAAGCGACGTCTTCGTGAGAATTTATTCTCCGTGTCAGACCTAGCAAGTAACTTTTGGGGTTCATATGCTCTATGTCTTCGTGAGAATTTATTCTCCGTGTTAGTCATAGAGAAATGTATCCCCTCGAATTGAACTCGATCCGTTTAAGTCTGTAATGGACTATGATCGAGGGTTTGATAGCCCAAGGGGGCATCAACAAGGACAGTTCGAGTACCTATACTCCTAGAACTGAAAACCTACATATAATAAACCCTAGAAACTCTCCCGATCTGAAACCATGCCGAAATTTTGTCAGTAGGTATACACAAAGGAGAAATAAACTCTAGCTTTTAATTTATTTCTTTTTCCTGAATAAATGCATGCGAACTAGAAATCATGCAGTTAGGTTAAATTTTCCAAACAAAGCATGGAACTAGAAAGCATGAGGTTAAGATTTATACATTGATATATAGTTTTTTTAGTTGGTACTAACTATTCTATTTTTTTTATTTTTTTTCATGTATATTACATTGCTCTAATATGTTCATATTGATTTCTTTTGTTTACATTACATGATCATGGCATAACCAAAAGGTGTTGGCTTGAAAGACTGTTCATCATATTGGAAAGAAATCGTAAATGGACAAAAAGTTTTATGATCAAACAAAATATGATGCGGCCAAGGAAAGACATCCTGAAGAAACTACGAGGATCGAGGGAAGTTCTGCACACAGAGAATCGGTTATATTAATACCAAAAGTAATCCATAAAGATTCTGCCAGATTGATACCAAAAGCAGTCTATGGTAAGAGTATCAGTCGGGACATTCAGAGTAATGGAGATTTTTATGAAGCTCAAGCATGTTATTTGAAGGACTTGAACGACCAAAATGAGAAATTGAGCACAGAAATGAAAACCATGCATGAAGATTTTCAGAAGATCAGTCAAACCTTTCAAAATGCTGGCCTAGGAAGTACCCCAGAAGAATGGATAACAGGGTCACCAAGCTGAAAAAGAACTGCAACATATATGAAGATCTTATTCAAGAACTCCTTGGACAGAAAAGATCTCTTACAAGGGAAAATGAGCAACTCCGAGAAGTGACAGAAAATGAAAGAGAATGTCATGGAAGATGTTGCAGTCCAGACAAGCAATATGTCCCTTAAGTTGATAGACTAATTTGGCTTTGGAGAAGTTAGGAATGAAATATATCCCTACATGTAAAGTTTTGTTTGATGTACCGAAACTTTTGCGTTCAATGAAATCTGTTCTAAGATGATCACTCTTGAGTAACACCTTTTCATACATGCATTTGTATTTTGCATTTGTACATTTTTACATTTGTATTTACATTTACATTTTTAAATTTACATCATGCATTAAAACATATTTAATTAAATAATAATGTTTATTTATTTTCAATATCAAAGAAAAGGGCAGTCTTAATATAACTGGATGTCCTATTCTGGTATTTTAAATAATTTACATTTACATTTTTACATTTGCATATCTACATTTGGCATCTTTGCATTTTTATGTCATAATAGTTTAAAACATTCATTCATTAAAATAAGGATTTCAAACGAAGTGATCTTGGTTTTTCCTTGAAGCAAGAACGCTCAGCACGACACAAGAAAAATGTCTAAAGAAACTGAGGATATTCTATCCAAATTAAAGATAGAGCAAAAAGAGATACAGGAAGAATTGAGGAGCAAGTAGGCACAAATCGAAGCTAATTCTCAGATCGATCTACTGAACAATATGAAAGAAATGATTGAGAAGCATTTGACTGCTAGAAAGAATCTTGTTGAAAACTCCACAAATCCTCTGGGTATTACGCCTGCTCATATTCCTGAGCACACCTCTGTACGTCAGGAAATCCAATCACCAGTTCACTTCACTGTTAAGAAACAACAATATCAGGCTGGAGTTTCATTCCCTACTAACTGTCTTACTGCTTCTGGGTTAAAGCCAAATGAATTCTGTACTACTTCTAGAGAGACGGTTGAGTCATTTTATGAGTTTGACGCCAAAGAACTGAACTTGGTCCCCGACTTAATTCTCCCACCAAATTTTAAAATTCCAGATTTTGAGAAGTATAATGGGACCACATATCCTGAATATCATATCACTATGTACTGTCGTCGTATGACTGGCTATATAGAGAATGAAAAATTATTGATCCACTGTTTCCAAGACAGTTTATCCGGGTCTGCATCCAAATGGTATAATCAGCTAAAACGTACTCAAATACGTTCTTGGAGGGATTTAGCTCAAGCTTTTTTGGGTCAATACAAGCACATGACTGATATGGCCCCTGATCGAACAATGTTGTAAAGCATGAATATGAAGTGTAATGAAAGATTTCGATAATATTCACAACGATGGAAAGACGTTGCTTCTCAAGTACATCCACCATTGACTGAAAAAGAGTTCACTACTTTGTTCATCAACACATTAAAATTTCCTTATGTTAATCACATGATAGGGGTTGTCCCTAATAATTTCTCTGACATCATCATAATTGGAGAAATCATCAAAATGGCTATCAAGAATGGCAAGATAAGAGGCTCTGACAATACTAAAGTCAAGAAAGAAGCTGGGGTTAATACAGTGAAGTCTTATTCAGTTAAACATGGTGCCAAATCTTATAGAGTGATCAAGAAAAAAAATGTGCAGGGATTTCAATTTCCTCCCTTCCACTGTTCGAGTGAAAAGTTGCATCCAAAAATGCTCTCAGCCAGATCAATTACTCCACAACTTGATCAATCACAGTGGCCTCCAAATGATAATTGGACCTATAAGGAAGTTCCTTGGATAAATCAGACTGGAATTCCAAATTGTTCAGTTAAGGTTCCTGGTAACCTTAAGAGAAATTTCCAAGACCCTTTTAGAGCAAGCAATTCAAAAATATAAGGTAAAAGAAGGGGTGAAGTTCAATGTTCAGAAATTGTTTCTTCAACAGAAACTAATATAACCAAATCCTATGAAGAATATTGGGCACAAGAAAATGGGAAAAGAAATCAAAAGGCTCCCATGGATGTAATTCGAGATTGGCTTATAGGTCTAAGAAAGAATGAGGCAGATATAACCCAGAAGACATCTCAGATACCTATATCAGATTTTCTGAAAACCAGTAAGGCAAGGGGAAACTTAAGGAGTCTGGTTAATACTACCCCAGTTATAGCTGAAATGAGCATTCAGAACCCCCTCGATAAAATGAGAGCATTCATTCGTTCAGAACGATCAAAGAAAGTGATAGCCTCGCGAGCAAGAAAAACTCTAAAGGTGTTTCAAGAATCTATCTCAGACATGTACCCTCATTTTGTTAAAGGTCAATACATTACACCAAGATTGGTGAAGGTGTCACCAAGGCCTTATGCTCATTGCTATGATCAAAATAGCTTCTGTAATTTTCACTTGGGAGTATCTGGACATTCAATAGGGAATTGTTGGTCACTGTTAAAAGAAATTGAGACACTCGTTGACAAGGGAGTCTTGACACAAGAAATGATCAAGAAATGGGGGGCAAATAAGGATAAAAATCCTGGGCTAAGTACACACCCAACATTAGAGGAGTAATGATGCATAAACAAGTGGAAGTGTTATCTACCACTGTAGTACTTTCTATTTTCAGCATCTTGTTTGAATATGTTTTTTGTTCCTTTCTCCGCCTTTTGTGTAATAAATAAATATGTGTTTCTTTTATGGTTATGAGCAAGGAGTCAAATTTTAATCTTGAGATTATTGAGTATCAAGTAGATTAAATATTCTTTTAATTTTTCAAGAGTTATAGATCTATTGGCAAGTGGTAAAATTATATCTTCAATATCACATCCAATGCCAATTACTCAAACCAAATCCTGACACTACAAAGATTCTGAAGAAATGTCTCCACCTGTTTTTACACCTACTCCAGATGTTTACCTTTTCGGGTATAGTTGATTGATGATACTACATTCCACCATATACATGACTTCAAAAGTCACACATTTGTCTTTTCGAACACAAAACCATCATAAACCAAAAGACCTCAAAAGAACCAAACTTTCAATTATCCGTGAATTTTACTGCAAGAAGAGACTAGATGAGGCATCATGGACCAACTCATTGATGATAATTTCGAGTGATTAGGGCATAATCAAAGAAGAAGGGGAAAGTGATTGATTGAAATAAATATATTATGCATTAATTACATTTTTCATGTAAGTAAAATTAATCTTGAATATTCATCCCCCTGGAGATACCTCTTTTTACAAAGGTTTCTGTGTATGAGATGACGAACGGCATTGTTTCATTTATCCTTTAATATATATATATATATATATATATCATTTGTTGTCCCCATTTGAGCCTGAATGATTTTTCTTCTGATTCAACCCTAACCAAGGATCACCCTCTACATTGGGGGGCAAGGTAAAGGATATTTGCTCACAAGAATGAAGATTGTCAATACAGTTTTATTATGAAGACAAGTTTCCATGAAGTCAAGAAAGTTTTGAATTACAAAGTATGTCAAATACAGAGTGCTTGAAGATCAATCCAATCAAGAATAATGGAAAATCTCCAAAATGCAAAAGGAAAAGGAGATGCTCAAAGCAGTTGAAATATTATACTCATCCAGCAAAGCAAAGAAAAAAAAAACAAAACAAAAAGGAAAAAGAAGAAGGAAAATTGAATCAAGATGGGTGACTTATTGAGCCTCAAGTTACAAGGTTGATCAAGTACGAACAAAGAGAGCAAGAAATGCTGAAGATATGAGAAATTGGAAATGAATCCAAAATTTGGCAGTCTAGAGGGATCCAAATGATGGAAAAATCCCCAACAAAGCAGATCCAAGTTAAGCAAGGCAAGATTGATGGCATCAGAATGAATTGATCCTTGGTTTGATTACCCTTAAACACTTATTTGGGCCTTTTTATCCCTTTCTTTCGTAACCATATGCCATGGCCTATGTTACGTACCTGAAAAGTCCATTCTAATCATACATAGATTTCTAAGTAAAAGATGATATCTTTAGAATTCATTCCGCCTTCCAAGATTGATTTTTATTTACAAAAATTGTTTTTTTTAAATCTTTAATGCATGTTATGAAAAATGATAAAGGGGGGGTTCAAGATGTAAATTTTTAAATAACATCTTGAAACCAAAGGAGGATTCGAGTTGAAAACCTACAAAAGGCGGCTCGAATAATGAATGGTGCAACAATGACATAAGAGACGATCTTAAGCTCTTAATAAAGCACCGCACATCTCAAAGACGTTCCTGAGAGTAGGGAAACAAGAAGCATCTCTACAAGATGGGCATAACAACCATTTTCTTCAAGTTAGTGTAAGCCAAAACGACATACTGAACCAACTTGAAAGAACCTACTTTACCAAAATCCACCCACACCTCAAATCAGTCAATAATTGTGACACTTGCCATAGGACTATGATTTTTGAATGATTTAAAAGTGTAGTTGATTTATTTGATATTCATTAAATTCATTGTTTATGATTCGATTATATTGTGAACCTGAAAGGGGTAATACTTTGCAAAATTCTTTCATTCTTCAATAAACAAAGGAGGAAAAAACATTTTCAAACATGGCGGTCTCAAATGAGGAAGGTCCTTAAAGCAATTGTTGCTTATTCTACCTCTGTTGTAGAAAAAGAATGAACGAAGCCAGAATAATGAAGCACTTCACATTTTTGAAGGCAAGTGGTCCAAGAAGCCAGAAAGTCTGGAGAATTGAACTTGTGACACTCTCCTATGACATTATTAGCAGCTCATCAAGAAAGATCGTTTATCTTATACTGAGGGCAATAAGGATCACCAGACAGATTATTTTCTCCAACCATCAATTCATGTTCTCTAGAAGATTACATTATAGAACCATGAGCAAGTAACTACCTGCACTCTGGTTATACCGTGATGCTGGCTCAAGTCTTGATACATCATTGCTACTTCTTCTATGCCGATCACTTTCTTTGTCAAGATGATACCCATTACGTCCTTCAGAAGATTGTTGAATTTGAATTTGAGGACTTAGGGCACAGAATAAGATATTGGAACAGATTCTACACTTGTATGTTGTACAGGATTCCAAAAGTTGAGATAACCAGTTTTACCATCAACTAAACCTTTCCATAGTTAAGGAAGAGTGAGATATGGCAGTGTGTATTTTGGAGCAGCAGAAGAGACAGCTGTCGTAGCAGTCATTACAAGAAAATGCACCAACAAAATCTTCTAGTTAATCATGATGATGTTTATACTTCCGGTAAGATTGTTACACGGGATGCTACCGACAACAAGGTCGAATCCGCCAAATCTATTCATCAATTGCTCCAACCGATCACCATTCAGTTCTTGCACCTCTGTTTTCAAAGATATACTAAGACAGTAGAAGGCGATCTTTGCAGCACTGATTCCAGCAAAAAGAAACAAGACATTGATATCACTGGGAAACATGTCTCTAAACAGATCCTTATGTATGGTTTTTAAGGAAACCTAGAAGTATTTCCACCTCATCAGGTTCAAGTGGAGCAACTTTATTCCTTCCAACCCATACTAGATTCCATTTTCAGCACTCATTAAGAACATACTTCTGGACACTCTAAGGTGGCTCATTGTCATAAGCTTCAAGAACCTTACAGATCCTTTCTGTCAATTTGGCACTTCCTGTACATGTTTATAAACAGTTCAACTTTGTTTTTGGATTCCAAGAAGGCCATCATTTCTTTGTCAATGGAAAAGCATCAGCACATGGAGGAAGCAGAATAAGAGAAACTCTGTTCTTAATTGGCAGATTATGAATATAGCCTATTTTCAGTGTGACAGCATGAAAATGCTTCGAATCTACAAATTCTGGCTTTACATCGAATAAGTACTGTGATATCCCAGTCCAAACATTAAATGGAACAAATGAATGTGCTCATAGCATCTTCTGGAAGTGTTCTTTGAGTTATCTGATCTGGTTTGGCAAAACCAATCATTGAATTTGGAAGATGAATGTGCTAATAGCATCTTCTGGAAGTGTTCTTTGAGTTATCTGATCTGGTTTGGTAGGAACTACAGAACCAATCATTGGAATTGAAAGATGAACTGCATGATCATCTTCATTAAGAAGTTTCTTTTCAAGCTTCTTCTGTTTATTCCTTTCCCAAAAATCATAGCCCAAGTTTCGCCTTTCTTGTAATTGGGATCATTGCATAATGGCTTCCTATCTTCTACCATAAGAAGTACGTCAGTAACCTTAGCCATTTGATCAGCACATATAAAATCTGTCAATTCTGCAATTGATGAATCTGAACCACATCTCTCCATGGTTATTGAAGTTTCAGCCTCTGAGAATCCCATTTTTGTCAAGTATAACAGTTTACTCTCCTCATCAGAATCAGAATTCATGATTTCCTCGATATCAGAAGAACTATCAATATATGTGAAACCATCCTGAAAGATCGCTTCATAATCAGATGAGTTGTTATCAGAATCAACATGTTGCATGGGTATGGATTTTTTATGAGCCTGTACCACTGTATATGTAGTCTTGCTATTGCATCAGATTACTGTTCGCATAAATTGGTTTCTCTCCCCACAGAAAAGTATATTTCAGAGATGGCTTTCACTGAAAGATGATAAGCCACTGTGTCAGCCTGGAACGGATTACCAAACTATTTTCACTGCTCTGTCTGACTAAATCCCTCCAGATACAGAAAATGGCTACCTCATTAAGAAGATACCTATCTCAGACGTTTCTGTCAGAATGATTGAATACTTCTTAAGTTTGTGACAACATGAAGAAATTTCCTCTAGTTACTTGACAATACTACTGTTTAGTGACACCAGAATGAGAGCATTCAAGATAAATAGATTTGAGGCACAAATAAAGCCTCAAGTACCTACAACAGTGTATTGTCAAAATTGAACCTTGTAGGGATCATGATATTCAAGTCAAACAGACGTCGAGAGTAAACCAGAAATAGAAAATTGAGGCATCTAGAAAGCCCAATTTAGACAGATCAAGAGGGACATTTTGAAGGCCAATTTCTACCAGAAATAGAATATTGGGGCATTTTGAAGGCTCACAGTAATATGAATATTTGAGCATTTTTGGAGGCTCATCTCAACAAGAAGTAATGTTGAGCACACTTTTAACATCTGTATCAGCAAATGTTGGGGCATTTTAAAGGTTCCTTCAGACAGATCCATGTGGGCATTTTGAAGGCTCAGATTAACAAGAAGCAAATATCGGGGCATGTTGAAAGCCCATTTCAATCAGAATTAGGAATGTTGATGCATTTTTGAACGATCGTATCAGCAATTGTTGGGGCATGCTGAAGGCCCACATCATCATCTGTCAAGATCATTGACTTGAACAAATATTTCCAATGAGATATAAAGATATGAAGAATGAAAATGGTGAAACAATGGCAATGAAGCTGACTATACATAATTGCTTCGTTCATCAGGCAGTTACATTATGATCATGTTGTTGAAAAAAATATCTACTCAGCAAGTATATTTTCAAAAACCTAATATTCTTAACCGTATGTCACATGACAGTGTGTTCTTTGATAAACTACATTACGGTTGCATGAATAAAGATGATCCCCAGGCAGACTACTCGATCCAGGGTTCAGTTCCTCAAGATCTCAGCATTGAATTTGGCCTTCTGTGTGTCGGTGATAATTGAAAATATTTCTTTGAGATTCCTAGCAAATAGTTTCAACCATACTATTGAGATTATGAAGCTGTTTTTCACATCAGTTTTTGCTTGCTTGATGACATTGAAAAGGGAGACTCGACTCTCACTTATATTACTGTTATTCCCGTTGTTATTTGGGATCATCATTACTAGCCAAGATGAATTGAGTTTCCATCTATTTTGGGTTTTATCATGTGTGTTTCATCCCCATCAGCAAGAATTCCACGGATATCTTTCCATACATAGCTCTTATAGTGGGTGTGTTTCTAATTCCTACAACGCTCATTACAGAAGAAAACGTGATCAATATCACACTTGCCCTTGCTCGAGATGATATCAAGATCAGTTGGTATCTTTTATTCAACTCGACACTAGCATATATCGTGAATTTGACCAACTTTTTGGTTATACCAACATCTCACTTATATCCCCACTGAGTTTTGTTCTCAAGTGATCTTGTGATATCATACAAAAACTTTGAACACTAGGCAAAGAGCTTCAATAATTGAGAAATCTGAGCAGAGTCCACAGCAAAGGATGAATGCGTTGTCAAATGTTTTATGTCCCACAGAAAAGGATGAATGTGTTGTCAAGTGTTTTACATCTAAGCTGAAACCACATGAGATGAAGAATATGTTATCAAATGTTTTACAAACCAGTTATTCTGATGTTGAACCAATGTTGTGATCATATGGTTTCCATTTTTGATCCAAGATGAAGTTTGTCTTCTTCAACTTCAAGATTATAAGATGAGATATGATGAAGATTTTATTCCGCAGATGGAGAGCTGAAATTTTAACCACAAGAAACTAGTTAAATATGGAGACATATTATATGGTCTAAGTTGCTTTGTTCGAGATCCAATTAGATGTGGAGACATGAAAGGAATTGGAATAAATCCTCCTTGTGATATGTTTCAAGAGTCAAATTAGAACAGGCTCTACTCTCCTAATTAATTCTTGCTGAGTCAGGCATATCTACATCTACACTCTTCAAAGATGATAGATTCTCTTTTTAAAGATGACAGATTCTCTTTTCAAAGATGAAAACTTTATGGGATTTCTACACAAGTCCAAACAAATAAAGTTGGTTTTATCCAAGACAAAATGGGGCATTAAGGTCATAATTCTGACTACGACAAGAGTTCCACAAATGAAACAATTCTTTTGAGACTTTCATGAAGCAAAGAATACATAAAGATACAAGTTGATCAGATGGTTCTTCAGAAATGCAAGCTTGATAGCATAAGTTGCTACACTGATATCCAGAGGTGACCCTGGCAATAAATGATGAAGTGGAGGAAAACCGAGTTCACCATTTTGAAGTTAAACGAAGATTGCATCAACATTCATGCATCATATTTAGACATTTGCAAAATAGGAGCATTTTCATTCATTTTATCCATGTTAAAATTTGACAGGAATTTCAAAGATTTTAGCAAAGATTCAAATCCATCATTCGATGGATCAGCATTACCAGAGAAAGTTCATAATGAGAAGAACTCATCTGAAGAAGGAAGAAGAAGTTCATAATGAGAAGAATTTGTTCAACCTTTTGCTCAAATCTACCACTTGATGGATCATTCATTACCAGAGAAGGTTCATAATGAGAAGAACTCATCTGAAGAAGGAAGAAGAAGTTCATAATGAGAAGAATTTGTTCAACCTTTTGTTTAAATTCATCACTTGATGGATCATTCTTTTCCAGAGAAGGTTCATAATGAGAAGAACTCATCTGAAGAAGGAAGAAGAAGTTCATAATGAGAAGAACTTGTTCAACCTTTTGCTTAATTTCATCCAATTGATGGATCATTCATTTCCAGAGGAAGAGTTCATAATGAGAAGAACTCGTCATCTGAAGAAGGAAGAAGAAGTTCATAATGAGAAGAATTTGTTCAACCTTTTGTTTAAATTCATCACTTGATGGATCATTCTTTTCCAGAGAAGGTTCATAATGAGAAGAACTCATCTGAAGAAGGAAGAAGAAGTTCATAATGAGAAGAACTTGTTCAACCTTTTGCTTAATTTCATCATTTGATGGATCAACATTACCAGAGAAGGTTCATAATGAGAAGAACTCATCTGAAGAAGGAAGAAGAAGTTCATAATGAGAAGAGCTTGTTCAACCTTTGTTTGATACTATCACAGAAGGAGATAGATTAGCATTAGCCTTTCCAGAGAAAGTTCATAATGAGAAGAACTCATTAAGAGCTTATTCAACCTTTTGAATGACTCTATCACAGAAAAAAGGAGGTCATCATCATCCCCAGCAAAAAGTTCATAATAAGAAGAACTCATCTGGAGAAAGAGAAGAATTTATTCAACATCTCCACAATAATCAAGTGAAGCCAAATGGATAAAAAATTTATTATCTTTCCATCTTTGCCCTATTCTTGTTAACACAAGAATGAGCAAAGAGGGGCAGCTGAAGATACTAATTTTTTACCCATATTAATTTATTTATTATTATTATAATTATAAATATTATTATTATAATTATTATAAATATTATTATTATTATTATTATTATTAAATACATTAAATATTATAAATAATGATAAAAAATTACAAGCCAGATTTCTGGCCCAAATCAAACTGAAACCCAAAAACATTTAGGGTTTCAGTTAGGGTTTCCTAACCCTAATCCCGTATGCCGCCGCCTCAATGGTTTCCAGCCGCCTCAACAGCTTCCAGCCGCCTCTGCTGCCAGTGCCACGCCTCCATCGAAGCCTCCAGAAGACCCAGATGGCCACCCACGTTACTACTCTAGCAGTGAGTCACCACTGGTAGTCCGGTGACTCACCGAAGGGTAGTTTATTACCCGGTCCGATGACCGCACCGGTGGTGGCTATAAAAGCCACCACACACCTGAAAAAAAAAAACACGGAGAGAGGAAAATACAGAGACAGAACCAGAAAGAAAAAAAAAAGAAGAAAACAGAGAGATATAAAACTACCAACGATCTCAGTCAGCATCAACCACAGCAAGGAAAAAGAGAGAAGAGAGACAAAGCTTACCCTGTCCTCGGAGAACCCCAACCGTCACCGAATCTCACCAAAACTTCGAAAAGCCGAAGGTATTATTGTAGATTTGCTCCGATTGGGAGCCGTTTAAACGAAAAAAACATCGGAACCGTCATTAGGACGGTCCGATTTACATTTAGGATTAAAAATATTTTTTCCGGCCACCGGAAACGGTGGCCGGCGGCGGTGGCTGGCGGCAGAACTCACGGCGGCAGACGGCCGCCGGACTCCCTCCGGTGAGGGAATCTAGAGAGAGGCCAGAGAGAATTCTGGCTCTCTCTCTCTCTCGGTTTAAGAAAGAAGAAAAAAAAAGAAAATGAAATGGCTGGCCCGAAGGGCCAGCCGGTTTGGGACTTATATAGTCCTTCCCGAACGACGTCGTTTCGGGAAGGACTATGCGCGTAATTATAAAATAGTTAATCCCTTCCGCAGCCCTTCATATTTGTAAACTTTACATTTTGGTCACTAAACTGAATTTATAAGAATTTTAATTCGGTCTTTGAATTTAATTTTATTCATTTTAGTCTTTTTAATTAAAATAATATATTAGGATAAATGACAGATTTAATCCCTTAATTTTAATAAATAAAGTTTTCATCCCTAGTTCATATTTTTAATTAATTTTATTATAAAATTTGAATTTTAAATAAATTCATTTTAGTCACTAAGTTATTAAAATTAGAAAATAAAATATTTAATCCCTATAATTTCAATTAATTAGGAATTAGATTTAATTTTATTTTATTCATAATTTAGTTATTTATTTTACATGTTTTCATTTTATTGCTTAAAATATATTATTTTAGTGATATTTTTATTTTATTATACTGTTAAATATTTTTATATATACACATAATAAATAGTATTTTTTAAATATTTATTTTTAATATCGAAGAAAAGGACAGTCTTAATACAACTGGATGTCCTATTCTGATATTTTAAAATTAAAAAGTAAACAATATTATTTAAATTAATATTTATCAATATCAAAGAAAAGAGCTGTCTTAAGGCACCTAGAAGTTCTTTTCGGATATTTTTAAATAAATAAATTTTTTTATATATAATTTTGAAATAATAGAATTATAAATTAAATATATTTCTGAATTTTAAATTTTAATAATAGAGACAATTTATAATTAAAAAGTACCAATTTTGGGCGTTGTAGGGGTGCTAATCCTTCCCTAAACGTAACCGACCACGAATCCCTTTTTATTATTAAAAAGAACGAATTTTTGGTTATAAAACGCAGATCAGTTCATCTTTTAAATATGGTTTTCTTAAAAACTATTTTAAAAGAAAATTTTTAGGTATTCGACCTACCTGATTCAAAAGGTCGATGGCGACTCACAAATTATTTTCAAAATTATTTATTAACATCAATTTCCCCGCCAAATTATAATATTTCGTGCCCGGACGAAAACCGGTTACGACACTGGTGATTTGTACATTGCTGGTGCATATTTACGGTTGCTCAAGGTTGTTCCGGAAGGCAGATTAGCAACATCACTCGTAACAGAGGCGGATGGGGTGTCCCTGAAGTTTCCTATGTTCTAACCCTTTGATATGTAATAGTTGGATATATGCTACATGCAGATTACTTGAATACTGGTTAAAGGTGAGGTAGCAGGGACTTCGGAGGTGTTTGCCATATTACCGGGATTTCCAGACGACGTCTGTACAAACAAAGACCTTGACTTTTGGGTCGCAATTCACTGTCGGAGATCAATGTACTCTCATATACTAGGATTATAAAAAGCAAGGAAGTTCATTCTCAAGCTCTCTATCTCAGCAAAAGTTCATTACCTGCTTCAGGTCAGGGGTTAGCTGCCCACACAAGCAATCAGATACGGCCAGGATGGAAAGCTTTTATGGGTTCTAGACTATAGGAAAGGAAAGGTCGTGAAAGCGATTAGTGAAGCCATGAGAGAGACGGAAAACTTCGGCTAGAAGAGTATTCTAATGCCCTTTATTGCAGTGTATGATGTATCGAGTTTGGCAAAGTCTTTTTGGCTTTCAAAACAGTAGCTTTGGGGTTCTGAATGTTGCTGTCTTCTTTCTTAAATTGGAACAAAAGAAAACCAATAAGGTGTTTAGGACATAGCTTCAAGAAGAAACAACAAAATCACAAAAGAATTTACAACTTTTTTTAGTAAAATTACAGAGTCAGATATGTAGAAGTGCATGCTTAGTTGATACAAAGGAGGAGGCAAAAACAGAACAGAAAAAGTGATTGGATGAATGAATTATAAGGCAGTGGTAATTGGTAAATTAGCTCTTACAGATGCAAAAATCATATGCTGAACACTGAAAGCAGAACCACAAGCTCATATACGTCTTGAATATCCAGAACCTCCACATTTCTTGCAAAGTATCAATCCTGTAACGATACCGGCAATTGCGTTAAGGCTGAGGCAGCTTAAGGTTTCAAAAGTTATCAGTATCCAAACATTACTCCAACACAGAATTGAAAGAGCACAAAGGATACCATAGCTAGAGGATAAAAATATTGCAATGCAATGCTGGAATTCGAGTGTCAGACCTACTAAGATGCCACGTATGTTAATGATGGTATTTTCTATTGATACTTTCATTTTGTACCACTAAAGTTCTGTAATTTCCCACACCTAAATTCGCGTTCCCGACATAAGATCTTGCATCCTACCCGTGTTATAAGAACCAATAGTGTAAAGCTTGAGTTATGCCATTTTAAGAAATCTTACCTGCACCTTTACACACCCTACAATCGATCAAGCCAGTTTCTTGCTTCATCTTACCATCTTCACAAAAGACACATTTTGTACCTCCTGCATCCATCACCCAAAAAAGAAAACTATTATCAACTTGCTGCATTTCCTGAACAAATCACATCTTCTTTTACAATCATAAAAAGGATTCTATGGGGGATTGGAACTTGATTTAATCAGGCAAGCACGGCCAAAAATTTTGTTTAAAATAACAACATAACAAGCAGGAACTTAAATTGCGGTTGCGGCCGCATTTACATTGCGTTACCTTTATTGTGGTTGTGGACATAACAGATGCTCTTATGAATATTGCGGTCGTGAATTATTCTTAAATCAGTTTTTTAAACTGAGCTGATTTTTTTTAAAATAAATTAGAATAGCGGAACAATAATGGGAATAGTGGTACACTATTATTGTAATTGGCTGCTATCCATTAAATTACGACCATGCTCCACCATTATTAGTGTGATTCAGCTTCACATCGCTATTTTCTGCAACAACAGTTTCGTACGTAGCCACTACCACTATACAACAGCCGTTATTCCGCTATCGGATCACTATTTGAATCCCAACCGTGTTAGTGCAATAACTATTGCGAACAACACCATTACTATTATACAACGGCAGCTGTTCTGATAACCAACGGCTATTTAAATCCCTAATAACAATGGTACAACCATGAAGAAACGAGATATAACTTCTTCTAAACATTTGTTTAAAAAACAAGAGGGACGAGAAAAAGAATTACCATTTCCAGCACAGCGATCACATGGAACAGGATCACCCTGAAAGACTCGCCACAAAATTGGGGCGGGGGTTGGGGGGGGGGGAACCAAAATTTAGACCATCAGATTAATGCATTAAAAAAAGATGAAGGGTATATGAAAAGAGGGAAATACCTTGAGGCCAAGGAAAAGGGAAAGGGCAATGGCAGCCAAAACACTGATGGTGGCAAGGAAAGTTTGGGTGTCTAAAGGCCTATCGAAGCCGGTGAACAACAAAACAGGGTGGAGAAAGAGCCTTGCGGGTTGGTACAAAAGCGTCCTACGTTTAGAATTGTTGGTACGGGAGAGTTTAGGAATTTCGTGCTTTGATAGGGTTAGCTGAGGAAGGAAATGTTTAGTTGAAGAAGGAGGAGGGTATAGAGGATTGAGGGATGGAAAACAGAGCGATGCCATGGATAGCAAATACATGGATTTTGTGGAGCTGAGTTCGATACTTCTGTTCATTCAGTTGCCTTTTTTAATGGGAAGACGAATTTGCCCTTCTTTTGTGTTGGTGAATCCAAATTATGTGTATAAACTACATAGACAATCCTTCGATTATAAAAATACCTTTTCATCGATGTGATATTTTTTAAAAAATTTCGATGACATGTTAGTATTAACATTAATTTTTTAACATTAATTTATGATGACATGTTAGTATTAACATTAATTTTTTAACAGTAGGTGACCGAAATTAAAT
The DNA here is from genome assembly GCF_006381635.1 of Hibiscus syriacus. NCBI lineage: Eukaryota > Viridiplantae > Streptophyta > Magnoliopsida > Malvales > Malvaceae > Hibiscus > Hibiscus syriacus. The sequence goes on from NW_024063415.1 coordinate 1,108,961, forward strand.
CAAATTTAACATTAGGTATAATTTGAAATAAAAAATAATTGAATGACCAAAACAATATAGAGTGATAATTGAGATACAAACATATAATTTACCTTTTATTTTATTTTAATATTTTGTTTGTAAAAAATAACTTTTTAACATTCCATCAATTTAATCATATTACCCCATTTTCATTCCCATCATCACCACCATTCAACCTTTATACAAAAAAAAATCCTCTTTTTTTCTCTAATTCATTCAATATTAAAATAATTATATTAACTTGTGTTCATATAAACTTAAATCCAGAATTTCAATTGATTTGTAACCAATCTAAATGAATATATTTTTAAGATAATAAATTACATTGTATAATAAATCATTTTATTTATTTTATTTTGTTATGCTTTAGTCAATACTAATATTTTTTTTGTTTTGTACCACTAATCTTTACAATAAAGATTTAATCAAAACTTCAAACCATTTTATTTTAGTTATATTTAGCATGAATTAATCGTGAAAATAATATTATTAATATAATTTTTTCAACAAAATAAAGAATAATTTAAATAAAATATAAAAAGTTTGTCCGGAGTCTTAAGCATTAAGGGAGTTGTTAGAATTTAAATTACTATTAAAAATGTAACACCCTAAGTCCGATTGGGCATAAAGTGTCACATTGGGCTGTCATGGCAATCCTTAATTTTTCAAAATGTTGTTTCATTTCCATTTAAAAATATATTGAATGGAACCAAAATAGGAATACATGACAATGATTAAAACACTTTTATAATTCGGAGCTCTGTGACACGTAGTTTAAATCAAATAATACGACTCAAAGTTTGATAATCCAAAAACATAAGTAAAGTTCTATGAATGCACATGCCCACTAAAGCTACAATACAATACTTTGGAAAAAGATGTTGGAAGTCCTACTGCGATGTTGCTTCATGAATGGCTCAAGCTAACAACCTGCAAACAAAAAACATTCGAATGTTGAGCTTACAAAGCCGAGCAGTATAATCACTAATCTAGAGCAACATTATGAGTCTTATAAACAAAATCATGCTAAAAACATGGTACCAAGTAGTAGGTATATGCATGATCATAACCAAGTGCTTCCATTAATCCTTTGCTAAGGGCCTCACCATGAGTACACCTCTATTGAGTCTTTAACCAAAATGGTTGTAATTGTTGTGCATTCTCTAAATGCTACACATGACACACTGCTAGTATCTGGTCTCACATAGCATCAAATACTAGATAACTGAGGGAATCCCGATATCACATAGTATAAGTAAAATTCCCACTAAGCTTTTGAATGATCTCCTAGTCTCACGTAGCATCAGGTATATTATGGAGGGGGAACCCGATATCACATATCATCGGTAAAACTCCAGCTCCACTGAAGCATTGGCTCATGCTCACACAACATAGAGTCGAACTTTAAGGTTACCGATTGTACTGCACTGATACAACTAAACATGCATGATTGAGGGCCCAAAGGCCAAACACTACTAACAATGCCCCACTAGTGTGTAGCTAGGCAACTAAGGTAGCCTAGATACATACTAGCATAACTTAACTCACTAAATTGAGGTCGTCCCTTCACTAGTTGTTATCTCGTTCGTTTTTTCATCTAGAACGTCATGCAAAGGTTTATTAGCCTATTACATTTGTTAATCTATTAAGCTACTCTATTATGGTAATTTAACACTGAAGGGCATTTTAGACATTTATGTCTCTGATAAGGTCTCTATGTGTTTTATGATTTACAACAATTATTGTTTCTACTATTCACTTTCTGTTACTAGCATGATGTTCAACTCGGGTTTGCTACTTGGTAACAACACTAGTCATTCTTATCACAATTCCCTTATGTTGACCCTTAAACTAAAGAAACAACTTATACGTCTTCGGCTCACTGACGTTCTCGTAGTACACGATTCATCTATTACATAATCTGATTGGTTCATTATACTTCTTGTTGGTACATCCTCTACAATGATTCTTCAATCTTAGTTACTTGATATGTGTTTAACTGAAAATGTTTGGACGTATTACGCCTAATATGATTACTTCGGTATATGTTGCTTACTCATTTGTTTCAAATGATATTCATGATGGATACCAATTATTTAATTCCCTGGAGAACCATAATTCATTTGCAATAGGGTAGCATTTAAAAAGAATATATAGTGAAATGAGTTTGACATACCAAATCAGTGCGCCACATTCTAATATGATGGCCAAAAGTGTCAACAGCTTGTTACGAACCTGTTTAATAAGAAGGGAGTGCCAAGGTTATCACTTAACCTATTACATTCCATAATAAGCTAAAAAGAAAGTAAAAGAAAAAGATATGCAAAATTATAGAAGTGGAAAATAAAAGGCTAATAGTAACTTACATAGAAGGCACAAAACAAAGCAATAATCATACTTGCAATATATATAGTTGTTACATATATACAAATAGAATCAAGCATCATTGACATATACCTTTTTGGGTCAATGAGGAACATTATGTTGCCATACAAAAGACTCTAACTTAGCATATGAAATAAACACAATATCCACAAAGAAAAATTATAAAAGAAATAGAGCAACTATGATAAGGGGCTACAAACACCAAAAGATTGCATAAAAGCTTAGGTACAACCAAGCAACAAAAAAAATCAACCACTTGAAGTTTAGAAACAACATAATATCTCAAAATAGAGGTTTATGAATAAGAATAACATTTTTTACATAAATATTACATAAACAAAAATAATAACTTAAACCATGAATAAAGTTTCTAATATATCAAATTTAATTATTAAATGAGAAAATGTTACTAAACATTAGAGAGTTATTGTCTGGCTCAACACTGAACTAGCAAAACTTCATTACATACAATAACCCATGATCAAGAAGCTCAGAATGAGTCCAATTCAAATTTACTAAAAAGTAAGTGTTAATATCCTTCACTCAAATAATAATAATAAAATATCACCTTAAAATCAATATAATGTTGGAACAAGGCTCTCACGCATACACAAATGCTCAAATAATTAAACATGTGATTAAATGCACTTACAGAAACACAAAAATGAATAATGACATGTTATAGTTTTACAAACAAATTAGGAGCTTGACAAATAAATATATAAACTTAGGTACAAACCTTCCAAGTGCAAGCAAATTGCCATATGTAAATGTGACTCCAAACTTGATTGGATGGAAGAAAACAAGGATTGATTGTGAGATAAACAAGAAAAAAGAGAAATTAGATTGGTATATTCAACATCAAACTCAATGAAGCAACGTGAAGAAAGATAATAACTACATAAAAAAATTTAAAGCACTATCCTATTAACCAAAATGTATAGTGGAGTGAACTTCCAATTTTCTGGTGACATAAAGAAACAATACCAATCACCATCTTGATTGTTGAAAAAGTGGGACCTGTTGTGTTGTCAAACTTCAAGTGTTTGAACCTTGTCAAAAAAAATGAGTAGATAAGAATATCATCAAAATAAATAATAATATACTTACCTATGAAGTTGTTCAAATTGTGATTCAACACTGAGATGACAAAATGACTAAGGATTTTTTGGGTGTATCCTTTTTGCAATACACTTAACTCTTTGGTTTTTTCGTGATTGTTTGTTTGATGAGGTATGAAATAACCTTGAATTAAATTAGTTTGGTGTTGTTTCCCTCTTTCTGAGTAACCCGCTAGGTAGATCACTTAACTGTTCTCGAAAATCTTGTAAAAAAGAAATAAACACACTAGGCAAACACTACTAATGTTAGAAATCAAAACAATTGACTCCCTAAAGCGAACAAGGATGCGAGACTTTTTGTGAAGAAAATTCTCTTGCAATTATTTTGTGCTCAAACATAGATTTTGAGTCACTTTTTTCTTCTCAAAATTAGGTTCACTTACCACCTGTGAATTTTTTGTTACTTTTGTGACTAGTGACCTTTTTTGGTTTGACCTCTTTTTCATCATTTTTTTTTTGTTTTCCCACCTTCCTGAGAAAATGTCATTACTTGACTTTCAAGTGCATTTGTTTTTTAACTGACGTAAGGAACTGAAAGATGTTTTGTTGAATATCGATATCTTTCATTACAATACCTTTAACATCTTATTCGTCACTATCAATATCTGATTCATTATTCGTGGCCAAAGGTGGAGTAGACGAATAAGTGGAAGGATTTGAAGTACCTTGGTAATTGTCTCTAAATTGAAACTTTGAAGTTGTTCGTTTATTATGATTACTTTCGTTAATGTGTTTTCAATGCCTTTATACTCATGTGAGTCAAGAAGATCAACGATGTTTTTATTCAAACCGGTGATGAATTTGGCCACTTTATCTTCTTCTTCATTGATGTTTGCACGATTTAGTAAGGATTGTATCTCCTTGTCGTAGTCTTCAAAGTATTTGTTTAGCTTAACGGGTGTATTTTTTTTTTGGAAGAAAATGATTTCTCAAGGCTACTCAAATTTCTCCCCATGAGGTGATTGCATGGATTCTTCTATCATGAATATCGTTTCTCATTTGCATCCACCATGTGAATGCATAATCTAAAAATTCCATGGTTATGAGCAGTACCTATTTTTCTAGAGGATAATCATGGTATGAAAACATAAGGTCGACTTTGCTTTCCCAATCAGCGTAACCGTCTATATCATATTCTCTTTTTAAATTGCGGGATTGTGGACTTTGGTTTAGCGAAGAGTTTTAGCCTTAGAAGCCTAAGTTTTCCACGTCTTGACTGCATTATGTTTTGTGAGCTTTTTTGGTTGAATGTCAGTATGGTGATTTTCTTGTTGTCGTATTTTGATATTCAGATCATCTATTTGATTTGTTTGTGCAACCATTTGTTGTTGTTGAATGGCATTAAGCACTTCAATTTATCGATTAATAACAGCCCTGAGGCCTTGTATTGCCTCAGAAAATTCATATTCTTTTATCATCTTGAAAAGTCACATCACTAAAAAAGAACAATGTAAAGTGGAAAAAGAATCAAATAAACAAGAAACCTCACAATTCACTCCAAGGAAGTAATACATTGAGAGACAATTTAGTTGATCTTGTACTCTTTAAAACTCTCTTACCAAGGAGTCTCACAATTTTCGTGTCGGAGTTCAATCTCTAACAAAGACAAAAAAATAACTTAAAAGGCTCTAAGAAGTCAAACAAAGGTTACGACTCCAATTGAACAAGAATGAAAGGAATAAGAAGTATGCAAACTCTTTTAATCCTACTAACAGAATAACAATAATGTGTTAGATGATGTAAATGAAAAAAAGGGAAAAACAAAAGAACCTAAAGGAATAAGAATAAAAAAAAAGTTGAAAATCAAACCCAAAAAATACAGGGTTAACTTGAGCAACTTTTTTAGGGGGTTGTCGATGTCAAAAAAAATCTAAAAAATTTTTGGATGTTTTTCTTTTAATGTAGTTACAGTCTGTAATTTTTTAGATCAAAATACATTTAGTAGTATTTGATATAACATGTTAAACGATGAGTCTGAAAACTATATGTTTTTCTTGATTACTTCGTTTGAGGGGGTTGGTTGTGTCCAAATGACCTGATTTTTTATTGGAAGTCTCCCTTGGTATGAGGAAGAAACTTGTAAATTTTTAGATCAAAATTCTTTCAATAGAATTTTCTAGAAATCTTTTCAGCAAGGAACCTTAGCCGAACAAATATGAACAATGGGTTTGAAGGGTCTGTTGATGTTCGATTGACCTGAATTTTAGACTGGAGATTGCTCTTGGGATGAAGAATGTACCTGTAAAAATTTAGCTCCAAATTTATATTGTTTGCATTTTCTAGATTTTTTGTTTTTCCCTTTCTTTTTCATTATTTTCTTCTTTTCTTTTTGATAAAAAAGTAAACTAACAAGAAGGAATTAAAACAAAATTAAAATAATGTAAAAAGGACCTGAAAATGATTAATGATTGCGAACTAGCTCTGGTGGATACCTCGACAGTTGATGCGTGCAAGAACAAGCGGAAATGTTTAATTCTCTCCAAGAATCGATCTAAATATGATACAAATTGATAGGGGATGGAAGCAGAGTGATGAACATTACTCGTTGTTGAAGAGTCAAACCAAGGGTGCTCTAGACTCGATCAAAAAACGAGAAAAGAAGAGAGGATAATGTTGGTGATAATTAGGGTTTAAGAGAGTTTAGGTTTTCTGGAAAATTGAACAAGAGAAGAAAGGTGAAGATAATAAGGATAAAATAAAGATAATAAAACTATAGATTAAAGATGTGTATTAAGATATGAATAACTTAGCGAAATTAGGGTTTTTGATAAAATTATTCCTGATACGAAATCAAGCAAACAAATACTCATTAGAAATGTAATAAACTATAGATTAAATATATGTAAAAGGAATTGTGAAAAGATAAATGAATCTAACGAAAACTTGGTTTGTGGATGGTGATGGGTTTGAGTGTTGTTTAGATTATGAATATCATGATTGTGATGATGATAGTCGATGGATATGTGTCCTACGAACTCTCCTAATCATAATTGACTAGGCAAATTTGATAATCAACTCTAACCAGCCCTCCTAATCGCAATGAAAATGAAAACCAGAGTGTGAAGATCTTAGTTACTAAGAACTTGATGATAAAGAGTGTTTCAAAGGCACAAGATAATCAACACTTGCAAAAATGAACTCTTGTTGTATTATATTCAAGAAAAGATGTGATTACTATAATGGGAGGAGCATCCTTTATGTAAGGTGAGGAGTCCTCATTGTAACATGAGTAATGATTAAAATAAAAAAATATTATCCTAATTCCTAATAAAATAATAATAAACTAAAGATAATATTTTAACTCTATCTTAATTCCTAAATAAAATAATAATAAATCTAATCCTAAAAGATAATGCATCATCCTATATTAAATTATATTACAAATAATTAATAAAAATATTGATAATTCGTAATATTTACAAAATCTCGTATTAATCTTGTGTATAAATTTCTACATGCGTTATCTTCACTGAAATGAATGTATCTTGAGTTTTCGACATTGGATTGACTCGTTTCAAGTACCGTTGGGAAGCTAAGAGATAACCATTTGTATCTCCAAAAGACATATCAACCAAATAACACATAGATCCCATTCAAAAAGTCGTTGCAAGTCTGCAACTATTATGGTCTTATTTTCCAAGGATTGGTCGTGTGGATTAATTGGAAGCATTAGTCCATCTTCCTTTGATGCGAGTCTTGTGGTGCATGTATCATTAATGAAGCCACTTAGGGTCACAAAGTATCATGAAAATACATGCCATACACCAAAAATATCTTTTAATCATGAAATCAAGCATAAACCCTCAAATGCTTAAATACTCAAATCTCAACAAAACATTATGATTATAAAAGCCTTAACACCATAAAGGATTAGCAATACACTACCTTAGCTAGATAATATGAAACAACCACACTTCTCTCTCACCTTCTCATTTGACCTAGGATGCTCACCACCCACTTCCTCTAGCCAAAACATGAAAACAAGTTATTGAATCGCCAAATAGAGTTGCTAGAAGACTTAAAGACAGATTATAAGTCTAAAAAGAGCATAAAAGATGTTTAAATATCTTACCTTTGAGCCATGGAACTTAAAAGGGGGAATGGAGAATGAAAGATGAAGAAAGGAATTAGAAGGAATGAAGAGAAGAAAAGATTAGAGAACCCACGTCCAACCCACAAATAAAAGTCTTAAGATATAATCTCTTTTCCTTTAACGGTCTAATTATGCTTTAGGTCCCTCATATTTTACCTTCTATGCAAAAATCCTTTCTATAACTTCTTGGTCTCAATTCCAACCCAATTAAGCTCATATTTGGCCCAATGAATTCAATTACGAATTCCATGAGGTCCATATGTCTCTCACGTAAACTCGAAACTATTAACCCGAAATTTAGGGTGTTACACGAACAAGTTAATGAAAAATCAATCTTCATAAACCTATTGAGCGATCTCAATAATAAAATAGAATATTATTATTCTTTAAAATTCAATGTTTGAGCAGTTATATTTGCAAAATGTATGTGTTAAAAGGCTAAAATAATTTTGTGTAGATAAGATTGTTATAATTTGTCCTGAAAAGTTATTCCTTGTCAGTATAAATATGGAGCAAGTGAGATGGAAAAAAATCAAAAACACCTTGTAAGCTTCATAATAACTGATTTGAGGTAGGATTTGCACACCCAAACTATTAAAAAGATTTTTGAAAAATTACTTACTTCATAATGACCTGATTAAATTATAGAAATAAAAGAAAATGCAAAATTGGATGATTTCTGTGGTTGACAAGCAATGTGATATACCGATGCCGTTGTTTATTTTCTTCTTTACTGTAGAAATACTATTTAACCCTACTAAAATCTATAACAAGTCCCAAAGTGTAGATGACACTGCCAAATATTGGGTGAATTTGTTCACACTTGAGAGCAAAAAATGAAATCATTTTTGCTTGCAAGACAATGTAAATGAAGTGTTAACAATTGTCGAAATAATTTTTTTTTCTTTTAAAAAATAAATTTAACTTTAAAATATTCGGATGAAAATGGGTGTCGATAATAATTATTTAGAAAACTACTACTAAAACTGATAAAACAACAGTTAGCAGATTTTGAAAGTTTATTTACCGGTTTTAGAAAGTTATCTCAAACTTCAAAACTGATTAAGGGCCACTCACTCACTCATCATTATTCACACTTCCTTTCTGAATTTAGACATCTCAAGTATTTGATTGCAGGATAACTAAAGGGAACAAAGACAACTCATAAAATTTTAGAGACGAAAATTAAAATATATAGTAATTTTAAATTTTTAAGGGAGACGATTGTCCTCATCCACTCTCTTCGATCCATCTCTACAACAGCTCCATTGTTTTGTTATTTGCATGAGCAAATTTGTTTGTGAAGAAATTCTGATACAAAGAGGGCAAGCAATGGCTTCTATAGGATAGCATACATCAATTCCCATGGCCATGGGGTGCATAATATAGGTTGAAGTCTTAACTTTCCACTTCCATTCCCTATCTACATTTTCTTGCTCTACACAAAAAAATGTAAAAACTAAGCTTAGAAGAAACTGTAGTTGTAGATTACAATTTCTTGGCATTTACATGTGTAACACCCAAATTTAGGGGCTAAATTTTAAAAATTATAAAGTGGTGAATTTAATTGGTATTTTGAAAGAAACGGTGGATTAAATTGTAAAATTTCAAAGTTGGCAGACCGTTTTAAGAAATGCAGGAAATTCAGTGGCTAAACTCATGATTTGACCATTTTTTGGGATGAATTATAACCCCATTCCCGTATGTTTTTCTACAGAAAAACATCAGTTTCTCTCCTCTAGTCAACTCACTTTGAACTACGATTTACTCGCCGTCTGACCTCCGATTGACGAACCAAAACCACCATCGTGTTCGTTGTCGATCGATGAACAAAACTCCCTCAAGCCTTTTGTCGTAAATCGTCGTCGTTCGTTGTTAATTTCAGTTGGAAGTATCGTCGGTTATAATTTGATTTCCGTTGGTTTTTCGACGATTCACGACGATCCGACCATCCGTTTTCGACACCTCCCGCACCACCGTGTTCCTTGTGCCATTCCGAGTCTGCCGGTGTCCTCCTTATTTTTTTCAGCGGCGATGCGTGAGGAGGTGAAGCGGTCAAAGTTTCAAATTTGTTGAAATCGAGCTCTCCACCGTTCAAAATTGTGAACTGAGCTTTGTATGTGCCTCAAAATCGCTTAAAATAATTTTAAGGAATTTTCCAAGAATTTTCCGACACCGTATCATTGTTCACATGCGCCACGTGCCACCCCCCGAGAGTGGGCATCGTCTAGGTGTCAATTTTGTAATTAATTTCTATTTGGGTGCTATTTGTATAAAATTCGGGTGTTAGTTTCGTAAATATTTGTAGAAGGTGGTTAATTTTGTAATTAATTTATGTTAGGGTGATATTTGTGTAAAACGATCGACTGTTGACCGGTTACCTGCATTGACCGTTGACCGTCGTTGACCACTGTTGACCAGAACTTTGACCAGCGTTGATTGGGCATTAAACGACCTTTGACTTTGACCGAGTATATATGTCTTGATGTTTTTCAACGTTTTGAGTCCGATTCCGCACTCCATTTTTCGAAATTCGGACCTGACGGCCTTGAAATTGCCAGTCAAACCCGTTGACTTAGATTTTGACCAAAAATTCAAAATTTTTGAAAGGTCATATTTTATGTTTTTGACGTCCCGAATTCGTTTTTGGGGCCTGTTTCGCCAAACTCGAACTCAGTAAGCTGTTTTTGACTGATTTACCACCTGATTCGATCTGTTTTTCAGAATTAAGCTCCGTTTTTTTATGTAATTTCAGTTGATATGGATTCTAGGAAATATTGGAAGTTGAATTAAAGATCAAAGGTGTTCTAATGGAATTTATATGGTCGATCAGTATGGTACGGAAATCGAAGTAATACTTTACTACCTCTTTATGCTTTATGGAACATGTGAATATTGGTAAATGCATGAATAAGATAATAATGGTCTCATATGTATAGTTAATTAATTTCTACACTTAATCCGAATAAGATAAAAATTCGGTAACTGATTATGGTTCAGATGACTTTTATAAGAAATTGATGGATTGTTATAATTAAAATTTCATGTTATGTGTTTAGTGATAAAGGAATCAGCTTGGATCTGTAACATATAAATTATTTCATCAAAGGTACTTGAATGGAAAATTATGAGAATATTCCGGTAAGGTAAAATTACGAAAATACCCTTATATTGTAAGATGACAAGAATTGTCCCTGAAAACTGACTAATACCTTTGAAAGGATATATTGATCTGAGAAAACTACAGACGTGCATAAGAAATGCTAGTTTGCTTGGAAAATTTGGATAATCGGGTTTTACCCCAATAAGGTTTATGCAAAATACTAAAAGTATGTTAAAGAATCATTTCGAGATCAAATAATGTTCGGGAAATCAATTAACCATTGATATCTAAAGTATAATTATTTTCGTTAAGAGTTAATACTTAAATTATGTGGTTAAGAAATTACAAAAATGCCCTTGAGATGTAAAAATAGTCCAAGTTAACTCTGAATGAGAAAGTAACATGAGAATTTGTTCTTAAACCGATAAATTACTGATTTAATGGTTGAGATCCTACTTTTGTATGGAAAATTCAGAGTAATTCATTAGTAATGTCTGAAAAGACTTTTAACCTGGAAATCTCCGAGTTATGAGTAAATACCTAAAGAATAAATTATCAATGGTGCTATTTTGTCAGAATTATTTGAAAGGACTGGAAAAGATTATACGTTTGAATTAAATGATAAGATCAAATGGAAAGAAATGATTGAAATACACTAGATCTGTAAAATGACCAAAGTACCCTTGTAATGGAATGACTCAAGAATATCACCAAGTTCAGAAATGAATAGATATATTCAAGATTTGAAATGAATAGAAAAACATTGAGCACCAAAATGACCTTATGGTCTATACTAAGTAAATGTCTTGGATTAATTAAGAAATTCAAATAAACATGGATGTTGTACTGCTCTTTAATGTTATGAAACACAATTTAGGCACGTCAAACAATGCTAGTGTTATATTAGTACTTGAATGGCATAGATACCACTTGAATGATAGTTTATCTCCTCAAGTTTGGATTGATAATAATTATGGAAGTACTCAGCTCAGCTCAACGCTAGAGCGCATTCGATATTAAGAAGTGGATATTCGTGAGATAAATCAATCACGAATACTAAAATGATTTTAGTATATGACCAAAGTGAAATGAACGGAAGTACAACATGTATCCGAAACTCAGAAGTGTCTGAATTACTCTGGAAAACTCTGAAGTAACCGGGATAGCATTAATTGCTAAATGAACCAAGGAACCTTAATGACAGAGAATTTAGTAAGTAATTGGATGAGTCTGGAAATACAATAAACTTGTATGATGTATGGTCCCTATGGTTATGAACTAAGAATCAAATACGTCATCAATTCTTGATATTGTTGTAATGTGGAAAGAAAATAAAGATTATAAGGATGCTTGTTCGATTCATTAAGGTATATTTAGCGATGATTATGAAGATGATTTATGGAAAAGAATTGTTGGTATTATAGAGTGAATACCAGGAACGACAATGAATTGACCAACCAACAGACATCAGTTCTGAAAGTTGTTCAGCTCAAGTTGTTCGATAATACGATCGATTGTCATGGATGGTAATTGCCCTGAATATTCGTTTCTTTTTTTTTGACTCAAATCACTCCGGTTATTCTGGATGCACATGAAAACATAGTGGGATTCTAAAGTATTAACCTTAAATATGTGTTTAGATCGATTAGTAATTGATTCTCTTCAATAGGACCTCGTTCCGGGAATATGATCAAATTTCAAAAGTTTTCTGTTATCAATACTGATGACTACAAAATGTCTCTGATAAACATTGGGATTTCTCTAGTGTGTTCCTTATATTTTAATAAATTATTTTATTGTTTTAACATGAGGTACATTGAAATTTATGGTTACTGTTTTATGGATGCACCGACTTAATGGTGATGGCTTATGGATTTGTATCACGGTATAAATTATATCTTGGAGATACAGATTTGAAAAGTACAGCTCTGATCAAGCTGGAAAATTTTATGGACCTAATGTGACTCTTAGGTAGGCTCTGCGGCCCTGAGATGTATTCTTAGGTAGGCCCCGTGGCCCCGAACTTTCTTGGGTAGGCTCTCAGGCCCTAAGATGTTCCCTTAGGTTAACTCTTTGTAAGATGGTTTTAAAATACGAGTTTAAAAAGCTCCACTACAGTATGATTTATGGGATTTTACTGAACTATCATTTGATTAGTGTACCTATTATGATTTTATCGTACTGATGGAACACACTAGACATCCTATTCGACCTCATGAAAACGTGACTGTATGAAAGGTTTCTTATGAACTGACATTTATGGCTTCTACTCGATGAACCACTAATGGAACCCCAGATTATTCCGCAATTGATATACGTTTGATTCAATAAGGAAATTATGGCTTCCCATTTATCTGCATGTCATGTAGCATCATCTGGTAGTTCTGTATTATCGAGCTTTCCGAATCTCACTCTATTACTCACCATTGCAAGATAAAAGAATTGTACCAGTGCATCTATCGAATTCAATAAGGGAGCTCTTCCGACGTTGTTTGCAGAGTATGGTACATGTGATTAGGGGCATGTAGATTGTATTTTGTTTTTATATCAGAGTCTGATAAACCCGTTTTATTTCTGAAAAATAATAAATCATTTTATGATTTTACATGTTTTAAGAAAAGTTTTAAATTTTTCATTATTTCTACGGTGGGTCGCTCCGGTGACCCTAATGTGACACTCCAGATCATATCGGGTTATCCGCATCGATCTGAGGGGTTACAACATGTAACAATCCATTAATTAAATTTAATAAATTAAATTTAATAAATTAATAATACAAATGTAATATAGTTCTGCAATGCGATAACTTAATTTAAAGTTAAATTAATAAAGTTTTCAACTTAAAATATTATTTAGAAGTTATAAATTTATAATATTTTTAGTTATAATTGAAAAATTATATTACGAAGGTTTAGAGCTTATAACCGGAAATGTGATAAAAAATATAAATAAAAAAATATGAAAAAGTAACATTTTTGGTTAATTTATCATTCGAAAAAAAGAGTTCTCAAATCCCTTTAATGTCTAAATTGCAACTTCAGCGATATCTTCTTTAAAGCTTAAATCCAAGTTTCTTCAATGTTTTCAAAGCCTTCAATTCTCTCCTTTTCTCTCCCGTTGTCCATCCCAATCCTCTTCTTCCTCTTCGGCCCAACTTTAAATCCTCAGCCTCTGCCCCTCACTTCCGTCTCCGATGAACTCGACGACCTCCGTCTCTTCCACCGCGCCTTCCTCCTCCTCCTCCCACCTCTCCTTCTCCTCCTCCACTAAAATCGCTTTCCTTTTCTTGACCAACACCGACCTCAATCTCCTCCCCCTTTGGGATCGTTTCTTTCGACACGCTAATAATTCGCTTTACAACATCTACGTCCACGCCGACCCCACCGTCAACGTAACTCGATCCCGCCGGGAATCGTTTTCGTCGACCGCTTCATCCCAAACGCCAAACGCACTTTCCGGGCTTCGGCGACGCTTATCTCCGCCACACGACGCCTCCTTGCAAACGCAATACTCGACGATCCCGCCAATGATTACTTCGCCGTCGTCTCACTGTATTGCATCCCTCTCCATTCCTTCAATTACATCTGCCGCTCCCTTTTAACCTCCAAAAACTTCGATCTAACCTCTAAATATGATCCCGACTCGTCCGGTTTGACTGAGTACGGTGTCCTCAAGCACAAATCTTATATTGAGATCATTTCTAAGGAACCGAGGCTTTGTAAACGGTGCGTAGCGCGTGGGCGCTTCGTGATGATGCCGGAAGTGCCTTTTGAGGAGTTCCGAGCTGGATCTCAGTTTTTTGTGTTGACTCGGAAAGACACGTTGTTTGTGTTAAAAGACAGGACTCTTTGGAGTAAATTTATGTTGCCATGTTTTCGAGCCGACGAGTGTTACCCTGACGAGCATTATTTCCCGACTTTGTTATCAATGCAAGATCCAAAAGGAGTGACTGGCTATTCATTGACTCGGGTTAATTGGACGGGAACTGTAAAAGGGCACCCATATATGTATAAGCCGAAAGAAGTAACGCCCAAGTTGATTTATGAGTTAAGGAAATCGAATTACTCAAGTTCTTACTTGTTTGCTCGAAAATTCTCGCCTGATTGTTTGAGACCCTTGATTCATATTGCTGATTCCGTCATTTTCAATGATTGAAATTCTTCCTGGTGAGTAACCATCCTTCTAAATTGTTTTCATTTCTTGGGTTTTGTGTAGATTCTGAGTTGAGATTTGAACAGTCAAATGGAAGATTTTCGTTTAAACCAAATTGGAATTATTATTTTGGGATGCATTTTGTTGTCATTTCTCTGTTTCCTCTTCTGCTTATTGTTCATTGCTATTATGTTACTTGCATTTGCTAGTTTAGGATTGGCTATTTCTAGACCCTTATAATATAATAGGGTCGTAAACGAGTCGAGTCGAATTTGAGTATTGTTGAGTTTGACTCGAATGTTGAGTTCAATTCAAAAGTTCATGATCTTATACTTGTCAAATTCAGCTCGATCTCAATAAAAAATTGAAGCTCAACTCAAGCTCGTAAAAATTTTAACTTGAAACATTCTCGGACCTAACTCAATTAAAGCTCGAACTCGAGCTCGAACCTGAACTACATAAAAACCTTACGTTGCATTTTCTATATAAAAAATGTCATATAAATATAATATTATTAATAATTTAATTTTAAAATTTTAAAATTGAATATATTATTTTTTTGAGTTGCTTTCGATTTTTTCGAGTTGAGTATCAAGTAACTCGTTTCGGTTCGTTAAGAACTCGAGACGAGTTTGAGCTTGAGTCGAGTCTATTCGAATTGAGTGTTGACCGAACTTTGAATGAGACAAACTCGAAGGACTTATGACGTGTCTCGTCTCATTTACGGTCCTAGCTTAGAATACATTTGAGCTTGCTGTTCTTTGTCCTTCATAACTGGAAATTGCTAAAAAATAATATGGGCATTAGCCATTTTTTTTCTAAATCAAGGAAATCCACAACTTCTTCATCCCCGTTTTATTAAAAAAAAAAAAAACAGCCAAATCCAAAATTCCCTTACCCTATATAATGATAAAGAACTTGTCATTTCATGCAATTATGACTAATTATCTTGTCAAGAGCAAGATCAACGACGGTGAATCTAATTGTCTTGTCATTATAGTTTCATTCGCCATTTCATGCACATATGTAATAACAATGCGTTTAATGTTTCGCTATTAATCTTCCGAATGGGACAATAATTTTGAAGAATGTTGGCTAAAATTTAAGTTACCCTTCTGAGTTTTGACCAATTTATTGAACCCTTTTAGATAACAACCAATTTTATTGTGATGAGTTCTTTTGGGATATGCATTACAAGTTATGGAAGAAGTGAGTTTTAGTCTAGTTTGAACTCGGGGTCCTCTGGTTCCTTTTAGCACTGGTTTGAGAGTTAATTATGTGCCTTTGCAATATTGGGGATTGTGTTCGGATATGAATTAGGGCTTATACATGAAGCAAGCCTTGTACATTTTCTTGCTTTTCTGAGAATTTGTTTGGTATTTGGTAGCTGTGTTTACTCATGCATTGCCTGTGATATTCCTCCAATATCCTCAGGATATAGATGCTTTTTGAAACCTAATTTTGCAACTGTACAAGGATTGAATGTTTCATGTGCTGTGTGTTTTCACATATAGAGATGATGGAGTGACTGGTGCTACCTTTTCACAGGTGGAGAGTTTTTATTCTTTTAGTTTTTATTCTTTTATCTTTTTTGAGGATGTATCTAATGGAGCACAAGTTGCAGGGAACATGGATAAATACAAGATTTTTTAATATTTTAAGAGCAAAAATAAATTATCAATAGAAAATATAAAGAAAAATTTAAAATTTATTGTGATTCAAAATTTTCAGGGTCTGGACCCTGAGGGAGGGAATAAGGGTTTGAAGAGGTTTAAAAAAGTGGTCACAACCTACAACCCCCGAAAGCTCCAACATGGTTAGAATCATTTGGAAGACAAAAAAGAGCTTGAAAAAGAAGGGAAAGATGAGATTTTATATTTGTTTTCTAGAAAATTGAGTGTGATTTTGGTGTTAGTTTTTAGGAGGAAAAATGCGTTGGTGTTGTGGGTTGGTTCAAAGCTTTAGGGAAAATATAACTTTGAAACAACGATTAAATTACTTTTGAAAATTTTTAAGTTTGACCCTTCATACAATTTGGTTCATATTTTAATTTAAAGACTTTTCCCACTGATCTTTGAATCAATTTATTTTTAATATTTTTTTTTCTTTTTCCTCAAATTTTAAGAAAATCATTCGGAAACTAAATCAACTCCTTGATTTATTAGCCTAAACATTTTGTGCTACAATGTTCATTTTCTTAAAATTAGTGTATGGAGTATTTTTTATTTTTATTTTTTTGCATACAATTTGCCTGTGATATAAAAACAAATAAAAACGTAAAATATAGATAGAGTTATTTAATTTTAATTTTAAATAATAGCTATATATTAAAAATCATTCAATTTGAAAACTACTTTTTATAATTTTTGTTTTTTTAATTATAATCATTATTTAAAACAATTATTTTTTACCTACGAGGGTATTAAATTCTAGTTTCTATAGATTCAATTGATTAAATATCTTATTAAGAAATTCATAACTTCTTATTAATAGGTATATTAGTTATTAGTAATTTCAAATTTTATTAAAATGTTGTTATTTTAATATATTTTTTATTTATGAAGTTATTAGGCGTACTCATTAAATTAGCAATATTGGTTTTTAATACAAAAAAAAATAATAAAATGAAATGGAATGTAGAAAGTAAGTTGAGACATGAGAATGTATGATTTATAATGATTCGCTTTTAACTCAAATTAAACTTTTTTTATTAAAAGGTTTAAGTAATTATACTGTAGTATCTGTTTAGAATCTTTTTTAGTTATTAATAATATATACATACTTTGTAGACTTAACTGTTCGAATTTGAGATTTCTGAAGAAGACAACACTTCCTCTAACGACCGAGATCACTCAATGAGTTCTTAGTTAAACTAAACTTAATAGTTAATATTTAAAATAATCACCATAGTTTAATCAAAAAATATTTTAAGTAACATTTTAAGCATTAGATTAGTTCAAATTCTCAAATCGTTTATTAATTAGTATTTAATATATGAGATAATAGCTCCTTATCCATGAAAATTAGATCTTGAGACAACCTAAAACAACTTCTAATATGGTCGATAATCATGAAAAATAATTTCACAATATTTTTCTGTTGAGATTCGTGGCATTTAATTCTTTTGTTGAACCATAAATCAATAATTATTTAAAATATTATTTACCAAAAAAGCATAGTTCTTAAATCAATAATATTCTTATATAATATTTTAAACAATTAATTTATAATCCTTAATAATTTTAGAATAAAATGATTGATCAGTATAATTAGTTTATTTTAGATTTTATAAATTATTTTCTCTTGAGATCAGAAATTTTTGTTGTATTCTTTCTTTTATTTATTCAATAAATAATCGTTATTATTTAAAAATATTAAAGTACAAAATTTCCATATGATATTTTTGAGTAAATTATGTAAATAGCCATCTAATTATAAGATGCTTTTTGTTATGTTTACTTAGTATAGACACTCGTTTTTTGTCCTTTTTTAATATATTATTATAATAGTTATTATTATTATTTTTACTTATAATTTTTTTACATTGTGCAGGCCCAAACGTCACAAAACGAAGCCTAACTACCCGAAGCCCATTAAAACAAGTCAACCCAGTAGCCCACTACAAGCTCAATCAGTGACCCAGCAGCACAACACAAATACAAGACCCGACCCAGCATCAGACCCAGATCTGACCCGACCCGATTGGCCACCAACTGCTTGCCATGTCCACGTGAAATTACTAGCAGCACCATACCCTGCTGCTGCAATGTGCCTGATATCACCAACCTTCCTGCCATACGGCACTACCAACCCACGTGAAGCAGCAACCCCCATCATACCTCTGCACCACCGACTGCTGCTGCCACGCATGTCAACTGCTATGGCAGCCAATCCCCCACAACACGAAAACCAAATTCAAAGCAATGTCAGAAGTATTTTATTTTGTTAATACCTACTATAATGGGTTATAAAACCCGATTGAAATGTAACACAAAAGGGGGATTTTTTATCAGCAATAAAAACCAGAAAAAAACAGTTTGGAAAATCTATTTTCCTTTTATTTCTTACGCAACAAAACACAATAAAAATCATCAATAAAAACAGACAAAAAAAAGGAAAGACTCGCCGTGCATTTGGCCGGAGTTTCGTCGGTGACCAGGGTCTCATCTCGACCATCCGAACGGTGAAGATGTGGAGAAGAGGACGGTGATCAACATATTTGAAAATGGCAACGATCCTACGACGGACGATGGCAGATCAGGGAGAGGAAAGCCGAACGATTTTGGCTAGACTTCGTGGAGTTTGGGGCCAATTAGATCGGAGACGGGGAGACCGAGACAAACCTGTAACACCCCAACCCGTACCCAACCCAAATACAAGTTCGAGATGTCACATTGACTTTTTAAAATATTATTCTTACCAAATAACAGAATGTTTGAACTTATTTTAAGAAAATACGATAATATACTATTAAATTATGTTCGATATAAATTTTTGAGGCAAAAACATATTTATGAACAGTACCATGAACAATGCCATGAACAGTTTCGAATGTTAAAAATTTTCCAGACTGCTGACAGGGAACCGATACCTTGCAAATACGTATAATTTCATAAAAACCTAAGTTTTCATCCGTATAAAATTACCATTTACATATACACATTTAAAACATTACAAAACTCAATCATATGATTTTACAAGACTGATTTATAACATATTGGAGTCAAATCTTTATATACATGACAACTAATATCCTTATTACAAAATACATACGATACATTTATTTTCTGATATGATCTTTGGAAATGAGAAATTGACCTGTCTTGCATAACTTTTATCAATCTTCCTCTTCTCGGAACCTACGTGTGAAACAGTTACACGCTAAGTCGTTGACTTAGTGATGCATATAAAACATATAATATAAATCATATAACATTTCACATAACAAAATCCATACCTGTACATATATCATCATTATCATAATCTCTATTTAGCATATGATTTTGTACTTATCATTTCTGTATATCATATAATACACATAACATCATGTAATCCATATAATACATTTCATATCACCACAAGCATATACATCTCATATATTGTATTTATCATCGTCTTTTTATTAGCCCATATACATTATTGAGAACTCAAGGTATTTGAGTACATTAAGGTTGTGCACTATTACTGTCACCACAGCTCGTATAAGTCCCACTGAGTGGCATATGAAATTTATCCCGAAGGACCGCGTAGACCCTCGACTCTTGGCATGCCAACTATATATATAGCTCTCGTATTATATACCATGGGCATTATTCTTATGTTTCATATGTTCATGTACTCATGTCATTTCTCTTGTGATCACATATACCTTTCTTTTGTCACATATCACATGTATGTGTAAACATCTGTATAATTTCATATAACATGTATCAGATAGGTTTATATCATGTACATATATCATTTCTCATGGATTCATATAAACATGTATATCATATCTTATTCACATATGTTCATATATACTTCATATAGCACATAAAATAACATATAAACTTGTACCTATATTCATGTATATACTTTCATCTAGTCCGTATATCAATGCCCTATACTTATCTCACAGTTTTACATAATCAATTATATTTAATTCACGTGTCTTATCTTACACATTCCTATAATCACTTATGTCAATACCAAATAGCTTGTATTATAAGTTCATATATTCTACGCATTAATGACATATAGTTTTTATCCTATTTTTACATGATCACTATATCACATTTCTTATACACTAATTTCATATTTTCCATTAGTTCAATTTTACATAGCTTATCACATAGACATATATTCTCATAAATGATCATTACTTAATTTCTAAAATATTCACATATAATTTTCTGGGTCTTTATTTCTAACTCATATCACATAGAAATCTAACAAGTTTATATCACATTTCCACTTAAAAATATCAACTCTCCTATATAACTTATTTGACACATTTGTATACTCATTTATGTCAATATCTCTTAACTTATATTCTATTCTCATTTTTCATTTAACCACTTAGATTTAAATTCATATAATTTATACATTGTTATTATATAACTATTCATATTCTTATCACACCAAATAACATATAACATCTATGAATCTATTCATGTATTCATGCATACATAATAGTCATCTCAAACACATACTAACATTCAAATATTTATGCAATCAAATATTGGAATTGGACTCATCGCGAGTCTTATTTCCATACACATCATTTACAACTAGTATGCACTCACCTTAGCCTTGCTTTGATTCTATCCTAATTCTGTGATTGTTCCAGAACTTGTTCACGTTCAATGTCTACATAACCATATATTTTAAGGTAATTATCAAATATCTACACCTTGTAATTTGATACTAATAGCCTAAACGAATTTAATAGACCCTTATTCACTTTTTCCTTTAGGGGGTATCGATACCCCCATAGGGTATCTGTACCTTCTGTATAATCTGTAAATTTTGCCCAGAAATCACTGTTCATGCACGAAAATTCACTATTTCAACTTCAATTCTTCATTCCCTTTCATATTCTTAACTCAAATATACATACTTAAACTAATTTCTACTCATTTATCACATCTTAAACCTCAAAATCTTCTCCTCTTTATGAACTTCAAGAATCATACCCAATTTTCAACATGTTTCAAATCCAATTCTAACACTTAATACTTCTTAATTAAGCTGATGACAAGTCAAATTTAACTTCAAATTCAACTTATCAACTCTATTTCAAGATTTCACTCACCAAATCTTTAATCTTCTCTAACTCCTTTATCTTTTGATTTTAAGATAACTTAAGCTTTCCTTAAGCTTAGTTATCATCTAATGATCAAAACCCAACCTTTAAATCAACAAATAATTAACAAAATAGAAAATCACTTTTGCTCTAGCTTGGGCACGTTGGAGAAGAAGAAAGTAAGAGGAAGAATATAACTCTCTTCCCTCCCCACGTGAATCATTCATATAAAGGGGGAAAATATATTTCATATCAAATGACCATTTTGCCCTTTAATTCATTTGATAAGTACTAAAACTTTCAGGAAATATTTCCAAATAAATCATTGAACTATTCAACTTTTCCACTTTAATCAACAAATTCTAAAATTTTACAATTTAGTCACTAACCCGTAGTTTGGGATGTTACAGAACCTCCCGAGTAATTTGGTGGCCATCGGCCACCGACTGCGGATGACACGGTGAACGACTGGGTAAGCCACCGAAGAACGACAGGTTTCTAGAGAGAGGGGAGACCCTCTCTCTCTAAATTTTTTTAACTAATTAAAATGAAAAAAATAAAAAAAAGGAAAATGTTGGTATTTATAGGAAAAGTTTTAGGGGAAATACTCTTAGGTCCCACAACTTTAGGCGTGTTTTTGCAAAATAGTCACATGTAGGGACACGTTTCATAATTTCACCATTTATGTTTGTGCTTTATAATTTTTGGTTTAATTTTTATTTGGTCCCCCTAGTTTAGTTTTGTTTTTGTATGTTAGTCCCCTTAGGGACTGATTTTGTTATTTTTACCATTTTTATGCCTGTTATGTATTTTTAGGGTTATTTTCCGAATGGCCTTGCATGTTTACCTTGTTTTTAGAGTTTGATCATGTGTAGTGGTTGTTTAATTTTTTTTAAAATGCTTAGGGACTAATTTTGTAATTTTTATTTATTTTTGAATGTATTATTTTAGTTTAGAAAAATTAGAATATTTATGAAATAACCCCTGTATTTTTGTATGTTTCTATTTCGAACACAAATGTGTTTTTTATTTATTTTAATTCGGCTATATAGTTTCAATTTATTTTAATTTAGCCCCATGTTTTATTTATTTTTCATTTCTTGTAATTTTAGCATATTATATTTAAAATGTTTATTTTAGTCACTTGTATATTTTATTTTTGTTTCAATATTGGCATGATGGTTTTATTGCTTGTGCTTTAGTCCTATTTTATTTTATTTTATTTTAATTTTTGCATGTTATTTTCATATTTGTTCATTTTAGTCCTAATCAATTTCGCCTGCAAGCCTCATAAGAATAACTTAACCGATTGCATAATTGGATTAAGGGTAGTATTTATTTATTTTAAAATATTAAGAAAGAAATGTCTTAAATTAACTAGATGTCCTTTTCCGATGTTTTAAAATAAATAAATACCCCACTAGAAAAACCTAAAAAATTTATTGCATTTAAAATTAATTACATTTAAAATTAATTAAGTTTGAAAGGAAAAGGAAATATTCGCTTATTTAAACTTATCGAGACAATTCGCCTGCTTTTATTAGGGATTAAGTCTTAATATTTTTAAATAATTTAATATGCCTTATCTTTTCTAATCATATATAATTGGGATAAATTGGATAAATTTCTTTTTTAGGTCGAATAAAATTATTTTAATCTTGAATTCTTAGGAAAAATTATTATATTCCTTTTATTTCAGTTGGAAAGAGAAATATTCGTCTTAAAGTATTTTAGGGATTATTTTCTCTTCAATTGGAAATATTGGATTATTTTCTATTTCTCCTTAGAATTTTTCGTTCAATAAAAATTGCATGGTTGAATTTGGAATAAGGGGATCATAATTTAAATTTATATTTGAATTCTTATATTTCCACTATTAGAGACAATTTAAAATCGATGGGGTACCAATTTTGGGCGTTGTGGGGATGCTTATCCTTCCCCACACGTAATCTATCCCCAAACTTTTTTTATTTCAAAAAGAATGAATCTCTGGTTACACGTAGACTTTTTTATCTTTTAAAATAATGTTTTCTTAAAAACTCTTTTAAAATAAAATTTTTAGGTATTCGACCTACCTAACTCAAAAGGTCGATGGTGACTCCTCACATTTCAAAACCTTTTTCAAAAGAAAACCCCCAAGTCGTACTAAGTTTTTTCCTCCCCGGGCAAAAAAAACGGTGTCGACAGCTTGGCGACTCCGCTAGGGACTTACTGGATCAAGCCCTAAATCGATTCTATATTATCTTTTTAATTGAAAATTGAAAATACGGTTTTATTTAATTTACGATTCCTTTAATTCCTTTTAATTGTTATTTTATTTTGTATCCTTGTATACTAATGTGTATTTGATTGATTTTTAGATATTAGTCTTGGATTCGCTTTAGTTCGTTTATTTTGTTATGTGATTGTTTGTCAAAGGTTTGAGAATTTCTCCTCACACACGACACTTGCATTGTATAAAATAAGTTGTATACTCGGGATCTTTCCCCTTTAAGTGAGAGTGAAAGGGACATCTTCGTGAGAATTTATTCTCTGTGTCAGACCTAGCAAGTAGCTTTTGGGGTTCATATACCCTATGTCTTCGTGATGATTTATTCTCTGTGTCAGACATAGGGAAATGTGTCCTCTTGAATTGAACTCGATCCGCTTAAGCCTATAATGGGTGAGGATTGAGGGTCTGGCTCGCCCAAGGGGGTACCGAAAAGGACAATTCGAGTACCTTTACTCCTAAAACCAAAACTCTGCATATAGTAAATTGTAAAAACCCACCCGATCTAAGACCATGCTGAAACTTTATCCAT
This sequence comes from Hibiscus syriacus, assembly GCF_006381635.1. Taxonomy (NCBI): domain Eukaryota; kingdom Viridiplantae; phylum Streptophyta; class Magnoliopsida; order Malvales; family Malvaceae; genus Hibiscus; species Hibiscus syriacus. The sequence goes on from NW_024063415.1 coordinate 1,133,421, forward strand.
AGGTACCCAAATAAGTGTACACAAAGGAGAAATGAACTCTAACATTCATTTTTTTAAATTTTTTCGATAGATTATTTTTGAGTAATTACATGTGAACTAGAAATTATACGGTTAGGGTTTTAATTTCCTCTATGTGTTTTATCACTGTATTTTATGGTTCATTTACTAAGTGAATTTAATCTTTTCATATTTCACTAACATACATTTCCTCTCTTTGATTATTAATTTTGCTAACATCTTTTCCTTGCAATGTTGATTTATTTTGTGCATAAACATACTATTAATACCCGAGTTGTTTACCAAAATTAGAAGACTTTTAAAACAACAATGTCACACGAAAGGGTAGATATTTTTATCCGCTTTGACATGTTGGGACGTTGTGAGTTCTTTGAAAGTTGTTCTAGGATAATTACCTTGGAATTAACACATGTTTAATACATATCATGTTATAGAAGGTATTGATTCCCGAGTTAATAGTCGTATTAGAAGGCTTTCAATATGATAATGTCACTCGAAGAGGTATAATAGAAATACAAAAATGCATCAATGGTTGCTCCAGGAAACTGCTGAAGAGGTACATCAAGCTGGAATACATGAAGCTCAAATGATGCAGTAAAACAAGTTTTTCAAGGGTGCTACGACGATGTTGATAGAACTAGCCGAAAAGAAATAATATGTTTGAAGTCATCAAGCAACAACGATAACCAACATGAGACAGTGGATGATGTCAGTTGCATATGGTCGCTCAACAAATGCATTTTGGGAAAAGAAGTCGAAGCGTTGGAATTTTTCATCAAGCCAAGGATAAAAGAATAATTTTTCCTTACATATTCGACCACAATTGAAGAAGTCGAGAAGTGTGATGTGATTTGTAGTTTCCATCTGCCTCAGTATATTGAGACATTGTGTGTTATTTGAAAGTTGTTTTATGATGGTTAATTTGGGATCAATTCCTTTGTTGCATTTACATTTTGCATTTGACATTCTCATTTTTGCATATTTGCATTTGCATGTACATCTTTGCATCTATACATCGTACATTGCATGATATACATTGCATCTCAACATGAATTATTCACAGATCCTAGGAGTAACTCACGGAATCTTTTGAGAAATTAAAGTGACCCATATGTACTTAGAAAAGAATTGAGAGCTAAAGATGTAATGTTAGCGACATATGAAGTTCGAGGCACATCATTGAGATTTTTGGGGAAATGAAGAGCAAGGTTCAGAATTTGTTTGACCAGCGGTATTGAACTTTAACGCGTCATGAGACATCCTGGTGCGAATAAAAAAATTCTTTCACGCACCGTGAAGCCTTTTGGCAGTAGTTTTGTCCTTTTTTATCGTGTTTTTATTCTTTCTTTATTTTCTCAATAAATATTTTGTTAATTGAACTTACATCATTTTACTTACGTCATTTTCTAAGGTTATGAGCAATAAATGAAGTTTTAATCTTGTAGTTATTTGAATATCGAATGAATTAAAAAATTTTACTACTTCAATAATTATATACTATTTACAAGTGGCAAGATTAGACCTTTCATACCCCATCCAAAGCCGAAAGAATCATTACTTGGTTTCTTACCTAAAATAATAGAGAACGAAACTTGACATCACCTCCCTTCGAAACAATATAGTCAAACCCTTATCTTCGAGGCACCAAAACATGTACTTTTCCCTTTCCAGACAGAAATAATATTTCCATAACATTACTTTTTTTTCTTCAGAATTATGACTTTAAAGTCACACATTTCCCTTCCTAGACACAGAACCAACATTCATTTCCCAACCTCAATAAATTCTAGGGGCATGATGAGGACATTTCCTGCAAGAAAAACAAGATAGAGTGTTGCAAATCAAGTTTTTCCAAGAGAATTCGAATAATTGGGGCATACTATGAGCAAATGGAGGCTAAAAAATGAAAGGAATCATTGAAATAATTATATCATGCATTAATTACATTGTTTTCATGTAAATAAGGTTAATCCTGAATACTCATCCCCCTAGGGATACCTCTTTTACAAAGACTTCCATGTATGAGATGATGAACGACTTTGTTTCATTTATCCTTTCAAATATATATATATATATATATATATATATATATATATCACTTATTGTCCCCTTTTGAGCCTATAGTTTTTTTTATTCAACCTTAATCAAGGATCACCCTCCGCACTCCACATTGGGGGGGGGAATGAAGGACATCTTCTCGCATGAGTGAATATCATCAATTTGGATTTTTCTACAAAGGCAAGTCATTGGAAGAAATAACAAGATATCATAATGTGAACCAAATACGAAGCGTTCAAAGATCAAATCGAGTTGACAACACATAGAGAAAAAGAATAGATAGAAAAAAACACACAAAAAGAAAGCAAAAATAAAAATAAAGAAAGAAAAATTGAAAAATAGAAAATAAAAGAAAAAAGAAGAAAAAAGAAAAGAAAGAAATAAGAAAGAAAGCCGATAAAACATTTCAAGAAAAGCGGTTCAAAGATCTCAAATTTATTCGCCAGAAGATCAGAAAACACCAAAAGAATATAAAATAAAAGATAGACGACCAGATTCAAGTCGAGGAAGACAAGATTGAAGACAACATGATGAATGAATCCTTGGTTCGTTAACCCTTAAACACTTGTTTGGGCCTATTTATCCTTTTCTTTCATAACCATTAGCCCTAGCCTAAGTTATGTGCATGAAAAGTCCCTTCTAATCATACATGGATTTCTAAGTGGAGAGACTATCTTCAGATTTCATTCTGCTCCTCAGGGTTAATTTGCAAAATTAGTTTTCTAAAAGTTTTAATGCATGATAGAGAAAAATATAAAAACAATAATAAAAATGAGGGTTCAAGACGTAAAATTTTAGATAACGTCTTGAAACCAAAAGAGAATTCGAGTTGAAAACCTAAAAAGGCGATTCAAATACGAAGATTGTCAACCACTACACAAAAGATGATCTTATATATCTCTTGATAAAGCATTGCACCGTCCAAAGGCGTTCATGAGGCTGAGAACCAATGAACAATTCCAGAAGAGAAGCATGACGGGTTCTTCATCAGATCAATGAACACCATAATCAAGAACGCAAAAAGCCAACCTGAAATCCATTACCTCCCTAGATTAACTTGAAACACATTACCTTCCCAAGTCAGCCTAAGCTTTATATCAACATTAATCATTACACTTTGCAAATGTATATAATTTTTGAAGGATTAAAAGAAAATTTGACTTATTTAATATTCAGTGAATTCTTGTTTTATAATTTGTTTTGATTGTGAGCCTGAAGAAAATGACAGTATTTTTGAAATTTATTCATCAATTTTTTTCACATTTCTAAAATTAAAAGAAAGAAGAAAAACATTTTCAAATAGGACAATCTCAAGTGAAAAAGGTGAAGCTCATGCTGCCTCAATAGAAAAAAAAAACAGATGATGCTAGTGCAATAAAGACATTTCACATAGTCTGAGAGATCAAAAAGACTGGAGGATAGAATTTCTAACATTTCCTTGTGAAGTCGTCAGTAATCCATTAAGAAGCAGATGATCGCCTTATTCAAAAGAAGCACATATCTCATCTAATGGCAAAGATTCAAGACAATTATGTTAAAAGAATTGATCACTTCTGAAATTTCCATCTGATTGTGGCATCATTCGATAACATTTATGTTGATGGCATATGATTACTAATTAGCAATACAAGAGTGAGACCATTCAAGATTAAGATTTTGGCACGAAAAGAGCTATGAGTACCCACATGGAGACATTACCAAAACCAGATCTCATCGAGATAACGAGATTAAATCAAGCTGGCATGGTGAATGAGCCTCACCGTTGGTGAAGACCACATGTTGAATGCATGAGAGTACTTCTTCCAGGACTGTAACGAAGAAACCAAAGATAGAAAAGACATGATTGCACAAGATAATCAGATTACACTTCGAAAGATGCAAACTTAAGCTGACAAGTTGCCATTGAGGCAGACTCAATGCAAGAGGGATCAAGTGAAGAAGGACCGAGATCTCCACTTTGAAACCAAAAGAGGATTAAGAACATTTCTGCAAACAAAAAAGTCA